>NW_026593286.1:34354826-34503268 GCF_907164565.1 Psammomys obesus | reverse complement strand
GCGGCTCCCCGGCGGCTGTTGCCTGGTCCAGCAGGTTCTCGCCACCGGGTTGTGACTTGTTAACCTGTCATTCCTTGCGAATTTCCTTGCTCATACGTGTGCACTCTGGAGTGAGCCGATGACTCCTCTTAGCGGGGCGCTCTTCGGAAGTAAACTGGTGCTCGTTAGGATTTGCAGACCTGGGATGCTTCATGGTTAAATAAAAAAAAAAAAAAAAAAAAAACAACAAATTGGCATTCAAACTTGATAGGATTAATTGGCCAGCGGAAATGGCCTGTCATGGAGATGTTCTAAAATCAGAAGAGATATGCTTAAAATGTAATTTTAGCAGGCACTGTTCTTGTTGCTGCCTGGCTTGCTGTCTCTTACCGTGTACTGAGGAAACTTTTTCTGTTAAAAAAAGTATTTTTTAGGATTAGTGAAAATCAAGATACTTATGCTTCTGATGGGTAGAGAATTGCTTATTCTTTCTCTCTCTCTCTCTCTCTCTCTCTCTCTTTAATTTGAGGTTGGTTTTCCTTGTGTAGCCTTGGCTTTCCTGAAAGTAGCTCTATAGACTAGATTGGTCTGGAACTCAGAGATCCGCCTGCTTCAGCCTCCCGCCACCTCTTCGGATTTAGAGGATTGTTAATTGTTGATTTTGAGGTTACCCTCGAGTTAGACCGTGAAGTTGAAGGTGACCTTGGACTCAGGTCGTCCCGCGTTCCACCATCCCAGGGCTGGAATTGCAGTACATCCGCATGCAGCGATGGGGAATGATGAACCCGGGGCCTTGGGCCTGCCAGCCAAGCTCGCCATCAGCTGAGCTACATCCCCAGCCTAGAGAATTGCTCTGAAAACCATTACGGAGTCATGAGTTGTCAGTTCCTTCTACTAACAGGTCGCCTTCACTCTGTTTATAATTTGTATACTATGTATACTTCTTACTATTCACAACGATTCTTTCTCAAGGTTCTTTTTTTTTTTTTTTTCCAGGTCTATTATTGTGCATTGGCAACATTTAAAAAAAATTTTTTTTTAAGTGATCACTTCCTTTAAAAAAAAAAAAAAAAAGTTGGGATTAAATCCAGGACTTTTCCTGTGGTAAATTAAGTGTGCATTTTGTCTCTCAGCTGTATCCTTAGGTGAAAGCTTTTAGTTCTGAAAATTTTCGATTAAACACTGCAATCTGTCCTTTTGCTGTGTTTTTATAAGTCATGTGAAAAAATTTTCATTTTCCCCTTTTATTACAAGTTAAGGTTAAGTAAAATAGAAGAAAAAATGAGGATTAAAAGGAAAGCTGCTTTTAAGCAGCCTTCCCTGTTTATCACATACCTTGTCTTCACTAAAATAGACCTGATTCAAAATGATGTGTATTGTGTTATGTATGAGTAGTAGGTGTCGTATTTTCCCGCCTTTTCTGGTGGAGAGGGGAGACTTGGTCTTATGTACCCTAGGCTGGCTGGCCTTGAACAGAGAGTTAAGTGGTTGAAGATGATCTTGAACTTCTTATCCTGCCTCCTTTTCCTGAGGGTAGAATCATAGGCATGTGCTGTAGTACATTTTAAAAGTTAGACTAGAATTTAGACAGTATTTTTTTAACATATATTGACTGAATTAAATGAGCACGTTTATTTATTTATTTATAAATGTGACCTTGAAATCACAGAGATCCATCTGCTTCTGTCTCCCAAGGGGGATTATAGGCATGAGCCACCACCTACCGTGGAGCATGATTAATTAATTAATTAAATGGTCTTATTTATGTATTTTCCATATCTGAGTGTTTTATCTGCATGTACACCTGTATGCCAAAAGAGGGCATCAGATCTTAGTCTAGATGGTTATGAGCCACCATGTGGTTGCTGGGAATTGGAATTCAGGACCTTTGGAAGAACAGCCAGTGCTCTCCAGCCCAAGTATATATTTATTAAGCTAGATTTTTCTCCTGAGTGTCTAATGAATGTCACAGTTAATGTGGCAAAACATTTAATAATGAGTTAACTTTTTCTTTCTTTCTCATGTAGTCCAGGCTGTCCTGAAACTCATTGTATTACCAAGGATGACTTTGAACTCCATGTCCTCCTTCCTCTATAGGCCAACACTGTTGACTTTGTTTTGAGGCAGGGTATTATATATAAGCCTGGTTCTCCTGGTACCCACTAGATAGTTCCTGTGAGCCTTGACCTCTGGATAATGCTACCTCAGCTTCCAAATGCAGGGATTACAGACATGTATTGTCATTTCTGGTTTGCTAAAATTTTTCTTTTTAGTTAATTTTAATCTTTAAATGTTTTCTGTGTGTGCATGTGTGGGTGTCTTCTCTATAGGTATGCATGGAGACTCTTCTGCCATGCTACTTTTATCAGGGTTTCTGAACTTTTGACATTGAACACACAGCTAGCGTGGGACCATCTAGAACTGCCTACCTTTTACCATGCTGGAATTCAAGGCATGTGTGTCTGGCGGCTTGCTTTTTTAGCTCATGTGCTCAGCACTTTCTCTGTCTCATTTGACAGGACCACTTAGACTAGACTGGCCTTGAATTCATAGAGATCTGCCTGCCTCAGCCTCCTGAGTGTTGGGATTAAAGACATGAGCCAAGCCTAGGGTTTTGTATTTTTGAGATAGGGTCTTACTATATAGTCTTGGTTTATCCAGGACTTGGTATGTTGATCAGACTGGCCTTGAACTCGAAGAGATCTGTCTGCTTGCCTCCCTCTGGCTTTTTTTTTTTTTTTTTAATGTGGGTGCAGGGAATTTAAACACTCACCCAACAAGCCATCTCCCCAACCCCTCACTAATATTTTTAAAAGCAAAATAATCTAATTTTTAACTTAAATTTTTTTTATTTGTGTGTGTGTGTGCTTATGTGAGTTTTTATGTACCACATGAATTCAGGTGACCCTAGGTTCAGTCTCCAGTACTGAAAAACAAAACAACAAAACAAAAAAATTAAAAAACGAAAGTGTGTGAGATATATAAGTAAACCTTGTTGAAAAATAAAATAGGATTGGATTTGAGACCAATGTTCCACAAAAATATTTGCCTTAAAAATTTGGAGCTGGAGGCTGGAGAGATGGCTCAGAGGTTAAGAGCATTGGCTGCTCTTCCAGAGGTTATGAGTTCAATTCCCAGCAACCACATGGTGGCTCACAACCATCTAAAATGAAATCTGGTGCTCTCTTCTGGTGTGCAGGTGTACACACAAATACATATTGTATGCCTAATACATAAATAAATAAATAAATAGATAAATAGATAAATAGATAAATAAATCAATCTTTAAAAAAATTTGGAGCTGGTACAGACCTTTAACCAGCAAATCTGAGTTCCAGGACAGCCAGGGCTACACCGAGAGACCCTGTCTTGAAAAACAACAACAACAAAAAGCAAAACAAAAAGTCATTTGGATGATGCCTTTCATGCTGGGGATTGAAACCCAGGGCTGTGTGCATGCTTGCTGTTCTATTTCACCTAGCTCAGAATAAAAACATTTTCATTAGTTTTATGTGTTTGGGCAGCTGCCTGCATGTGTCTGCAATGCAGTGTTCAAAGAGGCCAGAAGAGGGTACAGGGTCCCCCTGAGACTGGGATTACAGATGATTGTGAGCTACCATGTGGGTGCTGGGAGTAGACCCTAGTCCCTTTGGAAGAATAGCCATTGATCTTAACCACTGAGGCATCTCTCCAGCCCCTGGATTAGTACTTTTTAATGGGAGTCATATTTCTATTTAGAAATTTAAAAACTATTGCAATTGAAATAGAAGTTTATACTATTTATAGTATTAAACTATGAAATAGAAATTTGTTTAAAATAGTATTATGGAATTATAAATTGCTTACTAGTAATGCTAGCTCTTTAAAACTCTTGATTTAGTTTTTTGATGTTTAGAGATATTTTTCCAATGCAACTTTTAGGGGTATTATCTAACAATTGTAAATAAAAAGTGATGAACTTTTCCTTCCAGTTAAACAGTCCATGAAAGATTAATGTATTTGTGGGCTTGTGGTTACAAAGATATACTGTGTAGTTCAATTAAATACAGTCTTGATGTCCATTTAAGATTATTGCCTAGATTCTGTTATTTCACTGGTAGTCATATTGGAAAGGCTTTTCTACTCCGGTGTGAGGTCTGGATCTTTCTTAAGAATTGATGTTTATAGTAGCATTACTGTATCCTCCTTGTAACTTTGTATGTGCTTTAACCATGAGTTTTCTTTTATAGGATTTCTATAATTGGCCTGATGAATCATTTGATGAAATGGACAGTACACTTGCTGTTCAGCAGGTAATAACAGTTTCTTTTACAACTTTCATAACAAGCATATTATATCTTTGGCGTAGTTGAATATTCCCATTTTTTTTGTGTGTGTGGGGGCCACAAACCAAATTCCACTAGGTTAATGGAATGGTTATTTAACATTGTAATCAAACCTCATTTTATTAAGTGTAGTATGAAATTTGAGTGTATAATGAATTAAAGTTAAAATTAATTGAATGACTAAAATTAGAACTAAACCAGAAAATGCTAATTTAGTGACTAAACCTCTGAAAACATGTTTTTGAGATTTGTATCTTTTTATAATGATTTTAGTTCATAACCTACACCCTCCAGGGTATGTGAAAACACATGTTTTCCTTTTAGCTCTTTTCTTCTATCACATGACTTACTGTAGCACTGGTTCCTGAGTAGGCCTTCCATAGCAAGTATCATTTGAATAGCACCTTAGGAAATCCTTAGACGCTCTTATTGAGAGTCACTTAGTGTACTGTGTTAGGTTTAAACCCCTGCTCCATGGAAAACATGGTAGTTCTTTCATATTGAATAAAATGGTGAAAAAATAACATTCATGGCTAATTGCTAAAATTCAGATTAAGGATTAATTGTAGTTGCCTGCCATAGTTGAAACCAGTCAGTATTCTAGCTTGGATTGGGAAGGAGTTCATGAGCATCCTACCCCAACTTAAGTGTTATTGATAACTGTCGGCTTCTAGAGAGGGAGAGCTAGTTTTCTTTAATGATAATTGTTCCTGGTAGGTCAGCCATGATCCAGTGAATGGTCCCACAGCTAGAAGTTGATATATTACTAAATTAAAAAGAGGACATGAGCCAGGTAATGGTGGTGCACGCCTGTAATCTCAGCACTCAGGAGGCAGAGGCAGGTAGATCTCTGTGAGTTTAAGGCCAGCCTGGCCTACAAAGTTGAGTTCAGGACAACCAAGGCTACACAAAGAAAAACCAAAAAAAAAAAAAAAAAAAGGACATGAAGTTTAGGGTATATGGAGATGAGGTTAGACCTGGAGGAGTTAAAGGGAAGGGTTGGGGTTAAAAATATTAAAACATAATAGAAAAAGTGCTCAGTTAATGAAAAAATAAATAATAAAAGATGGCAGAAAATGGGCAGGAGGTCTGGCTCAGTGATAGAGTACTTGTATAGTATCCCTGAGGAGTTAGGCTTGATTCCCAGCACTGGAGTAGAAAGTAGAATGCAACCCAGGGCTCACACATACTAAACAAGCAGTCTTATCACTGAGCGTTATCCATATTTACAGCTAGCCTATTTATAGCATCATATTTGAGGTTAAATTTCCTATAGCCAACATAGAACTGTGGGCTTTATTTTTTATTTTATTAGTCTTTGTCTACTAATTTCTATATTATTTAAAATTAATACAGTTATTTGCAGATATCTTTAGACTTAGGTTAACTTTTATTACTTGTTTCAGTTCTCTCTTTTTTAAATTTTGTAGTTCATTTTGTTTGTGTTTGTGTGTCTGAGCAGATGACTTCACCAGGCATATGGTGAAGGAGCCTGCACCATATAATTAGATAAGGTGTCGCATACCTCTAATGCCAGTACTGGGAAGGTGGAGGATTGGGAGGGTTGGTCATCCTTGGCTATTCAAGTTTGAGACTAGCCTGGCAAATATGAGGGCCTATCTCAAACAAAGACTTCCTACCCCTCACCACCCGACTGGAGAATAGGCTCAGTGTCAAGGAATACTTCCTGCTGTTGCAGAGGACTGGGTTCAGTTCCCAGCACCCACGTGGTGGCTAACAAGTGCCTGTAACTCCATTTCCAGGAAATCCAATGCCCTCTTTTGACCTCTGCACCTTCTTGTTAATCATTTTTTTCTTTTGAAGGGTTATTTGAATTTTTTTAGCATTATGTTTTAATTGTAATTTTTGATTCTACCTTTATGGTTTTGTTTGTTTTGGTGATTGCAGTGATTACTAAAGTCTTTGTTACATAGTCTACTTAAGTAGAATCAGGTACTGTATTATAATTGAAAGACTTTTTTTCTTCATTTTGGTTTTTTGAGACAGGGTTTTTCAGTGTAGCCTTGTCTGTCCTGGACACTCTTTGTAGAACAGGCTGGTGAGCTGCCTACCTCTGCCTCTCCAAGTGTTGGGACTATAGGCCTGTATCACCATGTGTGGCTCGAAAGACTCTTTAAGATTTTTTTTTTCAGATTTATTTTATTTTGTGTGTATGAGTGCTGTGCCTGCATGTATGTCGATGTTCCACATGTATGTGTGATACCTAAGGAAGTGGTGAATCTCCATTTGGGTGCTGGGAATCAAACCTTGGGCCTTTGCAAGAATAGGTGCTCTTACCCACTAAGCCAGTTCTCCAGCCCCCAGTTGAAAGATGCTTAACTCTTACATGAGCCCCTTTCCTCACTATTTTTACTTACTCTTTGTTGCCTTATGTATCTGTATACATATACTGAAATTTAGTCAGAGGGTATTTTCTTTAGTAGGACTGAAGACTGAAATTAAGGCCTCTCAGGTACCAGATAATTTCTCTAACATTGAAGTATATATCCGTAGCTTAATGCTTTTTTTTTAAAACTTTATTAGTTTATTGTTTGTGTGTGTGTATTTTTACACCTGAAATGTGTGTGTGTGTATGTATGTATATATATATATATATATATGTATATGTATACATATATATATATATACATATATATATATGTATCTGTCTATGAAGGCACATGTAGACCATGTTGCTTGTATGGAGGTCAGCGGATATATTTATATCATTTATTCTCCCCTTCTACCTTTACTTTGGTTTCAGGGATTGAACTCAGGGTGAAACAAACACCTTTTCTTGATAAACCTTCTCACTGACACAATGTTCCTTTTGTCTTGTAGAGACAGTTTCAGTGTCTAGCCTAGTCGGGCCTTGTAGTCACTGTTTTATTTTGACCTCCCAAGTGCTAGAAATAGGGGCATGAGGCACCATGTTCAGTTTCAAAGTTACTTTTATCTTATTGAGACACGATCCCACTATGTAGCCCTTGCTGGTCTGGAGCCTCAAACTCATAGAACTCATCCTGTCTCTGCCTATCAAATCCTGGGATTAAAGATTTGCAACTACCCTTACTTATAATTTCTGTTACTGCTAAGGTTTCAAATTTCCTTCTGTTTTTCTCTCATTGAAGAACTTTTTAGCAGTTTTTGTTTTAGCATGGTTTGCTGTCTAGGAATTCTCTGAGGTTTTCTTTTGCTCGCTTGCTTGTTTTCTTCTTGGTGCTAGTGTAATCCAGAACTTGAAGAGGATTGTGTTTTGTTTTTTATTTTTTCTCCCAACTTGTTGATCCCAGGGATTAATGTCATATTTAGCTTTTTAAATTTTTCTAATATTTGTACCAATAAAGACACAGGAGGCATACAGTGAGGTATAAACCTGCTAGCTCAATGAGGTAACTTTCTTTCTCTCTCTCTTTCTTTCTTTCTCTCTTTCTCTCTCTCTCTTTTTCTCTTTCTTTCTGTCTCTTTCTCTCTCTCTTTCTCTCCTTTCTTCCTTCCTTCTCTTTTCTGGTTTAAGAAAGGTGGTTATGGAAAGGGGAAGGGGTGCCCCAGGAAGACAGAGACACAGAGAGGGAGATAAACAAAGAGACAGGTTATATTTCTTGCACCTGGTGGCCTCAGGTGATGACATCAGAGGTTTCGAGGCAACCTAGAAGTAGCCTAGTGGGAACAGCCTAACATTCCTCCTCCTTCTTCTTTTCAATATTTATTTATTAGGTATACAGTATTCTGCCTGCATGGGTGCCTGCATGCCAGAAGAGGGCACCAGATCTCACTATAGATGGTTATGAGCCACCATATGGTTGCTGGGAATTGAACTCAGGATCTTTGGGAGAACAGCCAATGCCCTTAACCTCTGAGTCATTGGTCTATCCCTCCTTCCTTTTTCTTTAGTTAAAAATGGCAAACTTAGGAACAGGTGGCAAGATGGGAATGAGGGCGTTGTGTTCTGGAATGACTGCTTCCTGCTGACTGGGGACGGCGAGATCTTTGGGGTACCCTAAGGGAATTGGAGAGTGTTGGCAAAGTCGTGGCAGTGCCAGCCTTCTCATTGCTGTGTTCAGGATTTGTGAGAACATCAGCGGCTAGGAGGGCAAATGCAGGTCTAGATTGATGCAGTCTGTGAGGTTTGGGTTGGAGCACCTGTGTAGGTAGCGGTTTTGGCGTTGTCTTGGATGTAGAAAACACCCGGGCCTGGCAGGATATGGGAACAAACATAAGAACAGAAAACAAGGTTAAATGTTAGAGAAATTTTTTTTCTTGGGTGTACATTTGAAACTTTTAGGCCCATGGTCTTTTGAGCTGGGCAGGGGGAATGGGGAAAAGAATCCCACCCTCTGAAATTGACAATAGGTGCAGTACTTGTCAGGAGTCCATTTGACCCAGGAGGTGGATTTGAGTGGATTTCCTAATAGTAGATGGGCTGGCACGATTGATCGTGAGAGGTGAAGCAGATGAGAGTGGTTGGAAGAGGCACCAGGAGAGAAAGGAAGTTGGCAGTAAAGGGAATGGGATTCTGGAGTGAAGACAAAGGAAGTGCCCACCGAGTTTCATGGCACCGATGTAATAATAAAAGCCATCACAATGTATTTGGTATGAGAAAGGAAGTTTATTATGGAATGGGTAAAGGGTGCCCCAGAGAGACAGAGACAGAGAGAGGGAAACAGAAAGTAAGAGAGCTTCTTTTCTTAACTATATGCAAAATGCAAAATGTGTATCTATAAGCCTGATTCTACAGCCAAAGTGCTAGCTATTTAGAAACCTCTTTCCATCTGTGTCATTTTACCTGGTAGTCTACCTTTCTCTTGCACTCATCCAAACCCAAGTGGGCTCCTTAGCTCTCTTACCTAGAATGCTGTTTTACCTATGTTCTGCCAGACCTCTCTGTTGTTCCAGCAGGCTCAGAGAAAAAAGTCCTGTCTCTCACCTGGAGCTCCTTCCATGAGGGCTCTTCCAAGCCAGAAGGAGGGAGTCTGGAATCCAATTGCTCTCAAAGAAACCTGCAGCTCTTCTCTGTACCCGTGGCAGGCTAAACCATGTCACAGTCATGGTGGTGGGGCTCCAAGCCAAGTCACTAGGGGTTGAACCATTTCACCTCTACCATGGCTCAAGGCCACCCAGCTTTGCCTCACAGAGGCAAGACCTCTCCCAAGCAACTTGCCTTAAAAATAGGAAGGGACTTTCCATTCTTTAGCATCCTTCCAACTGTATCTCTTCAGGACACACCTAACTGCATCTGACATTCATTTAGGCTTTTTATATTTTGCTAACAATTAAGTTTTCTATGTACAAAAATGAAATATCCAGCAACAAATCAAACTCAGGTTGTCAGGTGGATGAGCCATATTTCTGTGCTGCTTGCATTTTTTTGATGAGAAAGAAGTGGCTAGTTGTACAGCATGTGTGTCTTTTTTTTTTTTTTTTCTTTAGTTTTTGTATTTGACAACATTACTACAATGAAATACCTCAATCTATTGCTTTGTGCCTCAAAGAATGTGTTAGATGACAGCTGTGATCGCTAAACCACTCAGTTTCTTGGGAAAACTGTTTCTCCTTAAACTAGAAAAGCGCTTATTCCACATCCAAGGAGTGCTTTTCACTCCTGAGCTGGGCTGGAAAGATTTTCTTAGACCAGTGGTCCTTAACTTTTCTTAGGCTGTGACACTTTAATACAGTTCCTCATGTTTTGGTGACCCCCAACCATAAAATTATTTCATTGATACTTCATAGCTGTAACTTTGTTACTGTTAGGAATTACAATGTAAATATCTATTAAGTGACCCCTATGAAAGGGACATTTAACTCCCAAGGGGAGTCTACTCCCACAGGTTGAGAACCACTGTTATAGACTGGTTTCAGCCTCATGGTATTGACTTTTGAGTTTCAGTGTTTATCAGTTTCTGGGAAGGGGAATACTGGAAAGAGCAATAAACAGTCTCACTGCTAGTTCAGTGGCATTCTGTTCCGTCTGCTGTTTATGTTTCTGAGACCTCAGCTAGCAGAGCCAGGTGCTGTCCAGATTATGCTCTCTCAGTGGGAGAGAAAGATTGGTAAGTGTTCATTCCACTTTATCCCAAATTGGAATCAATTAAAATAATTTTGTATGGAGTTATATATAGTGTAACTACTATCCATAATAGTTATATTGTATGGCCTCAAATTATTTCTAAAACCTGCTTTAGAAAATGTTATTAGGTCATGATAATTATAGCTCAGGATTAAATATAAGAGGAAGAAAGATGGTCTTAAGTGACCATCTTTAGGCAAAAGCCTTTTGCCTTTTTAAATGGGCAAGATCTCATTATGACACTGTCTGATCTCAAATTCATGGAGATCTGCCTTTCTTAGTCTTTAAAAATATTTATTTATACATACATATTAGCACTCTATTTGCATGTATATCTGCATGAGAGAGCATCATTAGATCTCATTATAGATGGTTGTGAGCCACCGTGTGGTTGCTGGGAATTGAACTCAGAACTTCTGGAAGAGCAGATAGTGCTCTTAACTGCTGAGCCATCTCTTCAGCCCCTTTCTCTGCTTCTTGAGTGCTGGGGTTAAAGTTGTGTGCCATTATGCCTAGCACAATAAAGTATTTTTTGAGTATTCACAGGTTTTTTAGACATAATACTATTGTATACCAAGTAGAATGTAAAGAAACTATTTTTATTTTTTGTTTTTCAAGACAAGCTTTTTCTGTGTAACCTTGGTTGTCCTGGAACTCTGTAGACCAGACTGGCCTTGAACTCACAGAGACCCTCCTGCCTCTGCCTCCGGAGCTCTGGAATTAAAGGTGTGTGAGCCACCACTGCCTGCTTTAGAGTAATTATTTTTATCTATTTTTTACACCTTTTTAAAAAAAAATGTGCATTGATGTTTTGTTGCATGTATGTCTATGAGAGTGGTAGCTCCCCTAAAACCAAGTTACAGACAGTTGTGAGCTGCCATATGGCTGAGAATTAAACCCCTGTGGAAGAGCAGGCAGTGCTCTTAACCATTCAGCCATCTCTGCTCCCCGTTTGCCCCCACTATGACATTTAAAGAGCTCTTATTAGAGACTGGAGACATGGCTTAGTGGTTAGACCACTTACTGCTCGTCCAGAGGATCTGGCTTCTGTAACACGTTTTCACCGTCCACATGTCACAACAGTCTGTAAGTACAGTTCTAGGGGATTGGATGCTGTCTTCTGACCTCATCAGGCATCCATTCAGGAGGCAGGGGCCAGAGGAAACTATGTCTCAGGAAGACTGATAGGGCTGCTGGATGGCTCATTGGTAAAGGCACTTGGTGCCAGTCCTGCCTGCCTGGTGATGGTGGAAGGAGAACTGACTCCCACAGTTTTTCCCCTGACCTCTACATACCTGTGGCAGGTATGTAAACGGAAAAATCCTTAAAGACCCCAAAACAAACAGTAGTCATTCCTTATTCATAAACAGCCCACTCAGCTCTTTTATCCTGATATTGTAGCAGGACAGTCTTTTTTTTTTTTTTTTTTTTTTGGAGACAGGGTCTTACTGTTGCCCAGGCTCAAACTTGGTACACAGCTGAGGAGGATCTTGCGCTTCTGATCCTCCTGAGGCTACCTCCCAAGTACTAGGGTTACAATTATACACACCAGGCTTGGCTGTAATGGATGCTATGTTTTTGCCTTGAAACTGAAAATAGGAATGGTTTTATGATTTGCAAATGACTTTGTAGCTTTCTGAGAATTATCTTAAGTTTTGGTAGCATATTTAATGAGTAGTAAGTCCTAGGGTTGGAGAGATGGCTCAGAGGTTAAGAGTTGTTCCTGCTGATGATCAGGGTGCAGTTTCCAGGACCCCCACATCAGGTGGCTCAACTAACTATAACTCCATTTCCAGGGAACCTGACAGCCTCTTCAGCCTCCTCAGTCACTGTCTGAAATAGGGTTACTGTTGCAATGATGAAACACCATGTCCAAAAGCAAGTTGGGGAGGAAAGAGTTTATTTGGCTATGCTTCCACATCTATAGTACATCACTGAAGGAAGTCAGGATAGGAATTAAATCAGGGCAGGAACCTAAAGTTAGGAGCTGATGCAGAGGCCGTGGAGGGGTGCTGCTTACTGTGTTGCTCCTCATGACTTGCGCAGTCTGCTTTCCTATAAAACCAGGACCACCTTCCTAAGGGTGATACCACCTGCAGTAGGCTGGCAACTCTTAATAATCACTAATTAATAAAACACCCCACAGGCTTGCCTACAGCCTGATTTTTCGGAAGCATTTCTCAGTTGAGGCTCCTCTGTTGTCTGTAGGTTGTGTCAAGTTGAGGTAAAGCCAGCCAGCACACTCTATATTACTGAGGGTTCTCCAAAGAACAGAGGGGATAGAATAACATGTATAAATATGTACTTGAAAAGGTATTTAGAATGATTTACAGTATGTGGTCTGAGTAGTCTACCATTGTTCTTACATCTGGAAGCTTTCTACCACTGAACTACATTGCCAGCTCATTTTACTTTTATCTTTGATTTATTCACTAGGGTAGCATTTTAGTATCCTTCAAGAATTTTTTGTAGTGGGGTTCGGTGGTGCATGCCTGTAATCCCGGCACTCAGGGAGGCAGAGGCAGGTGGATCTCTTGAGTTTGAGGGCAGCCTGGTCTACAAAGTTAGTCCAGAACAGCTAGATCTGCACAGAGAAACCCGGTATCTTGAAAAACCACAAAAAACCAAACCAAACAAAAAAACAAAAATCCTTTTCATTTGCAGTGTGGCTCCAACTAGCACAGGAAGCCTAACTGTTAGTTTGTCTCAGTTTTCTGAAAGGATGTCTCATAAACTTAGTATTTTTAGCTTGTGACTTAAAAGTGATGAACAGTGACTCCTCTTTGACTTGCATAGTTAAGAGACTATTTTAAACTGGCCTTTCTTCAGTATTATTATGTTAGAGGGACTTGAGGAGAAAGAAATAAGGGAATGGCTAATCAATGAAATATTCAGAACATACAATATTTGTGAATTTATTTGCCATCTTGTATGAAGCATAATTCATTATGCCCTCCCAAACAGTTAAAATAGTTACATCAGAATATCATTAATCACAGGTTAGCATAACAGATAGTAATGAAAAAGTTTGAAATATGAGACTGTGAGAGCAGGATGCAGAGATGAGATGTAATGTATACATACTGTTGGAGAGTGTATGCCAGTACATTGCAGACTAGTACATTTAACACATTTGTTAAACCAGCAGCAGCAACAAACTCACAGGATTGAAAAGTATAAGAATGTAAAGTACAGGAGGCTGGAGAGATGGCTCAGTGGTTAAGAGTACTGGCCGTTCTTCCAGAGGTCCTGAGTTCAATTCCCAGCAACCACATGGTGGCTCACAACCATCTATAATGGGATCTGATGCTCTGTTCTGTCATGCAGATGTACATGCAGCTAAAGCTCTCATACATACATAAATAAATAAATATATATATATAAAGAATGTAAATTACAATAAAAACTAGTTATGAACAGACTGAACAGGTTGTATGTATGTATTTAGGAATATATATTAATATATGTATAGTATATAACAACAATTAATAAAAAAAGAGGCCATGAAATTGAAAGAGCAAGGAGGGGCATATAGGAGGCTTTGGGGGGAGAAAAAAAGGGAGAATATTATTATAATTTTATTATGATATCAAAAATAAAAGAACTGAAAATGAGTTATATGTTGGGGAGGGTGATGTTGGCATTAGTCTTTAAAAACTTTTATTTATATTTCTTATATCTTTTTCTCCCTATTCCATCTCAATCCTTTCCAACATCCCAACACCAGGTAGAGAGAAAAGGCATATAGTTCTTTTAGCTGCTTCCTGCTGATTGGGGTCATCGGGTACCTTGGAGCTAGTCCAATCCTCGTTTCAGGAGATCTCCAATTTCTTGTCTCACAACAGCAACCAGAAGCAGCAAGGGGGAAGCAGGAGCAGCGTTATTCTTTCTCAGAGCCTCCACACTCTCTGGGTTCTGGTATTTATTCTCTCTCCAGAGCCCTCAGAGCTAAACTATCTGCAGCTGGCAAAGAGGTCCTCTCAGAGTTCTCACGAAGCAATAGGTTTTGCTGCTGTGGACCATCTGAATCAATCCCACACCTGGGACCAAAACAAAAACATGTTTATATTCACAACAGGTGGAAATTTGGAAAGAATTATTACGTGGAATTTGAGGTGGTTCAAGATTAATGCACTTAACTTGAGAGCATCAAAACTTAAGATCATTAGGATGAAATGGAAAAAAACAATCTGAGAAAATGCTAGGCATCTTAGGTCTAGATTCCTGGGAGGCTAAGGTAGCAGTATGACTTGAGTGCTTGGCCAGTCTGGGCCACATAGTGAGAACCATTCTCTTACCCCTAAATCACCACACTACAAGAAAGGCTTAAATAGGCATTCAAGTCCCACGCCCGGGCGCCAATCTGCCGGGGCCAGCCGGGCAGGGTCGAACGGTTCTTGAGTTGGGCGTGAGGATTAAAATTAATAAAATGAACACACAGCACACAGGAAACTTTTTAAAAGTCCAGACTCGACAGCCATGGCAAAAGGCAGACTGCTGCAGCAAGCAGTGCCAGCAGCAAGCCTCAAATCTCTGCCTCCAACTCTGTCTCCAGCCTTCTTCTCTGTCTCCAGCCTTCTATTGCCGAAACTGTAACTGTCGGCCTGTCTTTTTATTGTAGAGTTTCTGAGCCAGAGTAGAAACATCTCAGAACAATAGGTTAATTTGCAAGGAGCTAGAGGAAGAGGTGTGACCCTCACAAGCTATCCCACCTGCTGTCACAAACAAAAGGAGATGGACTTGCAAGTTCTCTGCCATTAGTAAAGGCCTGCTAAAAGCCATCTCTCCACCGAGATTTAAATTTCAAAGCTGGCCGCTTGGAGTCACGGCTCCCGACACACATGCCTATAACTTCATGACGAAGAAGCCCGAGAATTGATGTTTGAGTTAGCCTTCGTGGCACACGCCTTAAATCCAGCACCGAGCAGGCAGAGGCTGACTGATGTCTGCGAGTTAGAGGCCAGCCTGGTCTATAGCTGTAAGTGGCTGCGCTTATGTTCAGGCCAGGGTCATCTGATATGGCCATGAGGAATGAAATCAGGCTGGTTGGAGGGGCCACAGCAAAACTTCACCTGTGGCAATTTTATTGCGAGCAATCAGACTTTTCATACTTTTATGAGAAATAGAATATAGTGACAGTTGCCAGAGTACAATGATGTTTGCAAACTTTACAGGGTACAAAAGATTAATGTCTAAGATCAATTGTCCTGTCAAGCTTCTTTGCTTCCATGACTTCTGAGGGAACATAGAGAGAAACACAAAGCAGCCTGAACACTTTGCTGCCTGAGGGAGTGCATTGGTGTCTCAGGAACTGCAAGGCACATTGTGCCCCAGGAGCTATGGCTCAGCCAAGCCAGCGCCATGGTTTCCTGCGCAAAGCGAGTTCCAGGACAGCCAGAGCTACATAATTTCAACAAAAAATATTAAACATAGTTAGCATGAAATACAACATCTATATAATTTAATTAACCATAAATACTTCTTTCTTTATAGTATATTCAACAGAATATAAGGGCAGACTGCTCAAATATTGACAAAATTCTTGAACCACCTGAAGGCCAAGATGAAGGTGTATGGAAATATGAACATTTAAGGTAGGTCTTTATGAAATCTCAGGATAGTACTAACAGTTCTATTAATAGTACACTAATAAGTACCTCCTAATAATAATTATGAATCAAAGAAAATTTGTAAATCACAACTCCAATTTCTTTTTTTATTTTTATTAATTACAATTTATTCACTTTGTAGCCCCCTGTAGCTCCTTCCTTCTTCCCCTCCCAATCCCACCCTCCTTCCCACAACTCCACGTTCTTTGAGTGTCCTTTGGTTATTTTGAGACAAGGTCTTATTTGGTAGCCCAGGCCTTGAACTCCTGATCCACTTGTCTCCCAGTCTCCCACCTCCTAAGTGCTGGGATTGAAGACAAATGTTATCACAGCTGGTGTGGATTTTAAGCCTTAGCCTCCTGAGTACTAGAATTACAAGCATGCAGTTGATAACTGTTAATTCCAATTGAGTTATAACTTGATTCAAATCTCCTGGTAGCTCGTAATGAATCTTTGTGGTTAGGAGAAGGTGCCCCTTTGAAAGGCTGTAGTCCCATTGCAGGATGTGTGGATTTTAGCTCTGGATTGTCTTTTTCACTGTGTTAGCTCTCTGTAGATTAATTTGAACCTGTCAATTTGTGCTCTTTGCTGGATTATACCTGCAGCACTACCAAATGAGTTAGTTGAACTACGTAAGCCCTTATCATTGTGAATCTTTATTACTTCTTAGTGAATAGTCACTCAGAACCAAATAAAATACAGTTTACTGATACGCAGTGGTGGACAGTGGTAGGTGATTCAGAAATAGTGTCATTTAGTATGATGTGTCTTTTTGTTAGAGTGCTGTTTTAATAGTCTAAGCGCAGTATTTTGGAAAGGAAGTATAATCATAGAAAACTGAAAATTTATCCTTTACCTTTTGTTTTCATCCATTAAAATATACTTAAATAGCTGCCTGTAATCCCAGCACTTGGGGAGGCAGAGACAGGTGGATCTTTGAGTTCAAGGTTACCCTGGTATACAAAGCAAGTCCAGGACAGCCAAGGCTACACAGAGAAACCCTGTCTCAAGAAACAAACAAACAAAAAGTGAAACCTGCCACAGAAAAGCAAAGCAATAAATAGTATGCGTAAAGTGGTTTTATGAATTAGTTTCGTATGTGTCCTTTTTATTTAATTTTCGTGACCTGTTTTATCTTCTAATTGTAAGGCTTTATAGTATTGCATCTTTGGGG
Source organism: Psammomys obesus (assembly GCF_907164565.1). Classification (NCBI taxonomy): domain Eukaryota; kingdom Metazoa; phylum Chordata; class Mammalia; order Rodentia; family Muridae; genus Psammomys; species Psammomys obesus. The sequence continues at coordinate 34,486,114 of NW_026593286.1, read as the reverse complement.
AACCAAAGTGTTTTTATTTGGTGTGGAAACAGTTGTGATTCTACCTGGATAGAGTGGAATACATATCACTAGATAGGATTTTTAGAGTAAACACAGTTAATATTTTGACAACTCTAAAACATTTATTTTTACTACAGAGGATTGTCTTATATCAAATGTCTGCCTAAAACTGTCTGGTACTATTTTTAATATATTAAAATATATTGAGAAGTTGGCATGGTTGGCAAAGTGAAGACAAATCAGGAATTTAAGGTTTTCCTCAGCTGCATATCAAGTTCAAGGGCCATATGAGATTATCTCAAAAAGTGTACATTAAAGAGTGCTTAATGGATTTTAGGCATTGCATAGGCCTTACAATTTTCAGTTTTAGAAAAAAAAAATCATGAAAACCCCCACCAAATTCTAACAAAAGGAAGTTACGTGGGCTATGATCCCAAGATGTTTTAGTCTATGCATGAAAGCAGTATCTTTTAGGAGCAGGTAGTGAAATGGAGGATTTAAATTTTGTATATTATATGTAGGATAGCTTTTGAAGCTTTTCTGTTCTATTTTTGTTGTGCTGGAAATTGAACTTAGGGCCTTGCACATAGTAGGTGCACTAGTGCTCTACCACTGAGTTATGACCTCAGATTTGCACGTGTATTGTTCCTGTTTTTGCCTGTTTGTACATTTATGTGTATTTGGGTTTGGATGTACATATTTGTGTGGAGACCTGAAGTTGATAGCAGGAATCTTCTTTGATTTCTCTCTACCTTATTTATTGAGGCAGACTCTCTCAGTTGAACCAGCTTGTTGAAGAGCTCTCCTGTCTCCACCTCTTGAGTGCTAGAATGGCACAAGGACCACCATGCCTCCTGGTGTTTACCTGGGCTCTGGGGATTGCAAGGTCTTCATACTTGCATAGCAGGCACTGCATTCACTGGGTGTTTTCAGTCCTGAGTTTTCTTTTTTCTTTTCTCTCCTCTCTTCTACTTCCTCCCTCTCCCACCATGGGGACAGGATCTCTCTCTTTGTAACCCTGGCTTCACTATGTAGAACAGATTGGCCTTGAACCCACAGAGAGTCATCTACCTTCGTCTCCTGGATTAATGGTGTTCACTATCTACCTCACCTGGCCTGATTTAGTATTTGTTTGTGTTGTGTTTGTTTTTGTTTTTGAGGCAGGGTTTTTCTATGTAGTCAGCATTGAACTCAGAGAATCCCGAGTGTGGGGATTAAAGCCCTGAGCCACCATGTCTAAGTAAAAATATTCAAGTCTATAAAGGCATTTAGTCTTTTTTTTTCTGTCTAACTGTATGTAAAAATAAACACATGTAATTTGTTACATAACTGAAATGTCTTTCAGGCTTTATTGTACATATCAACAATCTCCTACCTCTGTTTCTCATACTCAGAAGTTTTCTCTGAATACATGGTTAATGTGAACCTTTTTCAATAGTTGTATACAGTTGGAACAACTACATCACAGTAGATTCTCAGAGGACTGACCTAGTCAAGAAGTGCACATTTTCCTAGAGTCTTGGTGAAATTTCTAAGCTACTTTCCAGAAAAATTAAATCAATTTTTAGTGTATAAGAAGGTAACCAGTTTGGCTGCCTTATGAAATAAAATAAGAAAATAAATAAAGCCTGGATAATAAATGTGATTTTTACATTTTCAGGCAATTCTGCCTTGAACTAAATGGACTTGCTGTTAAACTTCAGGTAATGTGTTTATGTTAATGCTATAATTCAAAATTCTGATCTTTAAAAGTAATTTTGTAGGCTTAGATTTATTCAGAGTTTATTTTCTTTTTCACATTTTATAGAGAAATGTAGTGACCCAAATGACATATCTTTTATCATTCTACATATTAAAAAAATAAAATTATTTTTAACAGAGTGAATGCCATCCAGATACGTGTACTCAAATGACAGCAACCGAACAATGGATTTTTCTTTGTGCAGCTCATAAAACTCCAAAAGAGGTGAGAATTGAGAGGTTTCAGTGCATAGTCACTTGGCACCATTACTCTGGACCTGAGGTGCGGCCAGACATCTCAGAAGGGAGCATTTGGGGAGGCAAGTCTGTTTATACAGCACCTGAGAAACAGCGATTAAGGGGCGAGGGTCACTGTCCCATGGACCACTTCTTCCAGCTAGGCCCCATCTCTCCAAGTGTCTGCCTCGTCCCTGACATGTTAGCTGAGAACCATGCTTTCAGCAGATAGGCCTTGGGGAACAGTCCATGTCCATACTTGAACAGAAACATTGTGGAATGTAGTGGGCCTAGTTGTGTAATGTCATAAATACATAAAACACTGCTGAATTTGTTTAATGTGTGTGGGTGTGATGTGTATGCAGTGGTGTGCACAGGTGTGTACATGGACCTGTGGAGACGAGAGGAGGCTCTCTCCCTACCTTACTACTCCCAGCTGTGCTTCAGTTCCAGGTGCTTCTGGTCATGTCTGCATTTTACATGGATGTTTGGGATTTGAACTTAGGTCCTCATGCTTACTTAGCCACTGTTTATTTCCCCAGAGCTCTAAAACTACTGAATGGAATCTAAAAATGTGTGTGTGTGTGTGTGTGTGTGTGTGTGTGTATGCGCGCGCCTCTCTGTGTGTGTCCTTGTGTGATTTTGTGTGTCTTGTGTTTAATTTTGTGTGTGTGTATGTATATGTATACTTCTGTGAGTCGACCATTACCTGTGTAAATCACTAATCATTCAAAAGTTCTGTTTGTCCAGTTGTATTTAAGGCTGGAGTGTTCTTCCTGTTCCTGTTTTCTTTTAGGGTTAGTGCTGGGAATGAAATAGGAAATTAGTTAATATATCTTATAGAAGCCTGATATCATAATTCACAGTGAAAACTAAACTTTATTGATGTGACATATTTCATAGTCACTCTGAAATCAGAAAGGGCTTTTTCTTAGAGTATGCTCTTGTCTTTGGAATAAGATACCTAAGATGGTTAATTGTCTTGATGGGCTTGAGAGGAGGTTAGGAGATGAAGTGAAGTAGGTATATCAGAGTGCGTTCACAGACACCTAAATCATGCCAGCCCTGGCCTAGTAAGTGCTTTAATGCCCTGGGGTTGTAAAACTTGAACAGTGTTGAGAGAAGGCGGAAACTGGAAAGCTGAATTTGGTAAGCAAAGGCAGGACACTGGAAGGTGCTCTCTGAAGGGCATTTTCCTCCCTGGCCCCTTCCTGCTGCCATGAGTTGATCCCTCCCTACCACAGTCGTCCCGCCATGGTGGACTAAGCTCTGAATTGTGACAGGAAATCCTTCCTCCTTTATGTTGCTTCTGTCAGGTATCTGGTTACAGTGGTAGAAACGCTAGTAAACATACACCTAATAAAAGAGAGGCCTTCTTGTTAATGCGTTTACACCTTTCTCTTTTCTAGTGTCCTGCCATAGATTATACCAGACACACACTTGATGGTGCTGCATGTCTTCTGAATAGCAATAAATATTTTCCCAGCAGGTAAACAAAACATGCTATTTAGCTTTTTGGGTTTCTTTTAAAGGTTGATGTTTGAAAGATAAAATTAGGGTTTGATTTTAGTTTTCTTTTTAATTATATAGTTGACTTGTTCAGATTATGTGAGTTTGAAATTAAGGTGAGATAACATTAGAACTTGTCTCTGAAAGTTCATAGACGCCTCAGAACTGGTCCCTGCTGCTGCTGTTCCTTCTCTAGGCCTCTCCTCACCAGGCATCAGCCTCCTGATAAAGAACAGACTTTAAGGGAGACTGCTTGTTTTTCCTTAGTTTGCCTGTGGCTATTCTAAGCAAAATTAGCATATGACATACATGAATAAAATACATTTTATCATATACATGATATATTTTGGTACTGTTCACTCCATCGCCCTCTCTTAGCTCACTCGTCCCTTTCCTCTTCCCAACTGCCCCCCTTCAATTTTTCTTGCTTTCTTCCTCTCTCTTCCCTCTCCCTCCCTCTACAGCACCCCACCATGTGCCCCAATACATTTTGCTAGGGTTGTTTAGACACATGGATGAGAGTTTGTTTACTAAAGCATGTGCACTTTAGCCTAGTCTGTTTTCCTCCCCATCAATGGTTAACTGAGTATATAATCACACTTGCTGTGAGCTCGACAATGTATCACCCATGTCACACCTGAAGTCAGCATTCTACACTTCTCCACCTTCCTCTAGCCCTTAAATTACGACTTCTCATTTCTCAGGGTTCCATGAGCTTTGAAGAGGGTTGATAGTACTGTTCCATTTACAGCTAAGCATTCAGTAGTCATTTATTTTCAATATTGTGACCTGTTAGGACTCTCCAGAGTTACTCTTGGCTACTGCAAAACAGGTTTGGCAGCATGAACAGTTATTTAGAAGCAACTTGGAAAACTGTGGGGAAAAACTGCTTGTATTGTATTACTGGTGAGATTTATGAACCCTCCCACTTTTAAATTGAAAATAGACTCCTCTCCCCATGGTTTATGAGATCTTTTTTTTTCCCCCCCGAGACAGGGTTTCTCTGTGTAGCCCAGACTGTTCTGGAACTTGCTCTGTATATCAGGCTGGCCTCAACTCAAAGAGATACTCCTGCCTCTGCCTCTAAAGTGCTGGGATTAAAGATACGTGCCACCACTGTGTGGCAGTTTATGAAAAAAATTACTCATTTATTGTTTTAAATTAAAAAATTATTTATTGTTTTTGAGACTGAGTCTCACTATATAGGCTTGGGTAGTCTTGAACTCACTGTGTGGATCAGGCTGACCTTGAACTCACAGATCCACCTGTCTCTTTCTCCCCAGTACTGGGACTAAAGATATTTGAGCCGCCACACCTAGAATAACTCTTGTTTTGAGATAGGGTCTTATATAGCCCCTGCTAGCCTCGAACCTCATCATCTAGCCTGAGTTGTCCTTTAACTTGGGTGATCTTCCTGCCAGTCCTTGTAAGTACTGAGATTGCAAGTGTCTGCCTTACATTGGCATGTGACTGTTCTTTTATTCTATTAAGGAATTTTTTATTTGTTACAAAGTAAATGGAATTAGAGGGTTTTTCCCCTCTAAAATATGATTAGCTCCAGGTACCTCATCTAAAATTTTTTGAGGGTTAAAAAACACAGATAACATCTAATTTTTCTCCCAGTATTTTATATTCTAAAAGAGAAACAGATATATGCATTTTGATTTTCAAAAATATAAAGGAAGCAAAAGTAGATTCTATAGGATAAAATAGTGAATCCTCTCAGCAGTTTTAAGTACCTGCAGTAGACAAAATACTAGTAGTGTAAAATATTTTTTAAAGTCTTTGGTTTCTTAGGTTTTTTTTTTAAAAAAAAAGTGTTGAGGTGCCAGGGATTCATTTTAAGTGCATTACACTTTAACACAGCTTTTTAACTAAGGTGCTGTGGTTGAGTAGAGAGGGCACTGACCCAGGACCAAGCATTGCTTTTTGTTCTTATAGCACTGTAACTTTGATCCAGATTCTTCTATCCCTTGGTGTTGTTTGGACTATATAGCTCTACCATTTTGTCCAGTCTGTGAATCTGTTTTGTTTTTCTAATTTTAGGGTTAGCATAAAAGAATCATCTGTAGCAAAACTAGGATCAGTGTGCCGTAGGATTTATAGAATATTTTCACATGCCTATTTCCATCACCGGCAGATATTTGATGAATATGAAGTAAGTATATGTCTTAGCCTTCTTTTTATTGCTGTGATAAAGAACCACAACCAAAAGCAACTTGAAGAGGAAAGACTTTGTTGCTGCCTACAGCTGTTAGGTTCTACTCCATCAGGAGGGATGTCCGGGTGGGGGCGGGAGCAGAGGCCATCGAGGAACACTGCTGATTGGCTTGCTCCTCGTGGCTTGCTCAGCCTACTCTCTTTTTGCTTTTGTTGTTTGTTTTGTTTTTTTGAGACAAGGTTTCACTATATGGGCTTGACTGATGTGGAGCTCACTATGTAGAGCAGGATGGCCTCAGATCCTTAGAGATCTCCCTGATTGAGCCTCCCAAGTGCTGGTATTAAAGGCTCAGCCTTCTGTCTTAAATATCCAGGAGCGTCTGCCCAGGGATGGCGCTGTGCATATCAATTGAGAATATAGTCCCCATGGGCTTTGTTAGCAGGCAGATCTGGTGGCATTCTCTCAGATGAGGTTCCCTCTTCCATGATGACCCTTGCTTGATTGAAGTCAACAGAAAACTAACCAGGGCAGTGTGTCAGTAATTACTGTAATATATTCTTGTCAGGGTGGCAGTAATGTGTGTTGATATTGTTTCTAGCTTTTGATTTTGGATAGTAAAGTGACTTTGTTTTTCCTCCTTTCTACAGAATGAAACATTTTTATGTCATCGGTTTACTAAATTTGTGATGAAATATAATTTGATGTCGAAGGATAACCTGATTGTACCAATTCTAGAAGAGGAAGTTCAGAATTCAGTTTCTGGGGAAAGTGAAGCATGAAGGGAATCATGTAGAGCAATGTACTGATCACATAATTAACAATTATGTACTGTATATATATCATTTTAGACACATCAATCATGTATCCATATTATAGCTTATTTGTTTAGTATAGGTTTTTGTATGCTATGTGTTACCTTTTAAAATGAGAAATACATTTTAAGTTATTCATGAGCTGTATATTCACTGGTGTGGCACTCATGGTTTTTAAGTAAGTTTAGTATTATCTGTTTATAATGCCTGTTAATAAAAGAATTTACAGTTTGGTAAAATTGCTGCTAAACAATCATTGGATCTCAATCCTTTCAAACCTGTAAAAGAATGAGCTTGTGTTTCTCACAAGCCATTTACTAACGATAATATTTTCTTTGGTTTCACCCTTAAGTTTTGAAATTTTAGACAATTCAGTAGTATTCCATCTGTACTGTTAACTTTTCCAGAATGAGATAAAAGTGTTTAAAAGGTCTGTTTATAGCGTTTGATACGCATAACCGATTATGGATATGTTCAGAGAAATTTGAGGAGTTGTTAGTAATACTTAAATAACCTTACTCTGCTACATAAAGTATATTCTGGGTCAGTGTACTTGGAAACATTACCTTTTTTGTGACAGTGGATTATTAAATATGTGATGATGACGATAAGGCACATACGTGATGTTCCCATGGACACCTGCCCCTTCTTGTTTCCTTTAGTCCTCTCCCGGAACTACATTAGTCAAGAAACTTATTTACCAAGCTATGGTTAGTGGTGGCTTCTCCCTATTTATATTTGTATTAATTGCATATGGAGCATACCTCAGACTAGCAGTGATGTTACACTACAGAAAAACTGTACTGTACAGGAAAACTGTACTGCCTACCTTTGTTTTGGGAAATTGTTGTAATTACTTAGAAATAGTCATTAATATAGTTTGACTCTTCCTGTTAGTAATATTAATCTTTTCACCTAACACTTGGCAGCATTAAATAGATATGAAAAAGATAGTGTATTTATTTTATTCTTCCTCCCCCAAAGCTTATTGTTTTAATTATATGCACATATAAGACTATTTACAGTAATTCACAGGTTCCAGTAGTGTTGCTGAGTGGTTATACTTTGATTTTTTATTTCAGGGTCTTAAAAATTTAAGTGCAAACTTAAAATGTAGGTGGTGGGGTTTCTCATGAAATGCGGGGGTCTGTTTGCCATACTGTAACAGGGCACTAAGATGGGCAGGGACTGTGCCAGCAAGTGGCACAGTCGAGGCCACCTCTGCTGATCTAACAAACAGGAAGCTTCTTTTTTATTTCAGAGTTATTTTCAAAGGAAATTGGAAAATGCGTTCAACTTGTTTGTTTTTCTACTTATTTAAAGAAATGATTTGTATTGTATTATGAGACAAATATTCACAGGAAAGTTGGGAAATGACAGCGCCCTGAGAGTGTGTGTGTAGTTGACGCCTGTCCGAGCCTGCCCTGTGCCAGCGGTCATGGTCATCACTGTGTCAGAGCCCACAACTATCCTTTAAGAAGTTCTATGTTTGCAGTGAATAGAACATTGGCTGAAATTAGATGTTCATATTACTGTCACCATAAACCATTGGAGTTAGTAATTTTTAAATAAACTTGGTAAATATCCTAGAGACTAACCTGCTAAGTTCATAAATTATGCATAGCATAGCAATGTTCTCTAGTTGAAGTTTGACAGTGGATGTCTGTCACCTGACTATTTCTCAGTGAACATTTAAGGTAGAGATCGGGGTTGTAGATGTGGCCGTGGCCGAGTAACTGGAACACGTGTGAATATATGGCCAGTGTTAACAGGAAAATAAAATATGGTTTTCTTTTTCTACTCACTCCACCTTCCCTGTAGTGTGTTTGAAATTGATTGTGAAAGAGAAAACTCTGTGTGAACCTGGTCTAATAGTAGGTAAGACAGTGGGGAAGCAGTGTGTTTTTTAACACGGTTCACATAACTCTGGAAATGCACATGTACATGAGTAGTTTAAAAAGTAGCTGGAGGGGCTGGAGAGATGGCTCAGCGGTTAAGAGCACTGACTGCTCTTCCAAAGGTCCTGAGTTCAATTCCCAGCAACCACATGGTGGCTTATAACCATCTATAATGAAATCTGGTATCCTGTTCTGTCATGCAGTTGTACATACAGGCAAAACTCTGTATACATAATAAAGACTACTGGGAATCCCAGCCCTTGGGAGGCAGAGGCAGGTAGGTCTGAGCTTGAGGCCAGCCTGGGCTACATGAGATCTTGTCTCAAACAGAGGGCTGGTAGGATAGCTCAGCAGGTAAAAGTGATTGCTGCCAAGCCTAGTCTTGAGTTTGATCCCGGGAACCCACATGGAGAGGTCTGCTGCTTGCAGGTTGTCCTCTTGACCTATGCATTCTATAACATGCATGCGCCTATACACCCACACAAAATACTAAGTAAATGTCAGAAAGGAAAACAGGAATGGAGGCAGAGGCAGGCGAGGTGACTCAGTGGGTGAAGGTACTTGTGCCAGGCCTGATGACCTGGATTCAGTCCCTAGAACCCACATGGTAGGTAGAAGGAGAAAACTGACCCGTGTGGATTGTCCTCTTAACCTCCACATGTACTTTGGTATGTGCTAGCTCCAAGTAAATGAGAGAAAATTTAAACCTTTGAAAAAGTTATTGAGTTGAAGTGAGGGCCTGGAGAGATGGCTCAGTGCTTAAGAGCACTGGCTACTCTTCCAAAGGTCCTGAGTTCATTCCCAGCACCCACATGGTGGCGCAGAACCATCTATAATGAGATCTGGTGCCCTTTTCTGGCATGCAGGCACACACGCAGGCAGAATGCTATATAAATAGTAAATTAAAAACTTAAAAATAGTTGAGGTGATGGTTCAGTTGGTGAAGTACCCGCCTTGCAAGCATGAGAGGTAGCAGGCTTGTAACCCTGTAGTGGAGGAGGCAGAGCTGAGGCAGGTGGGCGCCCAGCTGGCCAGACAACCTAGGTACCTGGCAAGTTTCAGGCCAGTTATCAACACTGACTAGGGGCTAGAGAGGTGGTTAAAGCACTGGCTGTTCTTTTGGAGGACCCAGGCTCAGTTCCCAGCATTTACATGGCAACTCCTAACTGTAATTCCCTTTCCAGGGGATCTGACCACCCTCACAGATATACATGCTGGCAGGACACCAACGTACATGTAATAAATTGTTTTTAAAAACTGACCAGAAAACAGGTGACACAAAGCGCACGCACACACGCACATACGCACGTGTACACACGGTGAAGTGGTACTAAGGAACAATACCAAGATGCCCCCTGACCTTCACGTGCACACATAAGGTTTTCAAGCCTGGCAAAGTCACTGCTGTGTGAGGGAAGTCAGGCTGCGTGTGTATACAGAGATCAGGAAGTTAAGGTTGGGTTTTCCTGCCAGGTATGGTGGCTCAGTGCCTGTAATCTCAGAAGTTGAGAAGCAGAGGCCGGAAGATGGCTCAAAATTCAAGTACAGCTTTGGCTATATATACTGCATCCCAGGCTAGCCTGGCTTATAGAGTAGCCTGTCTCAAAAGTAAAAATAAAAGCTTTACATACTCTTTTTAGAGAGGCTGGAGAAATGGCTCAGCAGTTAGGAGCACCTAACTTGCAGAGATCCCAAGTTGATCCCCAGCACCTATGCTGTAGATCAAAACCATCCAGAATTCCACTTCCAAGGGATATGACCTCTTCCAACCTCTGTTGGCCGCAAGCACACGTCACATATACATATATGCAGCCAAAACAATAAGAGATACAATTCACCTTTCTGCTCTGGGAAAGCATCTTATGTTCCCGTAACATACCATTGGCTGTGTCCATTTTGTTTTAACTGGCTTTAAAGGTGAAATTCTCACTTCTAGGACAGTTTCTTGGCTAGATTATTTGGGGGGTGTGGGAAGTGTGTTGTTAAGATTTCATGTAGTACAGACTGGCCTTGAGTTTCTTACCATCTTGCCTCTACCTCCCAAGTGCTGGAATTGTATGAAACCACTGTTGGGCAATTTTTTATTTCTCTCTTTCCTTCCTTCCATCCCTCTCTCCTTCACCGCTGTCTGTCCCATTCTTAGTTCAATTCTCTTTTCCTGTTTGTTTCTTTGAGACAGGCTCTCTCTGTAGCCCTGGCAGTTCTGGAACTTGCTGTTTAGACCACTTTGGCTTTGAACTTACAGAGATCCGCCTGCCTCTGCATCTGAGTGCTGGGTGGCATGCACCACCATGCCTGACCTTCTCAGTTAAATTCTTTTTTTTATTATATTTATTTATGAATACAATGTTCTGTCTGCATATATATATATCTGCACACCGGAAGAGGTACCAGATCTCATTATAGATGGTTGGGAGCCACCATGTGGTTGCTGGGAATTGAACTCAGGACCATCTGGAAGAGCAGACAGTGCTCTTAACCTGTGAGCCATCTCTCCAGCCCCCATCAGTTAAATTCTTAATGACTTAATATTTTAATATCTAAATACAGTTAGAAATCCATGATTATATTGTTAGCAACACTGTATTATAGTTCTAGACATTCATTGACCGTTGTCAAATTCACTTTGCAATAGAATGGACACCTGCACCCCTCCCCCATGGTTAAGCTGTGTTTGTTTAAGCCAGGATATGGTGGATATACCTGTAGTCCTAGCACTCAGGAGGCTGAAGCAGGAAGATGGTGAATTCTAGGCCAGCTGAGGCTGTGTGACAAGCTGGATAGTCTCCCAAATAAGGGACAAGGAAAGCTGGGAGCGTGTCTCAGTGGTGAGGCCCTTGCTACGTAATCATGTGGACCTGAGTTCAGATCCCAGCACTCATACCAAAGCTGGGTTTAGTGTCACATGGCTGTGATCCCAGTCCTGGGAGGCAGAACCCTGAAGACATCTCACTGCAGCTCAGGTGCCAAGATGCAGGTTCAGAGGCCCTCTCTCAGGCCTTGAATCCTAGCACTTGGGAGGCAGAAGCAGGTGGATCTGAGTTCAAGGCCAGTGCGGGCTACATAGACACTTTCTGGACAATCTAGGATACATACTGAGATCCTGTTTCAGTCCCCAAAAGGTGAAGGGATGGTAGAGGAAGGCACCTGGCATCTACCTCTGATTTCCAAGGTACACAAATGGGCAGGTATGCATTCCATGTGGGAATACCCATACCACATAATACATATACATACCACATATATACACCATGTGTATGCACATGAAGAGGTTTTGTGTGTGTGTGCGCGCGCATGCGTGTGTGCATGGTAGAGGACAACTCTTAGGAGTCAGTTGTTCCGCCATGTAGGTTCCAGGGATTGAACTCAGGTCCTTAGGCTTGCTGGCAAATGCCTTTATCTGCTGAACCAGCTTGCCAGCTCTTATTTTATTTTTAAAGATGTATTTTCTTTCAGGTCCTCCAGCTGCTCCCACTTTGTTTTCTGACCCAAAGTCAATGTTATCTCCCAAAATGGTGAAAGAAATTGGCTGCATCCCTCAAATTGTCAGAGGAATTTTATAACTCGGCTGTCCTGTTTTAGACAGGCCTCAGTGGAGAATTCATTCTTTCTTGCTGTCTAGAGGATGGAGCACAGTGCTGTTTCCATAAGACATGCTGTGGACTGCTGGGCGTGGCATTTGGCATTCCAGTTCTGTGGAAAGACGCAACACTTTGACGTATCTAACCTGATGACTGTAGGTGCATTGTAGGGTAACGGGCCTCTGGAACTTCTGTCTGGAACTTCGTCAGTTGATGGGCAACTGCACCGTTCCCCTTCTCTGGCTCTTGGTAACCACCATTCACTCTGACTATCCACTTTTAGCTCCTACTGGAGTGAGGTGTCCTAGTAAAATTAAGCAGCATTTGAGACGAGCTTCTTTAAGCAAACAGTGCATTCTTCAAACTCATCCATGGGTGTTACTGTATACTATATACTGGAGACTCCCTCCCACCCCCCCTTTTTTTCTTTCCCTTTATCATTATGTTATGTGTATGGCTATTTTTTGTGACTGTTTGCACCATGTGAATGCAGGACCTGTCAAGGCCAGAGGAGGACTGCAGTTTGGATGTTTGTTAGAACCCAGCCCGGTCCTCTGGAACAGGAGCCAGTTGCCTTACCTGCTGAGCCATCTTTTCCGGCCCCTTCTCCAACATCTTCATTTCAGTTGTTTTCACAAAATGCCAGCAGTGGGAATGTTGAGTCGTGTGGCACTTCTATTTTTAATTTTTGAGGAATTTCTATATTATTTTCATAGCTGCTACAGGATTTTGCATCCCTACCATCTGGGTAAAGGCTCCTTTTTCTCCACATCAGGCACCCTGCAGGTGTGAACCTCACTTCCCTGATGATAGTAAACAATTCCCCACGTACCTGTTGGTTGTTTTTATCTTGTCTTTGGATAAGTGTCATTCAGCTCCTTAGCTGATTTTAAAATTGGGATTTTTTTTTTTTTTGCCATTGAATTGCATTACTTCACTATTTTAGAGATTAGCCTGCTATCAGATGGGGGTTTGCAAATATTTTCTGCCATTCTGTAGGTTGTCTTATCCTCTTTTGCTGTACAGAAGCTTTTAAAAAAATAAAATAAAACAGCCTTTGTGGGGCTAGAGAGATGGCTCAGTGATAAGAGCACTGCCTGCTATTCCAGAGGACTTGGGTTCATTTCCTAGCACCCACATGGTGGTTCACAACTCCTGGGTGGTTCCTAGCACCCACATGGTGGTTCCAGGGGACCTAACACGCTCTTCTGGCCTCACTGTGGGCACCAGGCATGGGCATGGTGCATAGACATACACACTGACAAAATGCACACAAACACAAAAGAAGAAAATTTAAAACAAAACCACAGTAGTTTATGTGCATGGATGAATGCATGGCTTGCCGCCACCACGTGTGTGTGCAGCTCTGAAAGAGACTGTTGGGAACGGGTTCTCTCCTACTGTGAGGGCCCCAGGGGCGGAACTTGGGTTACCAGGCTTGGCAGCAAGCACCATTACCCCCTGAATCTTCTCGCCAGCCCAGATTTGCCTTTTGGGGGAATATTGAACCTAAAACAGAAGTCAGCCCTGGTAGGCTGAGACAGGACCATCACCTGAGCAGGGGGGTCTGAGGCAGCCTCAGCAGCGTGGGGAGACCTCGTCCCAGAAAACAAGAAAGCAGGTGTGCACCTGGGCATTGGTAACTTAGAGGAGCTAAAAGAATTTAGTTTTGTTGGTACTCAAAAGTCCTAAGGCAAAGCTAAGAAAACAGAGGACAAAGGAAGTGGGGCATGAGAATTGAGTTTTTTTCTTCATTTTAATTTTTTTTTTTTTTTTTTGAGATAGTGTCTCATGTAGCCCAGGCTGGCCTAGAGGAAGGTGACTTTGAGCTTCTGATCCTCTGCTTCCTCTTCCCAAATGCTGAGGTTACTCTAACTTCCCAGTTTACATGTGCTTGATTAAAATCTAGGACTTTGTGCACGTCAGGCGAACATTCCAGGAGCTGCATCCTCAGCCCCTTCAGCCCTCCTCCCCTCATTTTGGTAAAAATCACTTATCTGAGACAGGGTCTCACTGTGTAGCCCTGGCTGTCCTGGAACTCAGCATGTAGACCAGGCTGCCCTGCATGAGCCGCAGAGCTGGATCTGCAGATCCCCGGAAGGCACGGACGTGAACTTGGAGAGGCTTCCACACTGGGCCTGAGAAAGCAGTGCCCAACCCCATCTCTCTGTCGTATGAAGGCGAACTAAAAGTGACCTCAGCTTTTAAACAGGCCCAGGTAAGTGAACTTTTTGCAAGATGCTGCAATCCCAGCAGGAAGCAACACAATCGTCTGGTTGAACTCCAAGTGTTTATTAAGGCCAAAGTGCAACGTTAGTCACTGGGTGGGAGTAGGCTAGAGTTTGGCAGTGGCCTGTCTAGCAGAATGAGGTGCGCTGGGGTGTCCGGGACTTCCAGAGCTCCTGATTCACTTCCAGGGCCCGTCTGAATCATGCCGTGATTTTGGCTGATTATAAACAGCCCCTTTTTCTTGCTTACAATTCTAAATTAAAAATAGGCCAGTCCTCAACTGGCTCTAGTCCCACCTTCCTTTAGCTCACACTAGCTGGGTTCTAAGTGTGCCAGAAGCTTCACAATGCAGCCCTTCTTCCCCAGGCTTCCTCTGCAGGCGAGCACTACTTTGGAGATTCCTTAAGTTGGACCCAAATGTGCCTGTGAGTCACAGTTGGCATGGGAGTTGTGGATCGCTTGGCCTGGCCTGGTGCTTATGTCTTGAGTGGCTTAATATGAAGATGAAACCTCTGCTCACTGCGCAGCAGAAATCCAGTCAGTGATAGTCCGGATCCAACTGAGGGAGTGAATCAAGCCATTGTCAGTTCAGTGCGGAAGTATGTATTCAATGAATAATTTCTTACGGCAGAAGCTTTTCCCTTGGTCAGAAATACCTATCAGGATAGGCAAGTGAACGAAGCATCTTAAAGACTACATTTAGGATTTCAGGAGCAAACCTGAAGATATTAGCTAACAGCTATATGAATGACACCAGTCTCAGGGCTAAAACCTTGACTTTGGGGAAGAATAGAATATGGTGTTTATGGCATCAAAAGAATAAAGTAGGGGTCAGGTGTAATGGTGAATGCCTGCTTTCCCGGCATATGAGAACAAAGGTGGCAAACCCTCAAGTTCAAGTTGATGAGACCTTTAAAAAACCACAGTGGCTAAAAGGTGCTTGCTGCCAAGCCTGATGAGCCAAGTTTAATCCCCGAGACTCATGGTAGAAAAGAGAACTGACTCCATCGGGTTCTGACTTCCCTGCATACACATGCAGACTCTTACAAAACAAATGAAGTTACGTGTATGTGTGTGTGTGTGTGTGTGTGTGTGTGTGTGTGTGTGTGTGTGTGTGACAATATATATTTGAGACAAGGTTTCTCTATAGTCCTGGCTGTCTTGGAGACAAGGCTGGCCTCGAACTCACAGAGGTTCACCTACCTTTGCCCCCTGAGAGCAAGGATCAAAGGTATGTACCACCCAGCATAAAATTATTAAGGAACAAGAAGAAAGGGGCTAGAGAAGTGGCTCAAAGATGTTAAGGATGTTTACTGCTCTTCCAGAGGAAGGTTCTCCAAAGCGCTTCAGGTGGCTCATCACCCCTGCAGCCCCAGCTCCAGGGAACACCCTCTTCCGGACTCTGGAGAGCCTGCGCCACCATGTCTACATAATTTTAAAAGCTCACGTAAAAATCCCCAGAAGAATATGTATTTGTTTACTTGTACGTGGAGGGTGGGCATACGCATGCCGTGGACGTAAGTGTGGAGGTCAGGTTAACTTGCAGGAGCCAGTTTTTTTCTTCTACCCTGTGGGTCCTGGGGATTGAACTCAGGCTTGGTGGCAGGCGCCTAGCCCAGTGAGTCATCCCAGCAGCTCTCATCCCCCTTCCCACCCCCCTACCTTTTGTCATGCTGATTTTGAACTTGAGGTACCAGAACCTTCTGTCCAGCCCCCAGCTGGAAGTTCCTGATCCGCCACTTTAGTCGCTTCTGTCTATAAAGTTAGGAAGTTTCACTGAAGAGCATGTAAGTTGTATTTTACAGTATCATGATAGCTTATGTTGCTGTCTTTTGCCAGGAGAGAAAGAGGCTGTCCCGCTTGGCAGTAATCTATAATAAAGCCTCTTCAGGGCTGGGGTCGTAGCTCAAGGCAGTATTTACCTGGCATGGACAACACCCTGAGTTTGATCCTTTGCTCCACAAAAAGCAGTTGTTGGAATCCCAGCAAGAGAACTGTGTCTGAACCCAGCCTGGGCTAAATATACCTGTCGTGATAAACAAAGGCGTTCTCAAGCTGGGTGCTGCATTTGCCCGCAGTGTCTGTAGTTCTGGCTCCTCAGGAAGGAGGTTCATTGTGCCGGCAACACAGAGACACTGCCTCAAATAAAAAGGTTTTCCGTAGACTTATTCACAACTTGACTATTGAGAAGTCAATGAAGGCTTTCATTTAAAATTGTATTTTTGTTGTTTGTTTTTGGACAAGGTCTTACCAGGGAACCCTGGCTGTTCTGGAGCTCAATAGAGCAGGCTAGTCTTAAACTCATAGAGATCCACCTGCCTCTGCTTCCCGAGTGTTGGGATTAGGTGTGTGCCAACCATGCCTGACTTTGTGTGTATGTGTGTTTTGAAGACAGTCTCCCATTGCAGCCCAGGCTGCCCTTGAACCTGAGGCAATTCTTTTCTTAAGTACTGGATTGCAGGCTAGTATCACCACACTTGGCCTAACATTGTATTTATGTGTGTCTATTTTGTATAATTGAACACAGTGAAATATATTAATACAGTAGGATTTCAGGTAATTAACAAAGATTGGAAAAGTCAGGAGGAGAGATTTCTTGGGTTCTTCCTTTCTTCCTTTTCTCTTTCTCTCCCCCCCCCCATTCCCTTCCCTTTTTTTTTCCCCCTCTTCTTTTTCTGAGGCAAGGTCTTTGCTATGTAACCAAGACTGGCTTTGAATGTCAGAGTTCCCTGCCTTTCCACCAGAGTGAAAGAAGCATAGGTACTTGCCTGGCTGAAAAGGTTTTTTAAGCATTGCTTTGGAGCATGGGGAAGGCGATTGTCGGTTATTGATCTGGGAATTTTTCATAGGACAAACAGCGTTTACTGTTTCTGAATGAAAGGTCACCTTTTAGAGTAGGTTAGAAACAGTCCTTGTTTCAACTAAATACCAGGTGTGGAGAGGCACCATGGCAAGGAGTCTGGACCATAGCAGGATGGCAGCAATTGGAATAGAACATACGGATTCAAATCCAAGCCCTGTCACAGCTCCCAAAGCTCATGGCCTTCATGTTCCCCATCGTTTCTTAAGGACCTAGGGAGGATAAGAAAGTCTTCCTCTGTGCGGCTAGTAGAACAAACAGAAGTTTGTGATTCTGGGGCTGGAGAGGCGGCTCAGTGCTTAAGAACTTGCTGTTCTTGCAGAGGACCCGGGTTCAAGTCCCAGCACCCACATGGTGGCTTATAACTGTTGGCAAGTCTAGCTCCAGGGGATTTGACTTCTTGCCTCTGTGGGAGGATTTGCAGGTCTGGTGCGCAGACAGACATGCAGGTAAAACACTAACGCATGTAACATGAAATGGCTAGAAAGAAAAGCATTCACATCGACCATCTCTGTCCACTCCGTACACCGTGGGACAGAGTGCACGATAATTATATAAAAAAGAATATCAACTAAGAATATGTCTTTCCGGGGAAAAAACTCAAGCGACATGTGGGCTGCTGTTGTATTCTGAGATCTTTGGAGAGGCACAGCCTGTGAAAAAGGGAAGCCCAGGCCACCTAGAACTTACTACATAGACCAGGCTGGCATCAAACTCTCAGAGATCTGCCTGCTTCCGGATCCTTCTACTTCTACTGCCGAGTTACTTGGATAACAGGTCTGAGCCACCATGCTCAGCTCGATTTGCTTGCTTACTTGTTTTTATTTATGTATTTAGGTAGAGTCTCTATAGTCCAGGTTGGTCTGGAATCTACTAGGTAGCACATGCTGGTCACAGTAATCCTCACAGTATCCTCCTGCCTGAGTGCCACTATGTCTGGTTTTAAATCTGCATGCTTTAAAGCTATCTAATTAAAATGTTCAGTTTTATAGTTGCCATATTTTAAAGCCAACATGTATATTTTTTCATGTCTAAAACCATTTGGGGGCCCTAAAAATTTCATAGGTGCTTGCACCTAAAATGGTCTGTCTGACAGCTGGAGAGATGGTTCAGGGCTAAGTACACTGGCTGTCCTTCCAGAAAATGGTCTGTTGTAGTTTCCTAACACCGTGGGCTTGTCAAATGATAGCCTGCGCTTAAGGAGACAAGGAGGGCCTTGTAGAGGACCTCAGACACAAGGCTTCTCTGCCTTCTTGATCTTCATTCTCTTTCCCTTCCCTTCCCTTCCCTTCCCTTCCCTTCCCTTCCCTTCCCTTTCCTTTTTCCTTTCCTTTCCTTCCCTTTCCTTTCCTTTTTCCTTTTTCCTTTTTTCTTTTCTTTTCTTTCCTTCCCTTTCCTTTTTCCTTTCCTTTCCTTCCCTGCAACCAACAAACCCTGTCCCCTAAGGCAGCCACGAGACCTAGAAGGGTCGCTCTGACCTGCGTTCCTGAATGTGGCCTGCCCTATACTGTCCAGGAAGGAAGGAGCCAAACAGGTGGGTCCTGCCAAGGCCCGCTGGTTTGTCACCGTTAGATCCTACTTCAGAAGAAGTCGCCCACGCCCTTCGTCAGCTCAGCTGCACTCCAGCTTTCCCTGCATGTTGGAGCCTTCATTTCTGGGTAACTCTGGGTCATATAAGGCTTTGCTGAGTAAGGCTGGTCTTGCTTTCCTTTTGCCCTCCCGTCTGTTGTGCGAGCCAGCATGACTGTGCTGAGCAGGGAAGTCCTTAGTTAGGTCTTCACCGCACTCAGGCTGCACAGAGGCTGTGTCTTGTCCAGCACTGTGCGCCCAGGCACTCCCCTCAGCATCAGCAAGGTCTTCATCACCTGAAGTGGCGTAATTATTTGTATTACTTTTTTTTTTTCAAGACAGAGTTTATCTGTGTAACTCTGGCTATCCTGAACTTGCTTTGTAGACCAGGCTGGCCTTGAACTCAGGGATCCTCCTGCCTCTGCCTCCTAAGCGCTCAGATCAAAGCTGTGCTCCACCATGCCAGGCTTGTATCACTAATTCTTTTAAAGACAGGCTCTCACTATGTGTCCCCGGCTGGCCTAGCTGGCCTTGTACCTGCAACACAACCATCTGCTTTCCTAGTTCTGAGGTTATAGGTGTGCACCAGGACATCTGGCTCTGTATAATTATTAATTTACTATATTTTTAACTCCTGATAGTCAACCTATTGATTCTGCAGGGCAGGAATCTTTGGCAAAGCCCCTGGCCATGAATCAGTTGGTGAGTGTTAAACAGCTGAGTCCAGGAGAGTGTGTGCATGCCTCCTCCACAGGGATTCTGGTTTAGCCCGACACAAGCCAGAACCTTGGAGAATAAAGAACATGCTGCAGACATAGCCCTCTCCAGATCATTAAGCCTGGGCCTGGTGGTAAAAGATTAAAATCTCGGTGCTCAGAAGACTAAGGCAAGAAGTTGAGAAGCTGGAGGCCAACCTGGTCTGTGTAGCAAGTTCAAAGCTAGCCTGGGTAACTTAGTGAGAACCTGTCTCAAAATAAAAACTGAAAAGAGGGTTGGCACATGGGAAGGAGAGGAAGATAGATCAGGGGCTCAGTGTCAGCCTCAGTTACATGGTTCAAGGCCAGCCTGGGCTATACTACACCCTGCCTAAAAAATAAAAAGGTGTGAGGTATAGAGGTTGCTAGGGGCCTGGGGATATAGCTTAGTGGTACAGTTCTTGCCTAGCCTAGCATGCAGAAGGCCCCTGGGGGGCCAGCCTGGGGGAAAATAATCAAGAGTGCCCACATGAGTGGTGGCAGCATGGTCTTCTGCAGACACCTCACTGTCATTTATTCTCGGCTGGTTAGCATCGGTCGGGGCCCTGGCAGCTCTGTCTGGTTTGGAATGCCTGGGCTGAAGCGGTCATCCCATGTCAGACTTTTGGGTGGCTGAGACCACAGGTGTGTGCACAGGTGTGTGCTGGGCTCCCCCCACTGCAATGGGAAGAAGTAACCCTGAGATTAAAAGCAAGAGTTTGCACACTTTTTATCTATTTCATGTCGGTGCGTGCGCACACAGGTCACGGTGCACGTATGAAGTCAGGGAACAGCTTCCTGGAGTGAGTTCCCTGCTTCTACCTGGGTCCTGCGGACTGGGCCTGGCCATCAGGCCTGGCAGGAAGCTCCTTTACCTGCTGAGCCAGCTCGCTGGCCCTAAGAGCAAAGCATAAAAGAAAGTGTGCCAGCTTGGTATGGTGGCGCACCCTGGAGGCCGAGGCATGAGCTTTGGAACCTGGGCTATGCAGCAAGACCCGGAGTTTAATTTGAAAACAAAAAAGTGTGTCTGTACAGTTGTCTTTTTCAGGCAAGGTCTCGGTATGTAGAGCAGGCTAGCCACTCAAAGATCTGCCTGCCTTGGCCTCTCCAGTACTGGGACGAAAGCTATGAGCCACCATGTCTGGCTGCTTGTATCTATTTTTAAGAAGTTGTAATTGGCACATTCCTAAGTTTTCTCTCAGTTACATGTAAATTTCTAGCTCTGCTCCTTTTTTTTTTTCCTTTTTATTTATTCTCTCATGTATTTTTAAAGAAAGGGTCTCGGGGAGCCAGGCTGACCAACGTTGAATTTAGTAAAAGATAACCCGGGGCCCCTGACCATCCTGCTGGGGTTACAGGCACGGGCCACCACACTTGGGCCTTTTTTTTTTTTTTTTAACTTTTCTCTTTTTGAGACAGGGTCCCATGTAGCTTAGGCTGGCCTCTCTCTAACTTGCTATGGAGCCAAGGATGGCCTTCAACCCAGGACTCTGCCCTCTGCTTCCCCTGTGCTGAGGAACGCCTACCTCTCCAGGGTGCTGGGGCTGAACCCAGGTCTTTATGCCCACCAGGCAAGCGCTGCGCGGCCGGGTCACACCCTTAGCCCCTCTCTGTACTTAAAATTACGAAAACTTTTCATCATGTGTCCGCGTTGCGGCCTGTGTGTGTGCCGCGTCAGAGGTGCCTGCTTCCCTGGGGTTACAGGTGGTTGGGAGCCGCCTGATGTGGCTCCTGGGAATAGAACTCTGGTCCTCTGCAAGAGCATGCGTGCTATTACCTGCTGAGCCGCTTCTCCAGCCCCCGCCCCCCCCCCCGTTCTTTTTACTTATCTACTATTTTGTCCTCACTCCCGTCACCCTCCCTCTGGTCTACACTGCCCCCTGTACACTCTGTGCACTAACTGAGGTACAAAGGCCCCTTTCCGCCCTTGTCATCCCTGTCAGGGGACCTGCGTCTTTCTGAGCACGTTCCCGTGTTTCAGGGCTTCAGGACATGCCGCAGAGTTTTGAAGTCATCCTCCGTTTTCATCAGAAGTTCGCCAACTGTTTATTGTAGCGCAGGGTAGCCTCACAGGCTAGCCTCAGACTTTGCGTGGTGTCGGCTCACTGAGTGCTGGGGTTGCAGGTGTGGACCACGATGCCCTGCCTACCAACCTGAATATATAAGCCCTGTCCATCAAGGCATCTGCCCCCCCAGAAGTGACAGACGTGTCCACAGGGAAGTCTGAGCAGTGTACACTGTGGACTTCGAGGCTTCGGCATAGACGTGGGGTCGTCGTGACCTCACCAGAAGCTCACGGAGCCTGGCTTAGTGTGGGTACACTGAGTATCTGATAACACATAATACATATCTGTCCCATGTATACAGCGTATGAAAGCCAGCTATTGCAGCGTAACGCGTGTAATCACAGCACTCAGGAAGTTGAGGCAGGAGGATTGTTAGGAGTTCCAGAGTTACATGTAGCAAGACCTTGTCTCAGAAAACCGGACGAGGGACGGGCAATGGTGGCGCACGCCTTTAGTTCCAGCACTCAGAAGGCAGAAGCAGGCAGATCTCTGAGTTTGAGGCCAGCCTGGTCTACAGAGCGAGTTATAGGACAGCCAGGGAAGCACAGAGAAACCCTGTCTCAAAAAGCCCAACCAACCAACCAACCAACCAACCAACCAACCAACCAACCAACCAACCAACCAAAACCACCACCACTACCATCACCGCCAAAACAAAGAAATAACAAAACCAAACACAGAACAACAAAACGTAGGAGTATTTGTGTTCAACCGAGACAGAAGCCAAATAACAAATGACAGTTTATTATTCCAATGAGTCACAATATCAACATCAAGCTGATAAAAATACAGTCTGTGAATTGCTTAGCGCCCCAGTCAACTGCAGTTATCTTGGAGCTCAGCCTTTCACATGTCCATAAAAGTCCCCCATTCTGTAGATTCATCTTCACCTGATAAAGCCTGGGCTAGATAGAGGCCTCCGGGGGGAGGGTGGCCACAGGCTAGGACAGGGTTGGAATCACTGCGTGGGCCGTGAGCCCCGCTCCACTCCTGCAGGACAGAGTTCTGGGGTGCAACGTTTTTCCAGTTGTAACAGGTCAAGACGAAGCATGATGTGAACCTAACGGCTGTAGAAGGCACACTTCCACCTGAGGACGCTATTTGTTCTCCTCAAAGCTATTTGCAAGTTTGAAGAAAGAAAGTCAAATCGTGTTGGTTGTATTTTTGAGACGGAGTTTCACTGTGTAGCCCTGGCTGTCCTAGAACTCGCAGAGATTCACCTGCCTCTGCCTGCCAGGTGCTGGGATTAAAGGCGTGCCACCATGCTTGCTGTAGATGACATGGCTTTGACACACTGAGATTGTGGGCTCCTTCAACTGACTTTTTTAAAAATTAATTTTCCTATTTGTGGTGCAAGTGCTTGTGGAGCCCAAAGCCAAAGTTAACGATTCACCGAGGGGCTGGCCGTACCATGGCCCTTTGAAAGAAAAGACGAAAGAAAGAATTTTTTTTTTTGAAGGCTTTTGTCAAACGTGGCTTGCTTTGTATGTACATACAACAGTTAGAGGCAAAAATTAGGTTGGTTGTTACAGGCGGGGAATGGATATTTTCACTTGTCTGTGTGTATGGGAGGAGGGCTAAAGACAGGGAGGGAGAAAATATTTTTCAGTTGAAGTGAGTCTGTAGCTTCCTGAGAAGGCTCTAACGGTTGAGATGATGGTTGTGGTACTCAGTCTTTTCAACAGGAGTTATTTTGTCCATTACTGGGGAAGTGAACCAGGTTGTCGCTTAATGACCAGAAGGGACATCTGTTTACGCAGATTAAGTTTGGCTGAGAGAAATGCAAGCATGCTTTTGCATTGATAAACAGTTGTCATTCTTCCTTGTCTGAGGGGTTGAGTCAAAATTTACATAAATTAGGGGGAGGCTGAGCCTGGAAATTAGAAACGTTACATAAATGTAGATAGTAGTAGTGAAATCAAATCAGGCAGCAGTCACTTTAGTGTCTATTTACAAGCCTTTCTAACGCCAAGGCCTGCAGCTCACATGCAGGTGACCTGCGTCACACCTTCTTCCTGGTCAAACTGTCCATCATCCAGTTCCCGGAGGACGCTGTCGCTGCTGCTGAACCCCGAAAAGCCGTCACTTGGTGCAGGCCGCTCCTCTTTGGTCCAACACTCTCTGGAGGGAGTGAGGGGGCCCTCCTCAAGAGGGGCTTGGCCTCCTTCGGGTTGGGCCACCCTTGTGTCCAGGCTGATGCTCCGGCTGCCTACCTTGTTCCTGTCCTCGCCCTTCAGCAGCCGGCTGGCTTTCCTCTGAAACAAGGAGATTGTCAAGCAGGGCTTGGAAAACGGGCCTTGCACTCTGTGTCCCCCCATCTCCCGGCCTGAAACTCCCCTTTCCTTCCCACTTCTCGCTGTAGGGGCCCCGGGCGTGGCAGAGGGCCTAGCCCCTCCGCCGATGTTGCTGGAGGCCATGGCTCCATCTGTCCTCAGCACCTTGGAGGAGATCCTACTTATCTCTAAGGTCCAGCTCAGAGCCTTGCTTCTCTCTGCCTGCCTTGCAAACCTGCTCTTGGCTTGTCCTTCTCAGTGGCAGGTGGGTTGTGTGCACATTTCTCAGGAGAGACATGAGTTAAATTGTACTTGGGGAAACAAAGCAAGCAAGAAACAAGTGAGTGCTGTCTGGTGGTGGTGGGGTAATGGTGTCTAAACAGCAGAAAATTATGCTTTAGTGGGTTCCTTGTCTCTTTGTCATTTGTCATAAGAGGCACAGGTGCATCCTGGGAAAAATGCATTTTAAAGGTCCCTTTAGAACAAGGGTTCTCAACCTGTGGGTTGGAATCTCTCAGGGGGTTGGGCTAGCCTGTCACAGGGGTTGCTCAAGACCATCAGAAAACAGGTATTTCACTGCAACTTAAAACAGCAGCCAAGTTACGGTTATGAAATAGCTATGAAAGTAAATTTATGGTCAGGGGTCACCACAACATGAGGAACTGTACTAAAGGGTCTCAGCCTTAGGAAGGTAGAACCACGGCTTTTGAATGACTACCTGGAATGTCTTTGGGGTCTAAGCAGACGCCTTTTCTGGTCCTGCTGCAAACAGGGTTAGTGCTCTGCAGTTTGACCCAGCCCATTCTCATTCGAGGTTTCAAAGCCCATGCCAGGCCTGGTCTCTTTGCTCCCACTCTCTCCCTCTCTGTCTCTGTCTCCCTCTGCCTGTGGATGTAGCTCTCAGCTCCAGCACCATGCATGTAGCATGCTCTCCAAGATGCTAATGGACTAACCGTCTGAAATTGTCAGTCCCCAATTAAATGCTTTCTCTTACAAGAGCTGCCTTGGTCATGGTGTCTCCTCACAGCAGAACAGTGACTAAGACAGTAGACGTCTCTGCCATGATGATGTCTCTGCCATGTAAACTTAGGTCAAAAGATCTCTTAGCGACAGAAGGAGCTGGAGGAGGCCTCAAGCCCAGCCTGAGGCTGTCCAGGAAGCTATGATTGCTTTTTTGCTTCACTGTCACTGCTAATGTGTCATACACTGGATCTATCACAGATCTCAGCTCTACAAGCTGAATAAGGACTCAGAAATCAAACTAGTCATTAAGTATTCTTTCCATTCTCAAAGAGTTTACTCACCCTACATTCATTTCAGTGTCAGTCAAGCACTAAGAGTACACTTTACTGTGTGAAAGGCTCAAGTTACGAAACTCTTAGAAAAAAACTGGCCTTATAGGCTGGTCTTTACAGTTTCTTACTCCCATCTCGCTGGCACACCCTTGCTCTCACCAAATGCAAACATCAGACCCTTGACCCTTGTCCTTTTTTGCCCCCATTCAAAATCTGCCGAGCTGCGTGCTCGCAGTGAGGGCTGCGAGGTCCTCTGGGGAGGGGCCAGTTTTGAGAGTGGTGCCCTGATCAGTGACAGGCCTGGACTGGGCTTCCTGAAGCCTGGCTAGCAGGGCCTTTCCCACAGACACAAAGATCCCCAGGGCTTGTGCTCAACCTTCCACCCCCACAGGGAGGCCCTGCGGCCCTCGGCCCTCGCTGCAACAGGGACAAAGGTGATGTTTGCAATACATTACTGTATGTCAGATAACAGAGGCCCGCTCTCACTGCAATGAGAACCTCCTTAATAAAAACAGAAAGCTCTTTAGAATAAGCTGTTGTTCATAGTAACTTATCTTAGATAACTGTTAATAAGTAAACAGCCATCTGTTGTAAATTTGAAATAGTATCTGACAAAATACGCTGTATCCTAAAAGATTTCAGAGCACACTCCTTTGCTCATCCAAACTCTTTACGGTTTGATTGATGTGTCTTTCGTAATGATACTGCCTCTCCCATGCAACCTCACGCCACGTGAAACCTTTTTTTTTACAATCAGACAACTTGTGATGTTCTAATAACTGGAAATGTTGGAGTCTGAAGCCAAGCCTACCCTTGGAGACCAGCCATGTCAGTCCCTCATTCTTCAGGGGTTCCCCATGAAGGGATAAGACCAAAGAGGGATTGGCCCCACACTGGCATTGCAGTCATCTGCCTTGTTCTTTTCACAGTACATTCATCACATTTGTAAAAACTAAACAAAACTTCCGGTTACAGAAACACACGCACACACACTATATACAGACACACACTGTGGGGAACCTGGCAGAACACAGAATGGAAGGAAAGCTCACCTATAATCTTAGCTCCAACAAGGCTCGTGTGGGAACCCTGACATACTTACTGCGTCGCTTCTCTCCTCGCCCCATCCTGTCCCCCCTCTCTGCCTATTCGTGGTTCTCCAACCCAGCACAAGCTTTTGTAGCTTATGTAGCTGATCTTCCCCTTAGCGCTCCATTGCAGTTCCCCTCTATGTCAGTGCTTTTGTACTGTTCTCCGGGCGGACTCGTGGCCTTTCCTGCTATCTCCTGAGAGTTTCCCTACAAAGCGAGGGGGAATTAGGCTGATTTGGATGCAGAGCCAACACCGCCCTAATAACCCTCTAATGTGCACTCTTGTGTAAAAGAAAAGGGGTTGACCCATTCTCTTAGTGTCTTTTCTTGATGCTGTGGCAAAACCCTGAGAAAAGCAGCGTGAGGTGGGTTTGTTTCGTCTCACAGGCTGAGGGTACAGTTCGTCACGATGGGGAGCGATGGCAGAAGACGGTCATGACAGCTGGTCTCACTGCATGCACAGTCAGGGAACAGAAGTGAAGGCTTGCGCTCAGCTCACTCTGCGCTGTTTCCAGCCCCGGGAAGGAAGGTGCTGCCCGCTTTCGAGCGGGGTCTGTGTCTTAGTGAGGGTTTCATTGCGTGAAGACAGCATGACCAGCGCAACCCTTAGAAAGGAAAGCGTTCAGCTGGGGCTGGCTTACAGTTCAGGGGTTTGGCCCATTACCATCATGGCAGGGAGCATGGCCATCTGAACTAACCTGCACTCCATGTTTATTGCCCTGCTTTTCCTAAGATCTGAGAGTGGAAACAACCTGAGCCAACGTCCATTGGCTGATGAGCGGATAGAGAAAACGACACTGTCCCTGCTGCCACTGGTGCTGACGGGAAATGAGAAAAGACAAGGCTCGGAAAGACAAGAACTACATTCTTACTGACACGCAGAATACGGGAAAGTTAATCTCATGCAATTACAAGTAGAATGGTGTCTACCTGACGCTTGAGAGAGTGGGGGTGGGGGAGGAAAGGTCAACCAGTGGACGCAAGTTACAAGTTACCCATTTTGGTCTGCTGTGGCCTCGCTGGGTGACTGTGTACACTTGATTTCAAAGTTTTCACCATGAACAAGTGAAAAATACCTGAAAAGGCTGATATGCTAACAATTTAAAAATTATATGACATAGATATGCATTGAAACATCACATTGTACACACACACACACACTTTAAAATTATTATGTAATTTCAGGGTCTAGAGAGATGACTCCCGTGATAGTTAAGAGCACTTGATGCTCCTGCAGAGGAGCAGGCTTTGTTCCTAGCACCCATATGGTGGCTCACAACAGTCTGTAACTCTAGTTTCAAAGATGCCCTCTTCTGGCCTCCCTTCCTCGGCACCAGGCATGCACATACATATATGCAAGCAAAACATTCACACATAAAAAATAAATTTAAAAAAATCTTAAGAAATTCTGTACCACTTAAAATTAATTTAAATAAAAACACATCTACACTGCGAAAAGCAACACTGCGTGCCTTCCGGGGCCAGTCTCTCCATTTTTCTCTTAATGACAGAGCTTCCTCCCCCCGACATCCCGCAGTGTCTGGGTATATAATGTTTCACTATGATATCAACATAGAGGTCACACTTCTAGCCTTCTTTGGAAGTGGCTGTGGAGAGCTGGAGGCATTCAGGGGAGAGCAATATGAGAAGAAATGCTTGCCCTCAGAAGTCACTGCCCAGGGCCCATACCTGGGACTCCCATTTCCTGTATCGCGGTGGCTGAGTGTGTTATCAACTGGCATAGGAGCCCCGGCTCTGCAGGAAGAGCCCACTTCTGAGGGTGGCAAGGCTGAGCCAGGTCACGAAGCTCCAGCCCACCCCGAGTGCCTGCCCCTCTTTATGAAGCACTGGAGTCATTTCCGATGTGCAATTCGATTTTTACGGGACTGGTGTGTTTACTTGCTGTGCTTGCTGTGTGTCCATGTGGAGGACAGGGCCAGCAACATAGGGCTGCCTCTCTCCCTTTATGTCACGGCTTGCAGAGACTGAACTCAACATGTTAGATTTGCAGCAGGACCACCTCGGCTGCCATCTTAAATACCAGTTGTTGGAACAGCTTAGTAGTTAGTTATTTACAAACTGACAATCAACATGGAAAAATGCTATTGATGACTAATGCTTCTCACTTAATTTTCCCTGACTTTCTGATTACGAAAAGTTCCAAAATGTAGAAAATTTAAAAGGGAATAAGTGCCCAGTGCCCTCCACCGAATTAAATACTTGCTGCTTCAGAGCTGTGTGTAGGCACTGGAACTTCAAACTGACTGATAAACTCCATTTCTGTATTCACAGCTGATGGTCCTTTTAGCTGGAGAAAATACAGGACCACTTGGCATTCCTGGATTTTTCTCCAGTCTCTTTATACCATTAGCAGAATTTAATGATTTGGTGTTGGAAGAAAACCATTCCTTTAAAAATAATTACAACCTCTCCTATTGCTAGTCATGGCACCAGACACATCTAGATATGTTTCCAAAGCAAGTCCCAAGAGCTCTGTGGTGTGTGCTAACACTGTTCGTATTTTATAAGGGAAATGGTGACCTGGCCGGGCAACAGGCACTGTCTGTGTCCTTCCCAGCTTCTTGTCGGCTCCCCAGCCTACTGTGGATGGGAGTCCTATTCTGAGCCTGTAAAAACTGAACATTTTTAAAGTTTTTTTAAACTACTATTTTAAAAATTATGTCTCTGTGCGTATGTGCACAGGTGTTTGCAGAGTGCAGAAGAAGGGGTGAGAGTCCATGTCGTTAGAGTTTACAGGTGGTTGTGAGCTGCCCACAGCAGTGCTAGGAACGGAACTCGGTCCTCTGGAAGAGCAGCACACGTGTGTGTTTCTGTAACATAATCACCCAGGAGGGGATTGATGAGTCGTGTGTGTGTGTGTGTGTGTGTGTGTGTGTGTGTGTGTGTGTGTGTAAGAAGTGGCTAGGCCATCTTCTAGAGTGGCTAGATTGCTCACATCCCTCCCCACAGAGACTGCTCTGCTTGCCCGTGAGCACCACCAGCTCGTGGTTATGTAGAGTCAGGAGTTTAGCCCTTGGAATACGTGCATGACGGCATCTCACCATGGGCTGCATTTGCACTCCCATAACCAATAACTAAGCATCTTTTCATGTACTGATTTCCTGTGTGCATACCCTCACTGGCAACTGTAGTTTTCTTACTGTTGGTGTTTGAGGTTCTTGGTGAACTCTTGCCACAGCCCAGTTACAGATGGGATCTGTAAGGGTTTTGTGGTCTGCGGCTTATCTTTCCTTCTTTTAGTGGTAGAGTCACATGGCACAGGTTTTTATTTTCATGAAATCTAATTGGTCAGCTTTTGGTTTGGTTTTGTTCTTCGAGACAAGGTCTCTCTTTGTAGCCCTGGCTGTCCTGGAACTCACTCTGTAGACCAGGCTGGCCTGGAACTCACAGAGATCTGCCTGCCTCTGCCTCCTGAGTGCTGCGATTAAAGGCATGTGCCACCAATGCCTGACTGATTTGTCATCTTTTAATGGGTCAAGGTTTTGCTATTATGTCTAGGATCTTTTTGAACTTCACAGACATTTCTCCACAATGGCTATTTTGAACGTTTTCCAGTTTTACTAATGTACAAAACTTTTGATGTCCTAGAGAAAATGGGGCTGAGGGCACAGCCAGATGTGTCTACAGCAGTGGCGGCAGCCACTCCCAGCCCTCCTGTGGGGGAGGGGCAGGAGGGTGAGGATCCCTAGGTGTGGGACACTGAGGCATTCCCGATGCTGCCTCTGCGGAGTCGCAGCCCTGGGCTCCCACGTCCCACTGTCTCTGTAGCTTCAACAGCAAGCGCCACACTGACCAGCTCTGTCCAGCCCGTGAGCCCACTCACTTGATGTAGCTCTTGGTTCTAGCAGCACCTAGGCCCGGGGCACACACTGTAAACTCTAGAGACTCAAGTCCTGGTGGTGAGGTAGTATGACTCACCGAATGGCAGCCACACTCAGGGACTCTTCCTGGGGAGGATTTTGTAACTCTCACCCTGGCTCTTTCCTCTTCTCTGTCCTATCCTCCTCCCCACTCCCACACTCCCTTCCATACTTTCCAATTGTCCTCACTCCCTTTGTGAACTCCAGACAGTCTTCCTCTCCATCTCTCTTTGGAGTGGAGTCTCGGCCTGGCTTTTCCTTCACTGCATCACGTAGAAGCATCTTCACATCCACCATATTGCAAGGAAGGCTTTCATCTTTTTAATGTTTGGGGCTGAATCGGGATCCTCATGAACATGAGGTGAATGCTCCGCCACTGAGATCTATCCTCAGCTCCAGAACTTCAAGTTGAAGAAGGAGTCTAAGTATTTTCAGAGAATCAAGAAGCTGCTATCAACTCTAAGTAGGAAAGACTGTAAGGAGCTGACTTGGACTCAGACACAACTGCATGGCCCTCCATTGATCCAAATCCCATGGAGGTTGTAAATGCGTGTGGCCCTTCCTAAACGGAGAATGTTAAAAATAGGAAAGGAAAGAAAGCTTGTTACATAATGATGAAGTAACTGTGTGGAAGAAGAGAGAGTTAAAAACTGGTGCTGGCTAGTTCCGGGTCAACTTGACATAAGCTAGAGTCATTTGAGGGGAAGGAACCTCACCTGAGAAAATGCCTCCATGAGATCTGGCTCCAGACAAACCTGTAGAGCATTTTCTTAATTAGTGATTTATGGGGGCTGACAGCCCGTTGTGGGTGGGGACACCCCCAGGATGGTGGTCCTGGGTCCCGGAAGAAGCGGGTTGAACAAGCCAGTAAGCAGCAAGCACCTGTCCGTGACCTCCAGGTTCCTGTTCTGCCTGAGTTCCTGTCCTGGCTTCCTTTCCATGACCAACAGTGAGATGGAAGTGTGAGCAGAATAAACCCTTTCCTCTGTAGCTTGCTTTTGGTCGTGGTAGTTCCATCACAGCAGTAGTGACCCTAACTAGGACAAATCCTTCTGGACATTCTTTCACGGCTAGCCTTGCTGTTTCTTGACAGTAAACTCTTGAGGCAGTGCCATCCTCCCTGAGGTGAAGGGGCTCACCTGTGGGCGCTAAGCCAGTCTTTCTGGTGACCCTCCTGCCGCCCCATCTTCCCGTCCACTTCCCCACCTCTCAAGCGACTTCCGCAGCCAGGCAACCCTGCTCCAGAGTTAACTGAAAAAAACACAGCGTGGCTAAACTGCGTGCACTGTTGGTGTGTGAGGGTCCTCTCGCTAGTTAGGCGTCACCCCTTTCCTCTACCCTACTAGGATTGGTAGCCGAGGCCTGGCAGCTCCAGTGACAGGACAGGTTAGCAGCACGGATCTGTGTTGTATGCGCACAGGGACTGTGTAGAAGAGAGGCAAGAACTCAAGGAGATGGCTTGGTGTGGAAGACTGAGCTCAGCACGGCTTTTACAGAGGCTGACAGGCCGTGGGCGAGTACCCGGCCAAGGAAAGGCAGCGTGCGCTTCCGGGGAGGCAGTTTATGGGAAGGAGCACCAACAGGAAAACAATGGAGGATGAGTTCTAGATTCGAGTCGGGGAGAAGCAATATCAGGTACTTCTTCCCAGCAGGGGCAGTGGATGTGCGCACACTGGGAGCCTGCTACCTCTGTAAGGTGAGGCATATGCCATTACATGGCAGGAAAAAGGGGCAGAGAGCACTTCCTGTGTCTTTCTTCATTTTCTGGAGCTCAAAAGGGTCCTCAGGCCACTGCGCTGCATGTTAGAATGGCATATTTCAGTAGTCTTTGGAACTGTCGGGGGAAGGCTGGCAGATATCCCTTCTTTTTAAAAACAATTACAGTTTTGATTTTATTAGCTAATGTATGTGAATGCACATGTGTGTGAGTGTGGGCACATACGTGTGCACACGGCATGTGTGTGGGTCGGAGGACAATTTTGGGGAGCCCATTTTCTCCCTTCTACAATGGGTTCTGGGGGAGCCAGTCAGTTTCTCTGTTACATTCTTCTTTAGGAGACTGTTCCATGCTGAGCCTGTGCGTCCTATCGGTACTCATGTTTAGAACAACAGAGAGAGCTTACGGATTTAATGCTTTACTGTCATGTCTTATAATGTCAAAATTGGTGAATTTTACTCACTTCTGGGGTCTGAGCAGCTGAACTCCACGTAACTGGCCTTTGGAGAAATACGACCTGCTTTGTAGCCAAATTCCCTTCACTGAAAGTTAAAATAGTAACATTAGTATTTATGAATTAGGAATTTTTTTCAATCCTAGAGAACTTTTAATTACTTTTTAAACTTAGGATACCAACAAATGGATTTCATTATGGCACTTTCATATACATGTGTCATTATACTTTGTTCTAGTGAATTAGTCATTTTCTCTATATTCTAGGTTGGCCCAATATATCCTTTGTGGGGTAATCTTCTGAGCTCCAAAGAGTTATGCAATAGGACTCTATAAATTACACTGGAAAACAGAGAGGAAAATCCCTTCTATTAAAAAAATAATTGGGGGGGCATTGGCGAGATCACTCCATGGTTCAGCGCACTGGCTGCTCTTGCAGAGGACCTGGGTTCTGTTCCCAGCGCCCACATGGCGGCTCACTGCTGGCTGCAACTCCAGTTCCAGGGGATCCAGTGCCCTCTTTTGGTCTCCGCTGGCATCAGGCATGCACATGGCACCCAAAGAAACATGCGGGCAATACATCCAGACACATGAAAGTTAACTAAATCAGGAGCTGGGGAGCTGACTCAGTGACCAGGAGTGGACACTGCTGGCGGGAGGGATGGCTGAGCAGCTAAGAGCGCTGGCTTCTCCACCGGAGGCTCAGGTTCAATTCCGACCACGGACTTACAACTGCCCGGAACTTCAGTTCCAGAGGATCGGGTGCCCTCTCCCTCTTCTGGCCTCAGAGGGCATGCGTGTACACGGTGACGTAAAGGCAGAGAACCTGAGCTCATTTCCCAGCACCCATAGCGGGTGGCTACACATCCTCCAGCAAAGGGATCTGATGTTGTCTTCTCTTCCAGGGCACTTGCACACACGGGCATTCATTTACACAGACACGTAAACAAAATAATTTAAAATCCTCTTAAAACAAAACCAACCCCCACCTTTGATTATAACCTCACCAGTTTTGCAAAAAAAATTTTTTTTTTGTTTGTTTGTTTCTTCTTTGGTCCTCTCACTGACTTTATTTTTCATACGTGTGCCCACCATGCATTTACATGTCCTTGTATTCCTTGTTTACGGGATGATGTTTTTAATGGATGTCTAAGACCTTCAAAGAATGAAGGCACCAGAATGTACAGTTTCCCCTTATGTTTTGGAAAGTAAGTTTCCTGCTAGTTCTAAATCACGCTGTTGTTATATATATATATACATATATATATATGTATATATATAACACATATTTACATATATGTGTATATATACACACATATTTACCTATATTTATCTATTTATCTATCTATCTATCTATCTATCTATCTATCTATCTATCTACCTACCTATCTATCTATCTATCTATCTAGTCTTCCTCTTATGAATTATTTCCTTGAGATGAATTCTCCGGAATGAGATTATCAGGTGAAAAGGTATGATGTAAGGCACATGGTACTGTCAGAGGCTAATTTGAGAAGCCACATACACGGACCTTCATACATGTTGTCCACTGAGACGGCGCAGCCACAGCTGCTTCCATTCACCGCAGATGCCTCTGTGTAGCCAGCCACTCAGTATTCTCCTACTCAGCTGTCATGGCAAAGCGCCCCTCGCCAGAGCCTCCCCAGGGTGGGAGCCTCTGAAGGGCTTCCCGGTGTCCTTGGGTTTGTGGGGATGAGTGTTTGCAGCTACTGTTGCTCAGTAACCACCTTTATTATGCAAAGAACCCGACAGAGCAGTCCTGTGGGCTGCCACTGATTCTGTGCGCTTTTATCTGAAGATGAATGCGAGTGGAACTTTGCTGCACAGCGTGCAGCGGAGGGGCGCTGGCAGAGCACGCCGAGCTTATGGGTGCCACCAATCTGGGGACACAGGAAACCTTCCCTCAAAGGAGGAGGAGACCGCTACAATTTTATTTTATTTATTTTTAAAAAGATTTATTTATACAGTACTCTGCCTACATGTATGCCTACATGCCACTGTAGGGCACCAGATCTCACTAGAGATGGTTGGGAGCCACCATGTAGGTGCTGGGAATTGAACTCAGGACATTTGGAAGAGCAGCCAGTGCTCTTAACCTCTGAGCCATCTCTCCAGCCCCACAATTTTACTTTTAAAAGACCTTTTTTTTTTTTTTTTTTTTTTTTTTTTAGATTTACTTATGTATTTTACGTATAGGGGAACTTCATCTGCATGTATGTCTGCAGTTTTATGTCAGAAGACACCAGACAGTACTGAGCTGCCATGTGGGTGCTGGGAATTGAACTCAGGACCTTTGGAAGAGCAGTGAGTGTTGTTAACCACTAACCCCTCTCTCCCACCCCTTTAAAAGACAGCTTATAGTCCAGTTTCATTTTAAATTGACCCTATCTTGTCAGAACACAACACTCTGAATGACTTTTGGAGATAAATAGTGAGGCATCACGGAAGGGATTATCGTATAGACTAGACTGCAACTGTGTCTGGAAGTCATGGGGAACACTGGGAAAAGCCACGACTTAGGAACCAGACAGTTCCTGGGTTCAAATCCAAGCCCTGTCACAGTGCCCAAAGCTCATGGCCTTTTTGTTCTCCACCGTTTCTTAAGGACCTAGGGAGGATAAGAAAGTCTCCCCCTGTGCAGCTACTAGAAGAAACACAAGTATGTGGCTGGGGGGCTGGAGAGGCAGCTCAGTGCTTAAGAGCACTTGCTGTTCTTGCAGAGGACCTGGGTTCAAGTCCCAGCACCCACATGGTGGCTTACAACTGTTGGCAAGTCTAGTTCCAGGGGATTTGACTTCTTGCCTCTGTGGGAGGATTTGCAGGTCTGGTGCGCAGACAGACATGCAGGTAAAACACTAACCCATGTAACATGAAATGGCTAGAAAGAAAAGCATTCACATCGACCATCTCTGTCCACTCAGTGCAACGTGGGACAGAGTGCAAGATAATTATATAAAAAAGAATATCAACTAAGAATATATCTTTCCGGGAAAAAACTCAAGGGACAGTGTTCACAGGAGAAAGGAGAAAGATTTCTGGGCAACGTTCTAGGTGGGGAAATACAGGAGGGCACCAGGCCTGGAAGAGAAACACAGGGCAGGCCAGGGAGGTGGTGCTCCAGCGTGGTTCTCCCCCGCCAGTTAGAGGACGGGACACGTCTGAACACAGCAGGAAATGCAAGTCTCTCTAGCCTCCGCTGCTCACTCTGCCTGGTACGAACACTCCAGGTCAAGGCCGAAAGCTCTGGCTGCAGAAGGGAGAGGCTTTTGACTACAGAGCCTTCTGGTTAGGGATGAGTTTAGGCTGTTCTGAGAAGTCGGGCTTCTCAGCATCTGCTTTGTTGAGAACTCGGGGTTCTCTGCATCTGCTTGCTAAGACTTCAGGTTATGACTACATTAAAGTGGAGAATAACGAGGGGAGGTAAAAACAGGTGCCTGTCCTACCACCCCAAGGCAATTAGGCTGTGTAAACTTACAGCCTTGATGTTACTCAGGAAGAAGCAGCGGCAGAAGAAACTCTCTGACCACATTTTGCTCAAATGTAACATTTGAGCATCATATCAAAACCCAGTCACTGAAAGCTTTGCTTAAAAATTTCAGTGCCACCAGATGTGGTGGTACACTTGAGAGGCAGAGACAGGCAGACCTCTGTGAGTTCAAGGACAGCCGGTTCTACACAATGAGTTTCAGGACTGCCAGGGCTATGTAGAGAGACCCTGTTTTAAAGAAATGAATGAATGAATGAATGAATGAATGAATGAATGAATGAAAAAATTCCAGAGAATTAAGTTTTGCACAGAAGTAAGTAGCATGTTATATATATATTTGTAAGAAGACAAAACAATGCCACCATCAAAGCCCTCCAAACTAAAAAGCCCTAAATGCAGCTTGATAATCCTTTCAGGGATGCTTAAATTTTGAACTTATTTTTGTGGGATGTCATGGGGCTGAAGATGTGACTTGGTGCTGCAGCTCTTGCTTAACATGCCTGAGGCCCCGGGACACAGAAAGACAGAGACACACCACAGGGAGAGCAGGGAGTAAAAAGACAAGACATTCATCAAGACAAGACACCAAGACATTCATGGTGAAGTTACAATACACCTCACTAATAAAAGACTGTCATCCCTAAAGAAGCTAAGCAACAAGGAGGACTCTAGGGAGAGGCTTAATCCTCATTCAGAGAAGGGCAAAAAGTATAGACATCAGAAGCTGGAGAAGACAGGGAACAGGACAGCAGTCTACCACAGAGGGCGTCTGAAAGACTCTACCCAGCAGAGTATCAAAGCAGATGCTGAAACTCAGCCAAACTTTGGGCAGAGTGCAGGGAATCTTATGGAAGAAAGGGGAGATAGAAAGACCTGAAGGGTACAGGAGCTCCACAAGGATACCAAGAGAGCCAAAATATCTGAGCCCAGGGCACCTGCAGAGACTGATACTCCAACCAAGGACCATACATGAAGAAGACCTAGAACTCCTGCTCAGATGTAGCCTATAGGCAGCTCAGTCTCCACATAGGTTCCCTAGTAAGAGGAGCAGGGGCTGTCTCTGACATCGACTAATCGGCTGGCTCTTTGCTCACCTTTCTGTGTGTGTGTGTGTGTGTGTGTGTGTGTGTGTGTGTGTTGAGGGGAGCCTTGCCAAGCCACAGAGGAAGAGGATGCACCCAGCCCTGATAAGACCTGATAGGCTAGAGTCAGATGGAAGTGGAGGAGGACCCCCCCCCCCCATCAGTGGACTAGGGGTGGGGCATAGGGGGAGAAGGGGAAGGGTGGGACTGGGAGGAGATGAGGAGGTGGCTACAGCCAGGATACAAAGTGAATAAATTGTAATAAATGTTGTGAGTATTAATATTTACTATTGATATATCTTTTATTAAGCAGCAGCTAGTCCTAAACCAGCTGTATACCCAAATCACCACACAGAGACTAGGATTTATTTAATTAACCTAGAGCACAATGCTGGGCAATAGTTACTCCATCCTAAACCTCCAAGCCTGCATAGTTTCCTGCCATTCAGATTTCACCCATTATACTTGCTTTTAGTCATATCTTAGGTCTGGTTCATTTTTCCATGTGGTTCCAAGTCCTCTCCTGTGGATTCTCCCTTCCTTCTGCTTCCTCTCTCCCCTCTGCGGACCAGGATGTCCCACCCTGTCCTCTCCATTGCTCAGTAGTGGGGCTGGTTGTTTAAGTGACAACACAGAGAACAAATGGTGGCTTGTTTACACAAACTTGAGACAGGTGATGCTTAGAATAAGCATCAAATGCAACGTCTGGATTGAAACCAGATAGTGGGGTAGAGGTTCAGCATTTGAATGAACAAGGGTACATTCCACGAGAATATTATATCAACAAATAAATAATAAATCAATAAAAAATTAGCACTCCAAAAAAAAAGAATGCTTTGACTTATTAAAAAAAAAGGACTGTCATCAACTATGTTTAAATTATTTATAAATACAATCTTAAAAGTGAGCAAAAGACTCAAACAGGTACTTAACCAAAGAACTCAGGTGGCCCATGAAATGAAAATGTGCTCAACCTTTGTCATGACTAAAGCTGTAAATAAGAGAGGCTGGAGAGATGGGTGGTTGAGAGCACACCATCCACATCTTTTCCAGCTTCTGTGGGGGCCTGCACTCACACGGTACACACACACATATTCAGGCACACACAGGAACACAGAAAATAAAAACAAAGCAAACAACGAAAGGACACATGGAGGAGGGATGGCTCAGAGGTTAGGAACACGCTGTTCTTCCAAAGGTCCTGAGTTCAATTCCCAGCAACCACATGGTGGCTCCCAACCATCTAGAAGGAGATCTGGTGCCCCCTTCTGGTGTGTATGCATACATACAGGCAGAATGTTGTATAAATCAATCAATCTTCAATCACATGGAAACTGCACAGATCACTACGAACTTCCCAGAATGGCACCTTTGTGAAGTGGTATTTCATGCTTGAGAAGAGGGAACACTTTACCCTGCTGCGAGTATAACCAGAAGCGACCTATTTGGGGCAGCCTGACCCTCATGTAGCTGAACTAAACAAATGCCCGATGACCCGGCACTGCTTACAGGGAGCCCAGGGCTGCGCACCAGGGCTTCTGCTTGAGCTCAGAGGGCTGTCCACAACCACCAACAGAAGGCGTGCACACCGCCGTAGGCCGACAATGTGCAGAACAGACACCCACATCGCTGCACACAGACATAACTGTGTCTGTGAAAGCAACACAGGGAACAGACCTTTGCACCACGGACTCCCAGAGGTGCCCGTGTGCCTGTAAATGAGCCCTGTCCTTTTCCCTTATAAGTAGCCCTAATTGAACTCACCCAACCCAACCAAACAGAAAGAACGGCTTTGTCTTTGACCACTTAGTCACATGTGAGGTAAAAGGTCTTAAAGGCATGCAGCCTGTGTGGTGAATTCACCCGTGATCCCCGCACTGAGGAGATGGAGGTAGGAGGCAAGGGCTTCACAGCCGGGGCTCAGCTACATAAGCAGTTTGACACCAGCTGAAGCTACACGAGGGCTCCTCTTAAGCAAACACACAAACCAACAACAAACTCAAAATAAGAAACCAAAAAGGCCCACTGCTGGTTTTTACCACAGTCGGGTAAGCCCCAGTGTTTGGGAGGGTGAGGGAAGACAGGGGATTTGGGATCTGCCCCGGCTACAGAGCAAGTTCCAGGACAGCCAAGGTTACATACTGAGATTCTGTCTCAAAAAACAAACAAACATTTATAGAATTTGCAGCTTGTAATTTTGTAGCTACCTAGTCACATGGTCCCTCGGCCACTATGATCCTGATTTGTTTTTTTTGGGTATTAGTATGTGAATATCAAAAGAAGGAACTGGGCACCTCTGTAATCCCAGTACCCAGGAGGCTGAGGCAGGGGGACCCTGCGTTGGGCAGGCCTGGTCTACACGGGAGGCTTCGCTTTGTCTCAAAAACAAATACAACCAAAAGCCGAACCCTGCAAACTCAGCTCCACCGAAGTCCTGGGCCGGGAAGCACCAGCAGCGCTGGCAGCGCAGTGTGTGTAGTAAGCTGGCAAACGCTGGGCCCCCACGACCATCCTGAGCTTAGCCCTCTGTGGGGGGCTTACAGGGAAGCGCCCTCCTGCTTTGCGGAAGCCTCAGGGGACGCGGCCCTCAGTATCCCCAGCAAGCATGTCAGTGCTCTGAGCTCTGCACTCACACGCTTGCGGGCCACTGCGTGGGTGCCGGGAACCGAACCCCGGTTTTCTCCAGCAGCGAGCGCTCTTAACCGCTGAGCCGTCTCTACACGTGCGACCCACGCCGTTGGTTAAGCGAGTAATATGTGCTGCGTGCTCAGCCAATGTTCGTGGCAGCTCTCACCTCGGCTTCTCCAGTAGGAAAGGACCGGCACGCCTCCTGGCATGCCAATCCTGACAACAAAGACTTCTGTTTTCAGGCTGCCTGCAATAACCTGGAAGAGTGTAGGGACCGTGGGTTACAGCCTCATGCTGTTTCCATGACAGCGCGGCTGTAACCTCCGTGAGCCGGAACGCCCTGCGTGAGCATTCAGGGACAGCTCAGGCAACAGAAGAGCAGGGAAAGCTGAAATCCTGGATCTAAGGAGGGCCTGTTGACAGACAGTGCTCCGACTGATAGGGTTTCAGGCACAGGCCCTCCAAAGAGCCTGACATTTCTTTTTCTGGTGTAAACACGTATCTTTATGACATTATTTATTTCTGTTGCCTTCCTGCCTTGGAGTCCTCAGGACTTGAGGGTCCAACTTTATTTTGATATTCATAATCTCTCTTCTTTTAAATATTTCCTTGGGACCTATGGACAAAGTAGCTTATTGATTAACTGCTGTATTAAATTACAAAGTTCATAAGCTTGGCCTGCCCCATCTAGGATGCAAGCCCCTGGCTGTGTTAACACTGCATCAAATGTAAACTTGACTCTCTCCTAAGTGACATCAGGACCAGGCACCATGGAAGCTTCTGCAGCTTTCCACTGGTAGGCTGACTTTTTCTTTCTTAATTTCATTTAAAAATTATTGGAGAGTGTCAGTTTATTATAAAACATCAAATAATAAGAACTGAATAGAAGCAAAGAAGCCCCTTTTCCTCTTATAGTCTCCAGAACTGAATATATTCTAGAACCACCGTGAAGCTGTTCCAAGGGTTGCTAGACATATTCAAAACCTATAAAATCAGGATTATTCTCTAATACTGTCCTAAAACGTACCTTTAAACCCTTAGCATATTAAAAATTTGAAACTTATTTTATGTGTATGGGAGTTTTGTCTGTGCATAAATGCACCATATGCAAGCAGTGCCTGAGGAGGCCAGAAGGGGGCGTCAGATCCCCTGAAACTGGGTAGCCACCATGTGGATGCTGGGAATCAAACCTGAGTCCTTGGAGGAGTAGCAGTACTCATAACCACTGAGCTCTCTCTCCAGGCCCCCAAATCCTTAACAGTTATTACAGAAAGGATTCTACGGCAACGCATACTTAGTGCCATTCTAAAGCACGTAAAGCTAGGCCCTGGGGCGGGAGGAGGAGGCACACTTCCACGGGTCCGCACTGCCTAGAGTGTCTGGGGCACAGGGGAAATTTGCAGGGTAAAGTTTTGGCACCTCTCTCCCGCCCTCTGCTCTGGACCTACGGCCCCTCCTCACATGAGGGGGTCTCCAAGGCCTGGCCTGCAGAGTCAGACCTCATGCAGTTCGCCACAAAGGGGTTGAGTCTGGCTTCATGTCTCACAGCCTACTCCACGGCACAGCATCCAGGGATCACACTCGATTTCAGTTCCACCCTTAGGCTTAGGCCTGTCATTCCATAACTGATCTTGACCGGATACAGGAAATGCCACTGGAGCTCAGCAGCAGTGGGCTGGCTGCCAGATGTCCGGCCCATTCATTCAGGGCACTGTGGGAAACACAGTGAGACCAGCTGGAATCCCCGGATGAATGACAAGGGAGAACTGTGTTTCTCCTTAGGGGAAGAGGAAGACGTTCAGGATTTACACGTTTTGGAAGGTCTGTAATTCTAGCTGTATCAGGCCAAATGACCCTCAGGAGAGCTATCAGAAAGAGAGAGAAACACACACACACACACACACACACACACACACACACACACACACACAACCAAACCTGGACATGGTGGCATGCACCTTTAATCCCAGCACTCAGGACAGAGGCAGGTACATATCTGTGAGTTCAGGGCTAGCCTGGCCTACAAGTGAGGACAGCCAGGGCTTCATGGAGAGACCTTGTCTCAAAACGCAAACATACAAACAAACAAAAAAATGGGTTGAAGGCAGAAACACAGAGGCTGCTCAGAAGGTGCGTGTGCAGGACCCCACACTGGGTGCGGACCCATGGCCCTTCTGCTCTTGTTTTTCAGAAGCTCCTGCAAATTTTTTTCTCCTCCTCCTGTTTGTTTGTTTTTGGAGACAGGGTTTCTGTGTTTTAGCCTTGGCTGTCCTAGACCAGGCTGTAGGCCAGGCTGGCCTGGAACTCACAAGAGATCCACCTGCCTCTGCCCCCCAAGTGCTGGGATTACAGGCGTGCCCCACCACCTCCCGGCTGCCTGCAAAGTTCTTCAATGTCTGCATATTTGAGGGACTTGGGTCGGTGCAAATGCCTCGGTCTCATCCTCTAGGCCTCTGACTGACCGACTGGGGTGGGTCTGCAGCATCTGTGTTTTCCTGGGCTCTTCCGGTTATTCCCACAGCCCACTCTGAAAACTAAAGGATCACTGCCGGACTGATACTTGACGGGTGTGGCAGATGGAGACGGTGGGAAACAATGTTCTGGGGAGTTGGCACTCGGTGTGAGAGCAGTTACTTGGGTTTGTTCATCTCTCACTACTCCTCTTTTGATCTTTAAGCTTGGGCATCTTACTGTGCCCACCTGGAGAAAGTGCGGCTTTACTCTAAAGCCATGTCGATCACAGGCTTTTACAGTCTGTTCAGCCATTGGGGAGAAAAGGGAAGAACAGAGGAGGCAGGTGGGACTGGCAAGGGTGTTCTCACACCTCTTCTTAGTCACATGCAGTGGATGGTGAAGCCATGATGACAAGGCCCCTGGGGCACTGTGCCACCTGAGGTAGGCAGTCACTGGCCTAGACAGGGCAACTGTGGCTGGCAGCCACGTTCAGGATGCCAGTTAGGGGAGAGGGAACATAGAGAATCCATCAGCCTTTTTCAAAAGCTATTGAGAAGATACAGCGACTCAAGCTTTCCTCCCAAGAAAGTCGGTGAGCACGAGAGGAAAGGCGAGTGCGTACCTGTGAGTGTCTGGCATTCCCGTGTCAGAGCTGGCTGTGCTGCAGGGGACAGCTGACCTGTCACCCTGGAGCAGCTGGAGGCGCAGGTAGCCAGTCTTCTTCCTGCCTGCCCCAGCCCTCGAGCCCTAAGCCTGGCTTGCGCTGGGGCAACTCTGCACCCAGAGTGAAGAGACCAAGAGTTTACACATCTACAACCTGAAGGGGTTGGACTTGGTGACCTCCAAATTCCATGAAGCCACACTCGAAGCTTTTCTCTCTCATAGGCTTTAAACAAGCACTGGCCAATTTAGTGCACAAGGGAACAGGTTTAGAGTTAAAGGTGCAGGCGGATACCCCGGCATTACCTGTCATGTCTCAGTATAGGTGTGGGCAACACGCTTGTCAGAAGCCACCCGAACTCAGCCAGCGTGTGCAGCAGCGGGCCATAGTCTGTTTTGACTTCACAGCCCTGTGTGGAGAAGCATGTGAGCTGACGGTCTGAGGACAAAGACCCCGGCGCTGAGCAGCCAGGACGAGGGGTGACAGGGCTGCAGCGACGGTTGTCTGGCCAGTGGTCCAGTGCCATGGGGCCCATGCAGCCCCCGGAACCCCATCCTCTACAGCTGCTCCCTTCTTAAATCCACAGCAAGGGCACAGTGGCCATTCAGGCCTTTCTTTGGTCCTGGGAAAGCCGTGGTTCTCAGATTCTAATGTGTGGAGCTGGGAATCTGCATTTTAAAAGCTCCCTAGGGTGTCAGTTCCACCAAGTTTACAAAGCAGGTTCGGCAGCAGCAGCCTAGAGGCTGACGGGGCTGGGAGCAGGGCAGCGAGCTGACAGGGGTGAGCTGACCGGGGCGTGCTCTAGTTCCTGCCTCACTGGAGTTTGCTTTCACTTGCTTATGACTCTCACCTTCCCCAGCCCCTTTGTAGGGTTTTCAGTTTCTTTGAAAATGAGTTCTGTCCTCTATGGCCTTTGTAAGGCCAGATAGTAAAAATGTTTCCTTCAAAGACCCTGTCATGCTTTCAACAGGGGTACCTGAAGGTGTCTGTCCCCTCAAAAGCAGGGGCCGGTGACACAGGAAGTTGTAACTCCCCAATCCCAGCAAGTGTGCCGCCGCTGATTATGAAGGACAGTGCCGCCGTGTGCACACAGCTGGCCTGCTGCTCCTCAGAGAAAACTTCTGGCTATTTTTACTTCAAAAATCAATTCTTAAGGTCAAAAAGGTGCGTCATGTTGAGCCCTCAGAGGTTAAAGACTAGGTGATGACTGGATTATTACTCCCAGCCAACTACCCAGGCATTTTGTAGTGAGGGTTTCAGCACCAGGGGATTTTGTTTGGGGCTAAAATCTCAGACTTGGGGGAACCTACTTAGGTGCAGACGATTTTTGCTGCTCATTTTACTGAAATGTTTGACAACATGGGTAAGGCATATAGAAGGTTGTCCGTTCTTTTTTGAGGACATTTTGATGACAGTGGACCATCTGTGTTTAAGGATACCGCACGCACCTGGCAATGACTTTAGTATGTAAAACCACACACAGAGAAGAGCAGGGTCTCAGAAGCTGCGGCTCACCTCAATGATGGTCCACTGTTCCACCACAATGGCATCGTTTCCCTTCCTGTTAGAACCTGGGACTCCACAACCTTCTTCTTCATAGATAAAAAACCCTTCCAAAGATTTCGGCGAATGGTCCCCTGTGAGGGAAAGGACACAATTCAGAAGAGTCATAAGTAAATTATACCTGTTTCTAAGGATCATCAAATCCTTAGGGTCACCGTGACAGCGAGCT
This sequence comes from Psammomys obesus, assembly GCF_907164565.1. Classification (NCBI taxonomy): domain Eukaryota; kingdom Metazoa; phylum Chordata; class Mammalia; order Rodentia; family Muridae; genus Psammomys; species Psammomys obesus. The sequence continues at coordinate 34,441,943 of NW_026593286.1, read as the reverse complement.
GTGAGAAACACTTGTCAACTGGAAGCTGTGTCCTTGTGTGTGTCTGCACGAGCAGCCCCAGGTTCTGTCCCACCATCTCACAGTGACAGCTGCTGGGTGAGTCAGCTCACGCTTGTAATCCCAGGACTTGGGAAGCAGAGATAGGAGGATTACGACTGTAAGGTCATCCTTAGCTACAAGTTTGAGGCCAGCCTGGGCTATGTGACACAGAAATGGGCTGGAGAGATGGCTTAGTACTTAACTTTGCTTTCTGCTCTTCCGGAGGACGGAGTTCAGTTCCCAGCACCCGCACTGGGTAGCTCACAGTTGCCTATAGCGTCAGCTTTAGGGACTCCCATGATATGTACACACACAGAGACACATAAATAAAAAACCTTTACAGGAAAACCTCACTTAAACAGGACAAATTTATTTTGGTTGAATTCTTCTGCTTTAAGATTTCCTTTTTCTCCATAGGTAAAGACGGTTTTATATGTCACTGAATTAAAATCCAACATACACATGAAATTACCACAACAGAGACAAGATTAAATAATGTGAGCACAGATGGAATGCCAATCTCAAAAGCATCTGGAAATGAGCTTCACCCTGAAATAACATTTTGGCTTTTGATCTGTATTATATCATCAATGGAGACATGAAAAATGTTAGTCCTTGAACTTACGCGTATAATATTAAAATCAATGTGTGCTAAGAGCTTTAAAACCTGTAAGTGCAGCTGGGTGCGGTGTTATATGCCTGTAATTGCAACACTCGGGGAGGCAGAGGCAGGAGGATCTCTGTTTGAGGCCAGCCTGGTCTACAACGCAAGTCCAGAATAGCCAAGGCTACACAGAGAAACCCTGTCTCAAAAAATAAAAATAAAATAATAAAAAAACCCAAAACCCTGTAAGTGCAAGGCTAGGGACACAGCTCGGTAGGTAAGCTGCTGGCTGTGCGAACGGAGGGAGGGACCTGGGAGGCAGGGACAGGCAGATCCAAGGCTCGCTGACCTGCCAGCCTAGACAGAGTGAGAGACCCTGCTCCCCAAAAGAAGATGGGGGGTGGCAGAGAAAGATAACTGGATGTTGACCTCTAGTCTCCACGTGCACATGCCAGGGCAAGTGCACACATGTATGACATGTCTCTCTCTCTCTCTCTCTCACACACACACATACACACACACACACACACACATACACTCATATTAGAAGCACTGAGCAATTTTTTACCTCAGAGCATTAAAAAAACCCATGTCCCCACAAAAGCCACAGGAAGAGGCTAACAGAAGTCATTGTCCAAGAACCCCTGCTGGGAAGGAAGTTTTAAGGAAGTCCTCTCTGCATTTCTCTTGAATAGTTGACAATAACCATCTGGCCTAAACTAAAGGATTTAATGGAGATTCTTTTGTCTCCTACTTGGCAATAGAAGACATTTTTTCTCATGGTCATGTGCTGGGTGAACATTGTGGGTTTTATGTTACATCAAAGTTTCCTTGTTGGTCATACAAAAGAGAATTGTTTTGTTAAAATTGCTGGATGTATACAGTCATTGTAACGAGGAAATTTGTGTTTGTCTATAAATACGTGGTCACACCTCAGAAGTCTTAATAAATATTTTCATTTTAAAACCCTCTACAAAAAGAGCCTGTCTGTGCGGCACAAGCCTTTAACCCCAGCACTCAGAGGCAGAGGCAGGCAAATGTTTGAGGCCAGCCTGGTCTACAGAGTGAGTTCCAGGACAATGAAGGCTACACAGAGAAACCCTGTCTCAACAAACCAAACCAAACATTCCAATTACTCACATCATGGTGTGCTGATAAGTCAGCCTGTCTACCCTGGTTGAATAGATTGCTTAATATGCTCCCAGTATAATCCACGCTGTATATTTATATTTTAATAAGGAACATATATTCTACTTTGTCCGCACAATGATTTTTATTTTATTGTCACCATCTCCATTAAAAAATGATTTGTTGTTCTAAAAAAAAAAAAAAAAAATTCTATTTTTTTAGGAACCCATGCTGCTAAGATCACAGTCTACTAGGACCAGAAAGCCTTGAGCTCAGCGCACAAAATGGAGGACTCCCTTTGTCAGTGGGGTGTTCAGATCCCCACACCCTCTACCTGAGGATAAGGGATGTCCTTAGGGAAATTACAGGTTCGATGCCCTTTCTCTCCGAATAAAATTGCTCTGACTCCCAGAAGCTGGTCCTGGAAGTTGCCCCTGTCCATCGCCCCCGCTCCCTTTGTCCTCACGGACCAACAACGAAGACAATGACGACAGGGTAATAAAGGCTAAGGAATTTTCACGTGACATTTTAAGTTTAAAATGAAGACAGCACTAATTTTAATGTCATTTTTAGTTTTAATTTTTATTAAGAGACTGAAATACGAGCAAATTGGTTCTTGCCTTTTTGGGGGGGATTTTTTTTTTTTTTTTTTTGAGACAGGGTTTCTCTGTGTAGCTCTGGCTATTCTGGAACTTGCTTTGTAGACCAGGCTGGCCTCGAACTCAGGGATCCACCCGCCTCTGCCTCCTGAGTGCTAGGATTTGAAAGCCATCGGCCACCACAACTGGGCTTTTTGTCCACCCCCCTTCTCCTTCTTCTTTTAACACATTAGCATTTAGGGCAGAATGCACTTTTCTTTTTGAGATGGTTCCCAGAAACACAGGGAAGTTAAATTTCCTAGCTGGGGTGCTTCCTACTTGTAGTGCGTGCCCTACCCTCCTTTCACTGTGGTGCCCACAGTCGCACCACAGTCACCAGCAGAATTAGAACGGATAATTAGAACTGGATTTTTTTTTTTTTTTTTTAGAATGGGGTTGTAGATTTTAAAAGAATTATATATTGCAGTAATCACATAGTTACAGCCTGTCCCTCTGTTTCCTTTGGGACATGACATTAGGAAAACCATGTTTCTTGGGTTCAGTGTAGGAAGATAAGCACCTCTAATCTTCTTTTGTTCTGTTTTGTTTTGTTTTGAGACATGGCATCCTGGAACTTGTTAAATAAACCAGGCTGACCTCAAACTCGGAGATCTGTATGCCTCTGGGATAAAAGGCTTGTGCTACCAAGCTCAGGAATAAGCTTCAATTTTAAACAATAACATCTGTCTGTCTAGTGTGTGTGTGCGTGTGTCCAACCTAGGTGCTTGTGGAGGTCACAGGACAACTTGGGGGAACCAGCTCTCTTCTTCCCCTATGCTGATCCCAGTTTTCAGGCATGGGTGCAAACACCTTTACTCATGGAACCATCTCACTGACCCACTTCTAAACCCCTTGGTCTACAAGAAAGCCGGTTTGTACAGTCCAAACAACACTGAGATAAGAAAAAAAAAAAATGAGGCTCATTGTAGTGTAACATTGTTAGTGAATTTTGAAGACACTATGTTGAACAGAGGGAGCCAGATACACATGACTACAAACAATCTAGCTGTAGGGGTAGCTAATGCCTGTAATCTAGCACTTGTGAGGTTAAGGAAAAAGGATTTTGCTGAGTTCAAGGCTGGACTCAGAAGGAATCCCTGGACTACAGAATGAGACCCTGTCTCAAAAACCAAGTGCAACAAAGTAGTGCAATTTGTGGAATAATTAATTCTGTCTTGGTAGAATCCAAAACAGGCATCCCCTGGGCAAGTGATGAGGAGACGGCCTACCCTGGCTGGGAAGCCTTCTGGAAGCCTATGAAGTTCTCATCTCGAGTCTGTGTGCTCCTGTTAGTCACACATCGGATGAAAGCCTTTCACTCTGTATGATTATTGCATTTACAAACTGAAGTCCTTGCTACAGAGTCCCTGGCTGGCTCAGTGCTCATGCTAGGGCCACCTACGTCTGAGTCTGATGGTTCTGGGAGAGAGTTCTTAACATCAGTGGCAACAATGGTGAGTGGCAAGAAAGATTTTGTGGAGAAGGGTTTAGTTTCCAGGTAACAGGGAGAGGAATTATTAGGGACAGTTTTCACATCACTGTTCTGCCTGTAGCAGATAACACTGGATAACCCAGAGTGTTCCATCCCATGCCTTTGCCTACCAGCGTTTTTTTGGGAGCAGGTTTCAGGTATGTAAAAACACAGGGCGCCCCCTCCTGCCCAGAGTTTTATTCACACATTCTCCCACATCTGACAGTGGTGGCTTGTTCTGTGTGCACGCTCTGAAAATGTTCTAGGAAGCCCTGGCATGACTCACTGCTCTCTCTCCTTCTCCTTTTCCCTCCATCTTTTTCTCTCGTGACCACCAACACTAGTTAAATGCGCCTGTGCACCGGGGAGGCAGAGGCAGGTGAACCTCTGTGAATTCTAGGCCAGCCTAGTCTACAGAGTGAGCTCCAGGCCAGCTAGGGCTGCATAGTGCGACACCATCTCAAAACACACAATTCCTCCTGCTAAAACACTTAAAATTAAATACACTCATCCTGATTGGTAATGGGTGGTACTACCTGTGATCTCAGTCACTTGGGAGGCTACAGCCAGAGGCTTGTAAATTTGAAGCCAGCTTGGGCAACTTAATGATACCCTTTCTCAGAGCGAAACACAGTCCTCCTACCCTTCACCCCCTCCCCCCAGTGAAACCCCAGAGGCTGGGGATTAGCTTAGCTGTACAGTGCTTGCCACACACTGCCGAGGTCCTGGGTTTGATCCCAGCACCACAAAACAAAAACAAATATGGTATCTACAAAAATAACATGCTGTCCACCGCTTCCCTTTCTGTAAAGACAAATCAAAAACCAAAAAGACAATTTAAGAAAGGGAAAATGCTTTCTTCAAAGTTCCAGGAAGGTGACCTTGTGACCTCTATGCCTTAAGGGTATCTATGTGTGGCTCAAGGAGCACAAGGTTGAAGGATTCCCCTAAGAATGGTTGCCTTTCTGGACATGTGATCTTACATACCCGTCAGCTAGATACGGCAATGATATTAACGTAAATGTGAGCATCGCCAACACTCGCGTCTTAGTTTACAGGGCCATGTTTCTTATTAAGCTTCCAAAGGTGTGAAGTGAAGGGCAGGTGGGGCAGGGTCATCGCTAGGCCGTGTCTCTGTGATGCACGGCCGATCAAAATGAGTGTCAACCTCTCTTTAAGGACTGCTAGAGTAAACAGCTGTGTTGCTTTCAATGAAAATAGCCTCCATAGGCTCTTATACTTGAATACTTGGTCCCCAGTTGGTGGAACTGTTTGGGAAGGACTAGGAGGTGTGGCCTTATTGGAGGAGGTGTGTCTGAGGGTGGGCTTTGACACCATTCCCAGTTAGTGCTCGCTCTCTGTCACTGATTTGCTGATAAGGATGTGAGCTCTCAGCTGCAGCTCCAGGGCCTGCGCGCTGCCTAGTTCTCTGATGGTCATGGACTCTAACCTGCTACAACTGTAAGTCCCAAATTAATAAACAAAAACAGAAACATTTTTATGAGTTGCCTTGGCCGTGGTGTTTTGTCATGGCAATAGAAAAGTAACTAAGATAGCAGTCGCTCTATTCTTTCCCTTTATGGTCTATGTCCCCAAATGAGGCCAGAAAAGGTAACTTTAAAATGCAAATCAGATCGTGACTCCCTTTTAAAATATTCAACTAATGAACTGAAATCAGTATCCTGCATGATGGTTAAGATCACACCCTCTGGTGTGGGAGATGGCTCAGGCTATAAAAACACCTACAGCCAAGCCTGGTGATCTGACCTCAACCCCTAAAACTCAGACTGTGCAAGGAGAGGACTGATCCTGTAAGTTGCCCTTTGACCTCCACATGTACACTGTAGCAAGCGCACACCCACACATCCACACACACTTAATTAAAAAATGAGCACATACTCCACCTTGCTGGCCACACTTCTTCCTACTTGTGCAAATGTGGGCAATTATTTAGGGACTGTATGCATCAGATTTCTCACAGGACTGTGTGGATGAAATGAGTTATTCTGTGCAAGTTGTACAACAATCCTGGCAGAGAGCAAGTAAAACATATATGCCAGCTCTTGCCAAAGCCTTATTGATGCACATGACTGCATGGATGGATGGCCCCTGCCCACCTGTCCCACTTTGTCTAGAGCCATCTTTCCCTACATGCTCTGTTCCAGGCACACAGACCTTCCAGGTTCTTCTTGCTCTGCGCTCTCTGCCTTGAATGGTCTAGACCCCAGCTCTGACACACCTGCCCCTACAGCCTCCTAGTTGCACTGCGCTTATTACCGTCCTGTATGTGTGTTTGTGTATGTGTGTGTATACGTGTGTGGGTGTGTGCATGCTATGGCACATGTGTGGAGATCAGGGGGCAATTTGTAGGAGTCACTTCTCTCCTTTTGTCCTGTGGGCCCTGGATAACTGGACTCAGGTGGGCAGGCTCGGAGGCAGAGGCAAACACTTTACCTCGAGCCATCCTGTTAGTCTCAGGTCATTCTTTCTTGTAGCTTTTCCCCTGGTTCTCTTGCCACAACATCTTACTTTTCTTAGTTTTCTTACTTTTGAAACTGTGTGTATGTACGGATGTTCTGATACCTTCACAGCCTGCTTTGTACCTGTGCTCGCTCAAACTATTACCAACTCAGTGCCTGAGCGTGTACTCAGAAGAGAAACAGGTATACCTTTCAACCTTCTCATCCCACTGCTCTTCTCCCTGAGGTCCCTCGAAAGGAGGGGAATCCGCAAACAATCCAAAGGGGGCCATAAGATGAGGCATCTAAAGTGTGTCTGGGGGAGGGGAGGGAGGCTGCACTCCCGTGTGTGTGTGTGTGTGTGTGTGTGTGTGTGTGTGTGTGTGTCCTCAGGGGAACGTTCAGAACAGAAGAGGCTGACTGTGGAAGGGCACTGCAGAGGAATTCCATAGATCTTACAGTGTCAGTGTCATGCTCTGCGGAGGTAGCTAACTTTGCAATGTATTCCCTCCCCTCCACTGCTGTTTCTAGAGCATTTTCTCCAGTGTGACTTGTGAGCTAATGTATTTCTGGGCAGTGTCGAGTTCTGCATTTCTTTTTCTCCATTGTGAACTGATTTCTGACAATATTTGGGATGAAGGCAGAATCAAGACACAGCAAAATACGCATTGTTCCCCTGTGTGTGTGGGATGGCAGGCAGCAAACACGCAGAACCAAGAGTCCAGTCCAGCCCTGCTTCTTCTCACTGGCTTTGCACAGTGACACACGACACACACACACACTGACCAGTCTCCCCTCTGCAATATCCCTGGGGACTCCCAGGCAAGTACTGGTGACACACCAGTGTCCAGGCCCCATAGACTGAGGTGGATAGTGCGGGTTTGGCAAAGACTGCATCCCACTGTGTCTGAAAAGACATTCCCGAGTGTTGAAAGACGGACAGTCTTCCCAGGCTCTAAAAACTAAAGCCCCACCCGGTTCCTGGCTAAGCAGCTGCTGTAGCTAATTTTGTTTTCATCAGGCCAGGCCCAAGGCAGGAATGCCTGAGACAGACTGCAAAGAATAGCTTTCCTTAGGCAGTCTGTCACTAACCAGAACTGGCTCCGACTTAGACACCGCAAAGAGAAGATGGAGAGGAAGACAGGGGGAGAAACACTGTGAAGCACTAAAACAGTCTCCAAATAGATGATCCGTACGGAAAGTATGAGAGTGCGCATGATGCATGCCAGGAGGGAAGACGCCCAGAAAGTGAGCTCCGTGTTGCCTCTGTGCTGGGTGCCTCACGTGCCCTGTCCTCACTGATACCTCCCAGCAGCTAAGACAGAGTTTCATACCCCCTTCAGGAAACAGCCTGCCAGAGCACCCAAATTCCCCCAATCACAGAGCTAGTCAGGAAAAGTAGAAGTTCAACCCTGGTGTATCGGGTTCCAAAATCCTCTTTCTTTTCATTAAACCTTGTTATTTCCAAAGAAGACCAAATCGGAAGACGTTTCCCGTAACCAGAAAACCCTGGGGAGTATTTGCTGAGCACCTGCTCTGTGCCAGGCATCTCTACATGCTCAGGTGCTCCTTGGGCTCTAGGTGAAAGGGTCTTCTGGACCATGAACCCTGGGCGTACTAAGTTCTATCCGGTCATCTGCAGAGCTCAGGGAAGGCCCTAGAAGGCTGCTTTAAGAACAGAGTGGTCTCACGGCGTTGTGTCTGATTTAGAACAGAGTGGTCTCTGGACACTCTGTCTGATTTCCCCTTCATGCCTTGCTCCAACCTCACTGAGCTTAAAGGCCATAGCAAGCCCAGCTCCCACCTTTCTGACATTTTCTCTCCAGTCTGCCCACGATTTGTCTTTTTACTTATTTGAACATTAAAGTCATTTTTGGGAAACTCTTTTGTTTGTTTTTGTGATAGATAAGATTGGTTATGTACTACACTATAACTCAAAATTAGAGAAACACAAAAGAATGGGTCCACATCTCTGAATTATTTTCTTCACAAATTTCAGAAAGAGCCAGAAACTAACTACATACATTGTACCCATATCAAAGTGGATATTAACTATGAATCTGCATTGAATTTCCTGACTGGGCTGTTGTACACTGTACTTGGAAATTTCTATTGGCTGGTCGCCCATGGTGTGTCTGTCTATTCCTGATGGTTCCTACACATTAGCAAATGTTACATTACAATTCCACACCAGCATGGTTCTTTCATTTACTCTTAAGAATAGTAAAGCTTTTTCTTTTCTTTCTTTCTTTTTCTTTCTTCCTTCCTTCCTTCCTCCTCCTCTTCTTTCTCCCTTCTTTCTTCTTTTTTCCTAAGACAGCTTTTATGTGTATCGCTGGCAATCTTGGAACTCACTCTGTAGACCAGGCTGGCCTGGGACTCAGAGATCTTTCTCCTTCTGCCCGCTGAGTGCTGGGAGTAAAGGTATATGCAACCAGGCCAGGCTTGCTTTAGTAGTTTTTAAAAAAACAGGATCTTAATATGTATACTTGGCTGGCCACTGCCCAGAAATAGTAAAGCGTTCTTAAAAATTTTAAAAATTAGCCGGCAGTGTTGGTGCAGGCCTTTAATCCCAGCATTTGGGAGGCAGAGGCTGATGGATCTCTGTGAGTTCAAGGCCAACCTGGTTTACAGAGCTAGTTCCAGGACAGCCAGGACTACACAGAGAAACTCTGCCTCGTAAAACCAAAAGCCAAAACCCAAACCCTAATAACAACAACAAAAACACACTTTACTTATCTCTGTGTTTGCTGTAGGTGTATGGGCACATGTGTGCCGCGTGCATGCCTCTGCATCCATGTGGAGGCCAGAGCTCAACTTAGGGCCTTGGTTTTCCTCTATCTTCAGTCCTACGGTTTGAACTTAGCTTGTGGGGCCCTGCTGCAGCTTCCTTTACCTACTCAGTCATCTCACCGGCCAAGGCTTTTAAATTAAAGCTACAAATCTGTGCAATAACTGGACTATATTTTTAAAGAATTATACCCATCCTTATAGCCACAGAATTTGAAAGGTAAAAATATTTTCAGCAGTTTTGACACAATCCAGGTTACTTACATATGAATATGTTACTAACCTAAAACTCACCTTTAGGTGTCTCCCAGCATACAAGAGAGTCAATTAAAGACAAGCCTTGCTTATAATAAAATGTCGTTAACTCTAGCCAATTGGCATCAAGTGTGCTGACGGCTGCTCCTTTCCGTGTCACCTTCATGGACAGGATGCCTTCCTGATAGGTCCAGCAGGCTGCATCCTCGTCAAAAGCATTGAAGACCATGTACAGCTTGTTATCTGGGACTAAGCATTCAGGGAAAAGGGAAAAACAATCTTACTGTTCGAAATTCTTAAACAGTTTGTTCTCCACGAGACATTAAAAACACACAAATAAAAATAGAAAACAATAGAAATGCTCACCACTTAATTAAAAAATATATGTACATCTGTGTCCATGTTCGTGTTCTGTGCCTGGGTATACGCACACACGTAGAGGCCAGAGGCTGATGTTGCGTGTCCTTCTCTACCGTAGGTTTTGGGCTGGGAGTCTAACTGAACTCGGAGCTCACGATCTGGCCATCTTGTCTACCTGTCCAGCGCCGGGGTTACGAGCATGCGCTTTACATCTGCCTTCTCTGGGGGAACTGGGCGTCAAATGCAGGCTTGATGTTTGTGGGATGAGTGCTTTACTAAGCCACCTCTTCCCTCTCCCCATCCCAACTCAGCTCAATCAACTCTTAGCACTGTGTCACACTGGCTTTGAATTATTTCTTCACGGAAATAAGACAATGGGCACAGTGGAGGCTACAATGTAGTAGGTACCTAGCAATATACAGTCCCCGATTCCAGCCTCTAAAAATAAGTGTCAGAATGAATTTGGTATTTATTGTTCTCCCAAAAGCTTTTAGTTTTTAAATGTACAGTTATTTACCCTAAATATTTTACTGTTTAAAAAAAATGCTTTAGCAGGGATTGAGGATTCAGGAACTTGCCTGGTGAGAGCAAGGTCTCAGGTTTGGGCCTCAGTTATTAAAAAACAAACAAAAAACCAAAAAACGGAAAAAAAAGAAAAAGAAAAAGACCCCCTCTGCCAATCCCCAGTTAAAAACAACAACAACAACACTTTAACAGTCCACTGTTCCACATGCATCTCCTGCTTCTTCCTCTAGAGAATCGTGCTCAAATGGGCCTCTGCCATGCAGAGGACACACATGTATCTCAGAATGTCAAGGCCCAGTCTCCACGGTGCCCTCCTAGGACAGTGCTGATCAAAGGCTGGGTGCAGCTGTCAACGTGCTAGAGCTCTAGTGCCAGGCCCTGGGCTGTTTCCCTTCATAGGCCTGTGAGAGCCTCGGCAGGTTCCCCTTTTAGAAAGCAATAGAGGCTTTTGTCTCCACAACCCACGTTAACTCTACCGCTTACGGTCTTGAATTTTCCTTGATGTCCCTGCAAGAAAACATTCCTGCAAAGATGTCAGGAAACTTTCACACAGTCAAAAACAAATACTCTTAGTTTCTTGGGAATACTTGAGACCTGACAGACAAGAACAAAACTATTGTCTACAGTTATTTCCGGCTGTGGGCACTATTGTTATAATAACTGACTCATCATGATGTTCCATTGTCATATTCCAGTGGTGATCAAAGCCAGTCCATTCATTTCAAAGGTGAAAAGCACGGGTGAAGTGGGGAAGGCCCTGCACTGAGATTCTCACACTCTGTTTACCAGACAGTGGTAAACCAAGCTGCTTTCTTGGTCAAGTCACTTCCTTCATTTTAGAGGCGGGTCGGGTGACTGGCTTGCAGGGCCAGTGGGAGAACTAATGCCCCAGCATTTGCCCTGCCTTATTTCAGGCTATAATAAAAACAAGCCCGCGAGCTTAGATTAGTTCATTGTCCTCGTAGCCTGCAGACATTACCTTTGTCTTGTAGTTCTTTAAAATAAACATGTAGTTTGGGGGACATAAGAAAACACTCTTAGCACGCATGCTCTCACCTTCTCCCCACTCTGGTTTAGAGCAGCCGGCGCTGCTATTTCCTTCTGCTGGATGCTGCCCGCTTTCATGCTGAGGTTCCTCCTCCACGCCACTCTCAGAGCAGTGTCCACTGAAGGCTCCCTCATTCCAGCTTTTGCAGTTGTCTTGTGAACCGTGTCTCACTCGCAGGCCCGACTCTGCAACCCCATCATGGCTGGCTCCATTACAGTGCTTGGATGGCAAGCAATACTGTGATACGAACCCAACAAATTTCATTCCTCTTCTAGCAGCAGCATTAATCTGCGTTTTAAAGAGATGGCAGGACCAAGGTAAAGCCCATGTTCAAACCAGACAACTAACCTTCAGTCCTCAAGGAGGTTGCTAGAACATACAAAAAACTGGATAGTGAAACAGCCGAGGACCCCTAAAGATCATGTCTCAGCGTAAGCGTGACTTGTCACACAGAACTAATCTGCTTTAGAAATGATCAAAATGGGACCGTATTTTTCTCTCAAATTCTGCCACATTTGGCAAGAAGTAGTAATTTTACAGCATGATTTTTGGAGACTATTAACAATGATCTTTCCAATTGGATCAAAATTAAAGATTATTCCAGAATACTCCCAAAATAACTAAAACAAACACAACCTCACTATTAAAGAAGACATTAATTTAAAAACAAAATACACACTGCACTATTTAATGTTAACAAAGATGTTAAGAGATCCGTTCCTATAAATATGCATATGTAAAACATGAGTCCAGTTCATGGCAGCTGTACTGAAGCTTGCCAATGTGCTAATGCATGATGGCTGCCTCTGACCTGGGCCACGTACTCAGGACTGGATTTGATCCCGCCAGTCAGTGAAGAAATAAGCTCTGAGGCCCGCGCCATGGAGTTAATGAGATGATCTGGGATCTTCGCAGTGGTGATTTCATGTCCAGTGCTGTTTCTGTTCACGTCCTTGTGGGAGTGTCATCTCCTTTTCTCGAAAAGCACACAGTGCCCAAGACCTAAGGCTCTTTTCCGCTCTGTTTGAGACCCTTCTTCTTCTCCTGTGTTCAGAAGGCAATACTTCCTCCTGCAGGAGCTGTGTCTTCTCCGTCTCTGTATTGCATGGTGCCATGGGTGCACTATAAACACTCATTAAATAAGTGAAAAGGCAGTAGAAGTATTTTTTGTTTGTTTGTTTGTTTGTTTTTGGAAACAGGGTTTCTCTGTGTAGCCCTGGCTAGCCTGGAACTTGCTCCGTAGACGGTGCTGGCCTCGAACTCCGAGATCTGCCTGCTTCTGTCTCTTGAGTGCTGGGACTAAAGTTGAGCACCACCAGGCCTGGCTCAGCAGTGTTGGATTTTCATGGTCACTGTTTTAAACATATAAACTAAAAGTTTTAAATGTTATTCTGGAGAGAGTTATGATGGAGGTTGAAGATGGAAACACTGATAAGATGAAGTGGAATTTTCAAAGTCAGGAAGAACTGAAGAAAATGAAGAGCAGTACAATCAAAGGGGCCACTGGGAGCCAATCTGGGCGATGGAAGGTGACAGGAGCCAGAGCTCTGGAATATAGCCAGCCCTGGCCTCATTCCTCTTAAGAGTCATATTCTTAGAGTTAATGCTGTGTAGGATACTTGGACATAACCACACAGTTTCCCTCTCCCAGGTGTCCTGGGTGACAAGAAGGAGGTGTGAGGTGTGAGAGGGCTTGGCATTCTCTGAGTGAAAGGCCAGTGTCCTCTCTAGGCACTGCTTCCAGTGGGGCATTCAAGTACATGTTTCTTACTGTAACAGATATTTTTTTTTTCTTCCTGAAAACTCTGTGAACAAACATATGGATGTCCTTTTTATCCTAACTTGGAGGATGCACATTTTAATTACATGTGTTTATTTGTTTGCTTGTGTGTGTGCGCTCCTGTGTGCATATGGGTACTTGCGTGTGATGTATATGTAGTGGTCAGGGGACAACTAGCAGAGTTAGTCCTCTTCTTCTGTTATGTGAGTCCCAGAGACTGAACTCAGGTCGTCAGCTTCGGTAGCCCTGCCTTTCTCCTGGGCTGCCTTGTCAGCCTGGGAGGACTGATATGTTTAAATGCAGTGTTTTAAGACCCAAGAGAAAAAAAATGCAAACTGAGTAGTAAAAATAGAATGGTCAAGGGTGGGAATCTCCCAGCAGAACGCCAGCATGTATTCGGCATGAGCGTTCGATCCTCAGTACTACAAACAAGGAAACAAACTAAAAATAGAGGAGGCATTAATATATCGCTCAAGTTTGACTTGAAAATTAGCTGTTCAACAAGTCTTCACACAAAGGCGCTGTTCAAAAAAAAAAAAAAATATTTGGCATTCGCCAATGGCTCTTGTCCACGTGTATGCTTCTGAAGTGTCTCACTTGGAGAAGAATCCCGTTACTCTAATTGCTGAAACAACAGTGCTTTCCTGGTGAGCAGGTGTTTAACTGTGGCCAGGAAGTTAGATTCATAACAAGCGCCCTGACAGTCATCTATCAAGACTCAATTAGTTTTTTTTTTTTTTGTTTTCAAAAGAAGCTATCTGGAGCGGATTTATTCTCAGAAAAAGAAATGACCCAGCAGTAGATGGTGTGTGTACTTTTTAAAACCTGGAGTTTTCCTACCAGCGGTTGAATGGAAACTTTGTACCTAGATGGGGACAGTCATTAGCAGCTCTTAGTGGCCAGACACAAACCGCAGGTGCTTCTCCGATTGATGGGCTATTCACACTTGAAAGCAGCAACAGAAACAAACTTCACTTTCTTTTTCTCTCTTCCTTGCATCCCAGGTTGGTCTGGAGCTCAGGCTCTCTCAGCCTCAGCCTCCTACTTGCTGGAATTACGCCCCACACTGTTCAATGTAGATGTGAGCCTGCATGTCTCACTCTATCAAACTTTTTTTTACCTCAAAGAAAGTGCCTTGGATCCTTGACTCTATATATTCAAATTCAATAAAGGCTAGCTGGGTGTGGTGCTGTATGATTTAATCCCAGCACTCAGGAGGCAGAGCTTGCCGATTGATCTCTAGGAGTTCAGGGCCAGTTTGGTCCACGATCAGTGGTTCTCAACATGTGAGACTGCTTTGGCAAACCTCTATCTGTAAAAGTATTTACAATATGATTTACAGCAGTAGTAAAATTACAGTTATGAAGTAGCAACAAAAATAGTTTTATGGTTCAGGATCACTACAACACGAGGAACTGTATTAAAGGGTCACAGCATTAGGAAGGCTGAGGACCACTGAGAGCTCCAGGCAGCCAAGGCTATCAAAGACTGTTTCAAAAACAAAACAAACAAAACCACACAACAAAACAAATAGAAGCTAAGAACTTATGAGAATGCCAGTGTGACTAAAAACAATTTAGAATATTTATGGAATTATGATATATATGTTTTTTTTTTGGTTTAGTCAATTTACATTTAGTGTTCAACTCTTTTTGTTAATGCAGCTTCCAAGGTATACATTAATTGTAAATTTTCCCTTGTTCTCTTTTTAAGTTAATTTTCTCAAAAAAAGCATAATTTTTTATGCCAACACCTCCATTCACAATTAAATGTGTTTCCTTTTTTTGTTTTCTTTCAGATTTTTTTTTTTCATATTTAAAGAAACCTTTTAACACAGGGAACTTCCCAGAGACTCATACTCCAACCAAGGACTATCCGTGGAGATAACCTAGAACCCTGACAATGCAGCCACTTCTGATGAGAACTGATAGACTAAGATCAGAAAGAAGGAGAGGAGGACCTCCCCTATCAGTGGACTTGGGGAGGGGCATGCATGCAGAAAGAGGGGGGGAGGGTGGGACCGGGAGGGGAGGAGGGAAGGAGGGGCTTATGGGGGGATACAAAATGAATAAAGTGTAATTAATAAAAAAAAGATAATAGTGACCAATAAATGTTAGTTCATATTATTGAGTTAAAAAAAAAAAAGAAAAAGAAACCTTTTAACTCTTTGTCTCACCTGAAACTTTTGGAATCTATTCTCCACGGGAACAAGTGCCTTCTCCCCCAAGCACTGACTAAGTTACAGTCATTCTCACGCTTCCCGTTCCACATTTTGTCATTACACTTGTAATACGCAGCTGAAATTTCTGCTGGCCCTATTCTGTCTTCCTGGGTCTTAGGTTTTTGTGATGGCTAGCCTCTGACATTAGTCTGACAGGACCTGGAATCAATTAACAGGCAAGCCGACGGGCACACCTCTGAGGAAGTTTCCTGCTCAGCTTAACTGAAGTGGGGCTACCCGGCGTCAATGTGGCACTGCTTCTGGTGGCAGCCCAGATAAAAGGAAATGAGACACGAGGCTTTTTCTCCCTTGCTGTCATGTGCTGCTGAGTTCGTTTGTGCTGGCAGCATCCTGCTGCGGCTAGTTTTGGCTGACGTTTAAACCCAGCTTCTTCAACCTTCCGAAGGGCACACAAGGCCGGTGGGTTTCCAGAATCTTCCAGGACTTCAGCATTCAACTGGGACTGCTGAGGCGTCTGGTCTTGGGAAGGAGCAGCTACTGGGTAGGAAACAGCCTCAGCTTGAAGGTACCACCCCTCCAGAGAACCCTGGCTGCACAGAGTTAGACTCTGTACAGTTCCGCTCACATGCTTTACAGTTTGAAAATCTGTACAGTAAGTCATCACTGCTCTCCTAATCTTGTGGGTCCTACTCTGTAACTCAGGCTGCCTGGAATTCACTGTGCAGTTCAGGCTGGCTTTGAACTCTCTACATAGCTGAGGATGGCTTGCACTCATGGTCCTCCCTTGAGCAGTGCCAGGCTTACAGGCCCGGGCTACCGTGCCTGGGTTCCCTATAGTTTCAGGTAAGAAAGGAAATTGCTGTTTAGTGTACCATGAGGAATGCACAGCCAGTACCTTTTCGATGAGTTCCTTCGCTGCGTCGTTTGCTTGTGTCTCGTAAGCAGGTGGACACTCCTCCATCACAAGTCTTGCACGCCTCTGTCCAACTGCTGCTGCCGAATGCTTGGGGCTGCGAGGAGAACACGGGCATGCTCAGAGGCACACTGCTGCTCTCCAGCTGGGTCCACACGGAAACCACGAGCAACCCACAAGCAAGGTCATGGCTATCACTGTGCTATCTCGGTCGTGACGTTTCTCTAACAGAATGCCACACACACACAGCAATTTCTGTTAACTTACACTGCCTTAATTCAAACTTGCAGCGGTTGAATTCCCAGCTTAACGCAAATGAATGAGACTTTGTTGTTGAGCAGAAGCACAAGTTAAAAAAACAAAACAAAACTGATCCTATCTGAATGCAATAAGCATGTCTGTCTTCCCCCCCCCCCTTTTCTTTACTGATCTCTCACTTCTGCCAAGCTTTAGACACTGTTAAGCCTATTTAACACTAAAAGCGGGAAAGGTAGTTTATACACAGTTGATGGAATTTGTAGTCAGTAATAAGCATTACTACTGTGTAAAACTGTCAAGTGTGCTTAGCAATGCTTGAACTTGAAACATTTATATTCTAGTAAAGGCTGAACTCCATACACACTCGGGAATGTGTGTGCTTGAGCGTGTGTGCACACACGACTGTGTGTATGTGAGTGTGTGTTTGACGGTGTGTGTGTGTCTCTGTGTGTGTCTGTTTGTATGCACAGGTAATTACTGAGTAGCAGGTAGTTGCTGCCCCTTATAACCAACACTGAAGGAGCTGGGTACGTGGCTCAGCGGTACAGTGCCCGCTTAGAATGTGCAAGGTCATGGATTTGATACTTACAGTGAACAACAAAACCTCCAAAACTTTCTGCTCCCCCCCCCTCCCCAAGCAGAGTTTCTCTGTGTGCCCTGGCTGTCCTGGAACTTGTAGACCAGGCTGGTCTCTGCCTCCTGAGCGCTGGGACTAGAGGTGTGCCACCACCACCTGGCCTTTTTTTTTTTTTTTTTTTTTAACTTAGATAAGTTCTTGTGTATCTCAGGCAGGCCTCAAACTTGATACGTAGAGGAGAATGACCTTGTCTTTGACCCTCCTGGATGCTGGGGTGACAGGTGTGTTACCCCATATTTGATTTATGTGGAACCAGAAAATAAGCCCAGGGCTTCCCGCATGTCAGGCGAGCACTCTGCCATCTGAGCTGCATCCCCAGTCCGTCTGGAAGTTTTAAAGACTCCCCCCCTTCTTCCTTCCCTTGGCAATTTTCCCCTTTTCTCACCATTTCCCTCTTAGAATGTTTTTCTTTAGCCTTTACATTGCTAGTGCTGTTCATCCACCACTGTGAGGAGGAAACACGGTTTTTGAGATAAAACAATGCATTATTGTGAGTATGTATGTGAGTGCATGTGGGGGGCCACGCGGGTCGGAGGGCACCTCTGCAGCTGGCTCTCTCTCCTTCCATCTATGTGTGTCCTGGGACTGAACTCAAGCTACCTGGCTTTTTAGTGGCTTTACTCACTGTATCTCTTCCCAGCCGGAAGGCCCTAAGACAGTTCTCATACAGATCAAGAGTGGTGCAAAACTTCTTAATACATTAAACTGAGGCAATATTATGGCCATCTTCATTCTTCATTGGAGAGAGGCACAGCAGCTGTGGTGGTTTGAATCAGAGCCCTCACAGGCTCATATATTTGCATGCTTAGCCCTCAGCTGATCAACTAGGAAGGATCAGGAGGTGTGTCTTTGGTGTCACTGCATGTGGGCGTTAACATTTCAAAAGCCGACCCTAGGCACAGCGTTTCCTTTCCTGCCTTCTGCCTGCAGACCAGGATGTAAAGCTCTCAGCTACTTCTCCTGCACCAGGACTACATGGGTTCTGCCATGAGGACAACGGACTAACCTCTAAGACTGTAAATAACCCCTCACGTAAACAGTTTCTTTTTTGAAGAGTTGCTTTGGTCACCATGTCTCTTCAAAGCAAGAGAACAATAACCAAGACAATTGTTTTCTTGTGGTATAAGACTCACACCCAGGGCCTGGCACCAGTGTTGTACTCATCAACGGGGGGGGGGGGGGGCATAAGACCCTGTTTTGCACGTGAAAAGTCTAGGTTCACTCCCAGGAATCCCCCACCTCCATCATATTTAGGAAAAAAAGTCGGCAGTATGTCTAATTTACGAGTACTTGGCGTGGTAGTTCTCTCTGCTATGAACAGTTTAGGAAACCTTTCATATGAATGTAGGTGGGCTACTTTCAGCGGTTGCAAGAGCATGGGTAGTTGGAAGAACTCCGTGAGAGGGGCTGCCTGATTTGGTCAGAATGGTCAGGCTAACTGTTGCTCCTTATCTTCTGGTGTTTCTACAGGAGTTACTTCCACGCCCAGCTTTACAGGGGTTTCTTGGGTCTATTTCCCTTTGCTCACTGATGTCCTCCTCACTTAGTACCTATTTATTTGCCTATTTATTTGCCAAGACAATGACTGGGGGTGTGGGTGTGGGGATCGTTGTTTTGGTTCTCTTCTTTTGTGCTAGAGGCTTCCTATGTAGCCCACCCCAGTGCCAGAGTTGAGGTGCTCATGCCTTACTCGTCCTCCTGGTACGAGGAGGACGTACCAGGTGCTGCACTTACATGCGTACACCCCACTTGGCTTCATCAGGAGTTTTAAAGAGGTGAATTTCCTTATTCCAATGCAGTTTCAACTGCAAAAAGTGTTCCTTGAATTAATCTCCCATTATCCTTTATACCCCATTACTCTTTCAACATCTTTTCTTTTAGGTTAAAGAAAACCCACCTAGGTGGTGGCGGTAGCACACAGCTATGATCCCAGCATTGTGGGAGGCAGAGGCAGGCAGATTTCTGTGAGCTCAAGGCCAGCTGGTTTATAAAGAGGGTCCAGGACAGCCAGAGCTACACAGAAAAACCCTGTCTCAACAACAGCAGCAGCAGCAGTAATAAACAAAAAGTTGATTAAAGAAAACCATTAACCAAGGACAATGCATGGAGAGGGCCTAAAACCCTGGCTCAGATGTAGCCCACAGACTCAGTCTCCAAGTGGGTTCCCTAGTTAAGGGGAACAGGGGCTGTCTAGGGGAGCAGCTTTACCAGGCAACAGAAGACGACAAAGAAGCCAGTCCTGATAAGACCTGATAAGCTAGGGTCAGAGGGAAGGGGAAGAGGACCTCCCCTAGGGAAGGGGCATGGGGGAGAAAAGGGAGGACCAGTGGGATTGGGAGGGGATGAAGGAGGGGGCCACAGCTGGGATACAAATTGAATAAATGATAAAAATTAAAAAAAAATTAAAAAGAAGAAAAAAGAAAAAGAAAAAAACCATCACTCTCAATAGCCTGAGAGGTGACTTCTCTCAAGCACCGTGCTTACCTTAATTTCCGGCGCGACAGCACCGCCCTGTAGAGGTGACTTGCCGGGAGGTGTTTTTGCTGCCCCACAGGCTGGATAACTGGGTGAATGGCCCCAACAACAAAGCCCTTGAGATAATAGTCTTCCACTTTGGCAACTATATCCAGAACTGAATTTATCTTGATGACTTCTGGGTTTGTTGAAGCTGAAATACCAAGAATGAAGAAAAATGTTCATATTGGTAATGTTGAATTCTAGTTTATTTCTATCTACGTGTGATAGCATTCGTGACTAGGAGAGACAGCCTGATTTCGAGGACGCCACACTAACAGGTATTATGTATTTCCTACTTGAGGTGAGATGGGTTGCCTTCACGGTGTTATGACTGTGGATAATCCCAGGCCACAGTGCAGGTGATTTACCCAACTCAGAGAAATACTGTTGTCAGCCTTAAAGCAGAATGAGAATGACTTACAAGTTCCTTTTCCAACAAAAGAGCTTTACTACTTAGAATTTTATTTAAGTGACTATATCGCCCTTAAGTGATATGAAAGACACACATCAAAAAAAAAAAATTAAAAGCCAATACTTTTTATTGAGTGAGCAAGATAAGATTCTTAAAAATACAGTTTATATAAGTTTAAACACTATAAAGGTACGAAATTGTACTTGCTAGACAGAAATCATCAAAGAAAAGAGAAGAACAAGATGTAGATGAAACGTAAAAGCAAAACTGCCATGCATTCGAAGTGTCCCTCCAGGAGGACTCAGGCTCTCCAGGAATGCACTTGTGTCCAAATGAAGAGAAAAAGGGAAATTGCTTCGCAATTGGAGAAAACGTCCTCAACGTTTTAGAAATATTAATTCAAATAGCTTCATTTTCTGTAATATTTATCTCACATGGAAGGCAATTAAGGATTATCAAGCAGAAATAGACCTGGGTTGGTTATCTTTTGAGTAAGAAAGCACAGGAAATTAACTCCAGGTAAGGGCTGGCCTGGCTTGGCAGAGGCCGGCAGAGGCCGGCATGGAACTGTTGCTGATTGACTGAGCACAGGAAGAAGGTTAAGAAGCAGATGAGGAAGAAGGGTCAGAGTAAGCTCGTGCACCGTCACACTAACACTCACGTGGTGGAACAGCTCCATGGCAGTGAGCACTCACACCAGCTTCTCACATGAAAATGAAGTGCTCCACAGAGAGCTATGCCAGCATGAATCCATTTCCTTCCATTTTTATCCCCTTTTGGATTTAAACTAATATCCTACATCTAATACATTTCCTTCATCATTATGAATAGAAATGAAAACAAAGAGGACAGTCCTGAGCTTTGAAGAAACATCTGGTCTCCATGTAAACACCCAGCCCTGTCTGTCTGTGTGGCAAGCATTTTGTTATTCATTTGGCTTTACCCTCCTGCCCCCCCGCCCCCTTTTTAACATTTGGTCTACAAATTTTGACTTTAAAACAAAGCATCTGAAAAACTACACAATCGTGTGAAACAAACTCTTAGGACTATGGAATAAAATATAATGTAAACTAATCTTTAGAACTATGTGCTGATGGTACATCATTTTAAAGAAAATTACAGCCATTTAATGGATGAAATGGCTTGGGCCAGGAAGTGGAAAAGTTAGCATGACACTCAGAATCTCCAGTCCTCTTGTCAGCCTTGCACTTACAGACCTCACTCTGACATGTAACAGCTTGGGGTTCTGGACACGTCACTGTTTTACCCCAGTAAGCCGTCATCCCTTTTCCCATCCCCAACCCCGAGTTAATTACCCCTTCCTCTGCTGTGTTGTATCTGCTGTGCTGTAGTTATTGTTTATATGCTTGTCTGGGCTGTTCAGCTGGGAATTCCTTAATGGCAAGAATCCTATCACATCTTTCTGTTCCTCACATGTTCCTTAGGTCATTATGTTAGACAAAATTACTGGTCATTACAACAATAAAGAGGTAAAGTTACTGTGCAAAGATGGAAAACCAATCAGTACTGGTTTGGGGAAATAAGAAGCAGTTGGTTAGTACTGACAGGCAAAGCAGCACAATCCAGGCAGTGCTGGGGAACCGCCTTTCGTTGCCTTGATCATGAAAGTGAGGGTGTCAAGAACACTGTGAGGGGCTGGAGAGAGGGCCCAGCAGTTAAGAGCTGCTCTTCCAGAAGACCTGGCTTCAATTCCCAGCATCCACACGGCAGCTCACAACCATCTGTAACTCCAGTTCCAGGGGACGCAATATCCTCACACAGACAGACACACAGACAAAACACCCATGCACATAAAATAAAAAATAAATTATTCTTAAAAAGAAAAAAAAAAAGAATAACATTGTGAGGATCCAGAGCATAAAGTCATGTTCTTTTTTTAAAATTTTTAAATTTTTTTTAATATTAGTTACAGTTTATTAAATAAAGTCATGTTCTTTTGAGAAGGCCTGAGGCCCCCACATCATATTAATTGTATCACACAAAGAAAGCCATATTGCAAACAGAGTAAAAAGTAGTGAGATAAATGGTATAATTGGCTTCATTTTAGAGTGAAATATGGAGAGACATTTGGGAGAAAGTTTTACCAAACTCAAAGAATCATTTATGGGCTGGAGAGATGTGCCAGCAGTTCAGAGCATTGGCTGATCTTCCAGAGGACCTGGGTTAGTTTCCTAGCACCTACACGGCAGCTCACATCCATGTAACTCCAGGTCCATGTTATCTGACGCCCTCTTCTTGCCTCCTTGGGTACTGCACACATGTGCACAGACACACATGCCTGCAAAACACTCATACACATAAAATAAAAATAAATGAGTATTAAAAGAAAAGAATACCTTCTGCCGAAAGTGGTGACATGTGCCTGCGGTCCAGCACTTGGGAGGCTGGGTCAGGAAGACGGAGAGTTGAAGCCATCCTAGGCTGAAGCCTGATGGTTGTCAACTTGACATGTCAGGGAAGAGGACAGCTCGGTTGACGAGCTGCCTGTATGACACTGTGAACACATCTGGGGGCTGTCTTGGTTGTTAGCGTGTGCAGAAGGGCCCCGCCCACTGCAGGCAGCAGCGTCCCTTGGCAGGCGGGCCTCGACTATAAGAAAGCTGGCAGAGCGTGTGCGGAAGAGCAAGACAGCAAGCATTTCTTCCTCCACAGTTTCTGCTTCAAGCTCTTACTCTGAACTCCTGCTGTGACTCCCCACAATGGTGGATCATAACTGAAATAAACCTATTCCTTTCCAAGTTGTTCTTAATCATCTGAATGTTTCACTGTGTTGACAATTGTATGGTATTCAGACCTACTTGTTCCTACTGATGAGGAGGGCAGAGAACACACTCAGCAAGAACGTTCCTACCACACTCAAAGAGTGGGTGATTACGTATCTCAGACAGTCCCAGCCTTTGAGGCCAAGCCTTTGATTTGACGTGCTTGCGTAGGGCAGTAATATCAGAGGCCCACTTACCCTTTAAACACAGGAAATTAAGGGGGAGGTAGGGGTTGTTTAGGGTAGATTGCAAGCACAGGCAGTGAGCGGCAGCTGTAAGCTGGCCTGAGTGCCACACAAGTTCTTTGGAAGAAGGAACAAACGGTGTTTGTAGCCTCGGTGGGTGTGGCTGGTTACTAGTAAGTTATGCTACACGGTCTGTAAAAAAGCATTGCTGTGTCTTACAGGGCTTTTGTGAGGCGTCTGAAAGGAGCAGTCTGTAATTGATTAGAAAACTATACAAATGCTAAGTGAATTTTTATCACTACAATTAAAGCATGTTGAGGGTTGAACAGAATTTTCCTTATTCTTAAAGCTTTTAAATAAAATATCCACTGATGTTCTGCATCCGCCTTCACTAAGAGCTTCAAAGACTGAACCTTTAAATGCCAGTCAGTGGACATGGGGCCTCTCGTTTGTCATCCCTACATTTGGGAGCCTCAAGCAGGAGGAACAGGGCAAGTTCTAAAGCAGCCTGTGTTACCCAAGTCAGTTTCACAACAGGCTGGGCTATAACATGAGGCTTAAAAAACCCAAATTTCTAAAAAGATACAGAAAGTCACATTCCACCATAAATCTGAGCTCTCGTTAAATACTGGAGGTTTTTCTCTGGCGACACAGTCCTATGAAAGCAGCACAGACCACGTGTGTTTGTTTCCATGAATTCACCTCTGAAGACTGGCTTGTATTGTATTGTATTATTGGCTTGTGTCGGCTTGAAATGTATCTAAAACTGTTTTCTTAGGTAAAAACAAAATGTGGAAACTCCGGCTTTACCACATTTTTAAAGGGGAATGGCCTGGTGACCCACATATTCTGACAACTGTAGAACAGAGTAATAAGCAAGGAATCCCAACAAGTGCTAAGTCCCATGTGAACAGGTCACATCCAATTTTGGTCCCTTCAAACCCTGCAAGATAGGTATTACTGTCTGATCAGCAAGCTCAAGAGAGGTTAGAGAACTGATTTAAGTTGTTGGTAAATTCCGAGGCTGAGCTGGAAACCAGGCAGAAAGATGTGGCAACCGGGACACTCAAGCCCACAGGGAAACCCCCCCAAACAAAAACCAAAAAACAAACTTCATCGATCTGAACCACGGTCACTGAAGATTTGTGCTTCTCAGCCTTCCTAATGCTGCGGTCCTTTAACAGTTCCTCATGCTGTGGTGAACCCCAACCTTAACATTATTTTCATTGCTGCTTCATAACTGTAATTTAGCTACTGTTATGAATAGTAATGCAAATATATGATATACAGGATGTCTGATATGTGACCCCTGTAAAAGGATTGTTAGACTCCCCCAAAGGGGGGTTTAAACCATTCTTGATTGTTAAGTAATTGTGGCTGTTAGGAGGATTACCTGATTTATTCTACTTGTGAGAGGTTTTTAAGTAATTGAGAAACAGGCTACTATGTAAATAACATTTCAACCTTTGTTTTTTAATGGGAACTGGCCACTGCTGAAGTCAGTCAGTATAGTTAAATGAAGTAACACAATGGCAGTGTTCAATGGCCTTGAACATGGGGCCAATTATCTTGCATCAGGCTCCTGAGTGCTGGGATCCAGTGCCACCTTGCTTGGCACTGGACGCAAGGCGGTAGACTCCTTGTGGCTTGGGAATCTCGTCACCTGCCTTTATCTGCTTTCTCCTTCATGAACAATGCTCCTCTCTCTGCTTCCTGTGCAGCCCCATTCAGGCCTCAGGACTCCTCTCACTGCTGGCCTTCCGTCATCCTGTCTTTCACCATTGTTTGCTTTATCCCCATCCATTCCTATTCACTCTTTCAACTTTTCTTTGGAGGGCAGGTATAACAAACACAGGAAAATAAGCACAGAACATACTTAAAACTATTAACACTTGGATAACCTTTATTTAACGAAAAATGAAAAACTTCCCTGCTCTTCTGAGACCTCTCATTCTACCCTTTCCAATCTCGGTTCCCTCTTTCCACCATACCTAACCTTGATTGTCCAGTAACCATCCATTCCTTCGTCTTCCCCTAGTGCCAGAGACTAGGAACATAGCCCTAATCTCTACAGGTCAGTGTCAAGCAGAGACTGTGTGCCAAAGGAGCAGTTTGGCCCTGATGTGTACTGCCAGGCCAAGTGGTGGATGTTTTGAGCCATGTGAAATGGGATCATACAGTTGTGCTTTCACTCAACACCATGCAGCGTTGGACTTGCCTCTGAGCTGTGCTTCCAGAGCTCTGCTTTCATTGCAGGATAGCACAGCGGTGAGCAAAGGATGGCTGTGGTGTTTAGGTGTGTATGTCCTCTGGCTGCTCTAGCACAGTGTGCAGAGTTGAGCAGGTGTGGCCGAGGCCGCAGGGCTCATAAAGCCTTTTGTGCTTATAGTCTAGCCCTTCACAGAGACTGTTAGTGGATGCCTGCAGTCCGGTGGTCACTTGTGTGAGTATGCTCTTAGTCTGCGAGTTCCCAATTGCTTGACTTGGACATCCTTGGGCACCCCATGGTGTGTGTGGGCACTGGGTATATCTTCAGTTAAGCAGAAAATGTCAACTGTTTTTTTCTTAAATGATTATAACATTTTACTGACACCTGTCATTGGCAATCTTTTAGAATTTTTGCTATTCTGGCTATTTCGTAGTAGTGGTTTTAACATGCCTGTTCTTGACTACCAACGACTGAAATACAGTTTCACGTATCTTTTGGCCACTTGGATTTCTGATTTTGTCTGTCCAGATTCTTGTCTATTCTTTCCTTACTGTCTTGTAGTGGTGATTTAACTACTCCAGGCAGAAGCCTTTATCTGTATCTCATTCACGCTTTCTATCTCAGATGAGGCGGCACTTCTGAAGAGCCTTTCCAGATCACCCCACTTGGGTCAAGGGGCTCTTCTTCCATAGCCTCTGCAGTCCTAGGCTGCATCATAGGGCATAAGGGTGAACACTGTGGCTGTGTGTCTCCTTCCCAGCTCCTGCCACAGGTGCTCATGTGCACAGAACCAGGCTGTTTTGTAATGTACACAGGCTCGGAGAGGGCTCCTCACATGATACGGGAGCATAAGTTGGAAAGAAGCCCCAGGCATAAAGCAGAGAGCTGGCAGGAATGTGTATGCACTGTCTCCTAACATTGCCTGTTTTGGGGTGGGGGGTTGTTTTTGAGTCAAGGTCTCCTGGTGCACAGGCTGGCCTCAAACTTGCTGTATAGACAAGAACAGCTTTGAGCCCCTGACCCTCCTGCCTCCACTTCCACAGTGCTGAGGTTACAGGCCTGTGTCTTCATGCTTTGTTTTATGCAGTACAGGGGACTGACCCCAAAGCTTCATGCATACTAGGCAGACACTACCAACTAAGCTATATTTCTAGCTCTTGACATCTTTAAGAAGGGGTCAGCCATACGCTATTATTAGAGATCCCTTCCTCACCGGATTAAGAATGGATATCACAATAGTTGGTATTTGTGAGATCTGTTATTTTTCTCAGGTGGATTATGTCACCATTTCAAACATAATGGAACACTTTATGTGGCGTAGTTAAAAAAAAAAAAAGAATAGTTATAGCAATACTTAAGAGGATCCAGTCAATTTTATCACTGGTCTCCCCACTCCCAATAGCATTTTTAACATCTAACAATCCTTTAATTGCTAGGGGAAGAGCCTCAGAATTCATTAGACTGATAAAGTTATACAAAATGCACATTTACTTTTATTTTCCTTCACCCTGTCTCCTTCCCGCTCCCTTCTCCCACCTCCTTGTTTCTGACACAGGTCTTGCCGTGTAGCTCAGGCTGGCCTCAGATTTGCAATCTTCCTCTCTTGGCCTTCTAAGACATGGGATTACAGGCATACACAACCATGCCTCACTCTGTCTTTTTAACCTCTATTTCTGACCACATACTAACTCTTGACTTTCAATACATTCTCTGTAGAGCTTCATTTGCATTCTTCTTGAATGTTCTCTCACACTTGACATAACTGATTCCTTCTGTGTTAGACCTGTGCTCTCTGCTCGCTGGTGGTCACAGTCCTGGTAGCTACACTCTTGCTGATATTGCTGTTCTCTTCACAGCTGTGCCTCAGGTCATGCCAAGATAACTTTTGCTGGGCCCATACTCCCTCTTTTGAAGACTTTATTTCAATTCTCCCTCAAATCACTACTTCTAGCTGGGACGACAAAGCGGAGTGAGAGCTGGGTTTAAAGAAGGAAAGGAATGCAGTCCATCCCAGACTTGGGACGGAGGTGTTCTTACAGGAGGGATGGTAACAGCTAGCTTTTATTGAGTACTCACGAACCCCAAGGTGCCCACCTCACAGACAGTCTTTTATCACTTCTTTTAATATCTAAAACAACTCTCTGATGTAAGCAGCATTAGAACACCCGTTTGCAGTTAAGGGATCAGATACAGCAGCTTGAAAGAACTCATGACACGGTCCATGACTAGAGCAGTGATTCTCAATTTGTGGGTCGTGACCCCTTTAGGGGTTGCTTATCAGATATTTACATCATGATTCACAACAGGAGCAAAAAAATTACAGTTATGAAGTAGCAACAAAAATGATATTATGGTTGGGGTCACCATAGCATGAGGAGCTGTATTAAAGGGCCACAGCCTTAGGAAGGCTGAGAACCACTGGACTAGAGGTTCTTGTATGCCTAATCATTATGCTATTATTTTCCTTGTTAAGATGTAAGGAATGACTTTAAGACCAAAACAAACAAAAACAAAACAAAAACCAAAAACCAACCAACAAAACCCCAAAACAAAAACAAAAAACAACAAACAAAAAACCCCACACACAGAGCAGGGAAAGCCGAGTGAACCCGTGAAGGAGCATGGAAAGCAGTAAAGAGAATGGGGAGATGAGACCTGGAAGTTTAGTGGTCCGTTTTCTGGCTGGACTTGGTACGTGAATGTGTGTGTGTGCACGTGTGTGTGTGCGTGAGTGCTCAAGTTTACGTGTGTACATCATGTGAGGGCAGAGGTTGGTGCTGGTTGTCTTCCACATTCTACCTTATTAAGATAGGTTTCTCATCGGGTTGGAGCTCCTGGGTTGGCTGGCTGGACAGTGCTCTCCCGAGATCTGCCTGCCTGTCTCTGCTGTGCTGGGCCACAGTGACACACCTGGCCTTTCTGTGAGACCCCAGTCCCTTTTCCTGACTGAGCGCTCACTCCCCAGCATCTGAGAAGAGGCTGGTAACAAGTGAGCTCACGCATAACAGTGGGGCAACTTTGAACCATTTAGCACTGGGATGAAAGTAACATTTCATCTCCTACAATACATACACAACCACGGCAACTTGGACCAACAGAATTTGCAATGAAATGAAGGGGAGAAAGACAGAATTGAATGGGAAATAGATACTTGTTCGAGATAAATGGTAACATGCATAGGGACCTGAAAGTCTCCCCCTCGTTTAACTTTATTCTCTGGTCCATGGCTTCCGCTTGGGGAAAAGTACGAGACAGGTTCCTTGTGAACACACACACACAGCTGTCACCAGGCCATTTTGTTTCCGCCTAGGTTTCTCACTGTGTGGTAGTCTGGCAGCCAGGAGCAAGCACCATTCATTTCTCTTCCCAGCAATCCCAGGAAGGGATGGCCTGTGCCAAGCAGAAGGCTGGCATGCGCTAGCCCACCCAGACTCACTGTCACAGAGACTGGAGTGGCAGGCAGGTGGCTGTCGAAGACTGGAGGAGGGAGGCAGGGAAACCCTGCCTGGAAGAGGGGGTGGAGTGGGGCTGCTACACAGCATCCTGGCTTCTGAAGCAAAGGCAAAGGCAAGACCAAAACAAACGGGTGAACAAAAACCCCAAACAAGAACATGTGGGAGAACTGGGAAGAACCAGGGCCAGGAGTCCAGGCGCCTGGACCAAATAGGGGGCAGATGCTACCTAAAGCCTGCTTGCTTTAGTGTTGGTGAGCACACAGTGAACCCAGGCCTGTGCTTCGTGGTGACATTATCCTTCTGCAACTGGAGTGGAAGCTGGGAGGTAGAGCTCTTTCATGGAGAAAAAGGTTTCTGATAACAAAACCAAAATGACACTGCGTAAAAGCTGTGTATCTTCTTGACTCAAAGGCAATCGCATTTATACAAATTGGCTGGAGGTGCTAACATTTTGGAATGGTACGAATCAGAAAATGCCGAGTCAAAGTTCTACAGCCCTACCGTGAGCTGTGCATCAGAATCTTAAACGTGTGCAGGTGAGAGCGGTTCTGGCTTAAGCTTCACAAACAGATAAGAAGGGCATGTTTTTGCATTCTATACATTTACCACCCAAACCAGTCTGCATCGATAAGGAAAAAAGTGAGCCTCCACTGTAGAAACACCCCAGTCCAAGGAGTTTTCTGGAATGACATTTTTAAAAAGGCATGTAAAAAGTCATGATTATGTGCCTATTTTTCCACCAGCATTAACCATCCATTTTAAATTCACACAGCAACAAAGAAAATTGAGAATATTAATGTTTCTTCTTTTGGCAGCCTCATCATTACTCAGATTCTTAGATCAAAATAGTTGGTGAAGCACAGGTACTGATCTTATTTGTCTCTGAATTTTGCTTGCTGGCCAGCTCAATTTTTAACAAAGAAAAATGGGCTGCTCTTGCTCTTTGCACAAAGATGCACTGTTTTCAGAGCAAATTAAAAAAAAAAAAAGGATGGTGATGTGGTGGTGGAGAAATATCTAGTAGGATAATTTTATAAACTCTATTAACGAATGAAATGTATGACTTGAGAGAAAATTATGCTTTGCAATTAGAACTTAATACCAGTATTTGGGAAACTCAGCAAGCAAGTTTCCCTAAATTTCCTTTTCTTCTCTCTTTTTCAGCACATTCTAATTAAAGACACGGTTTGTTTTAAACACTTAGGCACTTGTGTCTCAGGAGTCTGGAACAGTGTTCCGAGTTTTCAGAAGGAGAGAGGCATAGCCCTGGGTCAGGAGGAGGCACCTCAGCTCCTTTCCAGAGCTGCCATCTGGCCTTGTTTGTTTGTGCTTCCAACTTTTTGGAACAGAGTTTCTCTGTTCAGGATGGAGAACCAGCAGAGGAAGTGCCTTCCAGCAGGCTACTTTTCCCTCTTAAAACAAAAACAAAAACAACTAGTTTTTTCCATCTTTAGTTTGGTCAAACATACAAGCATGAGTAACACAACCACAAAATTTAACACACTGGCCACCTCAGTTGCCTTGGCCAAGTTCTCCAAGATGCAAACAAGTAGCCTTGCCATAGCCTGCGGTCCGTGCCTTTCAAATCTTTTCAAAACACAAGCTGTCATTAAGGCTACAGCAATTTGGCCTAGAAATCAAACATTTGTCTCATTGGCTTTAACAATAAAAGGAACATTTCCAAGCAGTTTTCCTAATTTTGTATAGTACACGAGCCATGTTAAAAAAAAAAAAAAGCACATAAAGCAAAAAAACAAAACAAAAATCTCCCCAAATATAAGTAAGAAACAAAGCGTCATTGTTAGATGGACCAAACAATTTCATTATGAAAAAGAGCTTGGGAACCCACAGGTTCACACTCCCCCCCCCCCAAAAAAAAAATCTGTATTCTCTTATTTTGGAAACAGATAATAAATACAACAGAAATAAGGAGTACCTTGTAAAGTAAAATCCAGCAGTGCATATTCATAAGCAAATTCTGTCTTTGTTTCCACTTGCGGTCTCTTCAGGGTAGAAAATATTTTTCCAGGGCTGCTTTCATCGGGGTCTTCTAGCTTCCTAAGTCCGCACCCCATGGCAAAGTCTGCAAGGAGTTAAGAGTGCTGGAAAGAGCGAGAGGAGCGAGAGCAGCCAATTCTGTTGTTCAAGCTGCGAGGAAACAAAGTTTAGACTGAACTTCTTTGATTTGGTTTTCAGCGAAATGATAGATAGCCGGGAAGCAGGCGGCGGGTCGGAGGACTGGAGCTGGGGACTTCATCCATTCTTCTGCGAGGTCACTGAGCCCGTGGTTTAGCTCGAGCTCCGGGAGGCTGGGCTCCAGCTTCCAGGAGGCTCCTGGAAAGCGGCTGCAACTTAGCGGAGGATTTCCATGCCACGTCAATGTACAGGCAGCGCCCCTACCAGAGTTCTGCGGCTCAGGGCACCGACAGGCTTTGTCTCACCCAGTGGCTGGATGGAAGAGAGGTGTCCAGAAATGGAATTAAAGGCAAAATGTAACTCGGGTGTGATTATCTTCAGATGTAAGACAGAGTCAGTCAGAGTGATGCGGTTCTTTCTGTTTGCTCTGCTCTGTCCCGTGCTGGAGCTCTCTTCCCTGCTTCTCCCAAGGAAGCTAAAGGGAGGAGGAGAGGAGAGAGGAAGAGAGGGAGGGAAGGAAGGAGAGAGGAAGGGAGGGAGGGACAGAAGGAAGGAGAGAGAGAGAAAGAGAGAGATTGAGAGACTGATTCTCTACGTGGTTGGAAGCAAAATCAATTTCAAGAAAGGAAGCGAACTTTCTGAGGAAGCTCTGGAATCCAACAGGAGAAGAGTAGCAAGAAAGAAAGAAAAGAAGGAAAACCTAGAAAAGCACTTTAGTCCTAGGTGGAACTTTTGAAAACTTCTTCCCACATGGAGATTTTTTTTTCCTGGAAAAAGTGTGCTGATTAAAACCATCAAGTATAAAAAACCATAAGACATTTTCATAAAAAAGATTTGAGGATGAAAGTGGATAATGGAGTGAATATGTTACCATGGTTTATTTTATTTTATATTTTTTAATTAGCATGTAGCAATAAAAAAGAAAAAAAAACACTTAAAAAGAAAAACATTTTCGTATGTAATTGGAAAGAGGAAACAGTTAGATGAGGAATTAGTTTTCCCAATCTTATTGGTTTATTATTTTATTTATTTATGTGCATGTGTGTGGTTGCCTAAATGTGTGCAGGGGTCCTTAGCTACCAGAAGAGGGGGGTATCAGATCCTATGGACCTGGAGTAGCAAATGGTTGTAAACCACCATTTGAGTGCTGGGACCATATCTCAGGAGCAGCCAGTGCTCTCAGATTTGGGCCAACTGACCAGCTCAGCAGCCCTGGTTTAAAACACCGTTCTTAGCAGATGTGACTGATGGCAGAGCTACAGGTCTCAAATAGCCTTAGTAAAAAAAAAAAAAAAAAAAAAAAGAGTGTAGATAACTGGACTGATTTAATCCTATACCTTACCCCAGGTCAAGAATAAGTTAGGAGGAACCAATGCAA
The DNA here is from genome assembly GCF_907164565.1 of Psammomys obesus. Taxonomy (NCBI): domain Eukaryota; kingdom Metazoa; phylum Chordata; class Mammalia; order Rodentia; family Muridae; genus Psammomys; species Psammomys obesus. The sequence continues at coordinate 34,409,781 of NW_026593286.1, read as the reverse complement.
TGCACAGTTATTGTGCTGTGTCGTGCCCAGGTCCGGGACGGTGTGCCCCTGCCACTCCGAGCCCTGGAAGCAGACTCTGCTGCTCCTGCTTAGCACAGACATGCTCCTGGGCACGTTACTTTCTTTGAGTCTCAGCGTCTTGCCCTCTTAAGATGTCCCTAGTGGCTCTTCTGCCACCGGCTGGTTTCAAAGGCTGGAAGCTAACCCCATCTTCTGCCCAGAGCAATGCATTTGCCCACAGTTGCACCTAGGAGAAAGGGCTGACAGTCATGGTTGGAAAGAAGTGATTTTGGCCCCACTCGCACTATTTACAAAATAAATCCTGATCTTGGAGAACCTGAAGAATGCCAGTGTGAAGAAAATGTTCAGTCATTAAGTGTGCACATGAAAACCCTTGAATGGAGCATCTGTGGATTATTTAGTTTGGAGAGCACTGTCATCTTTTGCCTCTAACTTCTGCCTACTTTCCTTTATATATTTTATTTCTCAAAGATGTTTTGTATAGGAGACCATTCCATAGTCTGCATGTTTAAGGATAGGCGTAGTCAGGCGAAGGAAATTCTGGGTAAGTTAGATGAGTCAGACAGTGCTGAGCGAGGGACTCATTTGACTATGTTCAGAGATTCATGCTTTCCAAATTTCATGTCCCCTTTTTGTAGAATGGGCTGTTGTGCTGTTACACAGTAACAATGAGCTCTCTGCTGGTCACCAGAACCAATCACAGTGCTTGGGAAGTTGTTTATTAAGTACCCACTATGCTTATCAAGTGCCTGCCATTTCCAGGCACTCAAAAACCACTGGGTATAAAAGATGACTAATAGGGTCTGTCCCCTACAGGAACTTATGGGACTATATCCTGGCTGTTTTCAAGGATGAGTATATGTAGGATTGACACAGAGAGGTGGGAGCATGAGCCTAGAGAAGGGAAGCACATAACTAAAGTCAGTATGGTGTGAATGAGTGGTTACTGGAACATAAAACATAAAAGAGGAGAAAAAACAAGCTGGGAATGAGGAATGGGCTAAGCTGTAATGGACGTTGAATGCTATGCAAATAGAACTTAGATTTTATTTTGTAGGTGATGGAATTAAAGGACATCCACTTTCCTGTTAGATACATCACTGGTACAGCCTGAGGAAGATGGTTGAAGTAGAATAAAGGGGCTAGAAAGAGCCTAAGTTCAGCTGATGCTGATGCCAAGGGAGTTAGCTCCTTCATACTATTATGTAATAGTTACTATTATTATTTTGAGACAGAGTTTCTCCATGTAAGCCTGACTGTCCTGGAATTCACTCTGTAGACCAGGCTGGCCTTGAACTCAGAGATCTGCCTTTGTCTGCATCTCAAATGCTGGGATCAAGGGTGTGCGCTACTATCGCTGCATGCCTGAGAATAAGGCTCCTTAAACAAGGCCTGACCAAAGACACCACATCTGGCATGCCAGCACTGATGGGGGAATCTCACGGGACCCCACCTCTAGATGAGGAGCTACAGACAACCAATGACTTCTGAAAGAAGGAGAATGAGCCCCTTAATGGTTGTTCAATACCAAGTGGCCAGCTCTAAAAACATACATGCAAGCAACACTCAATGGACACAATGGGTTGTGATATGCATATATACATCATACATACATATTTATGCTTAGGAACACGTGTATAACAGCAATAAGAAAAAAGATGCCATAAATTTGAGAAGGAGTGAGAGAGACATGGGAAAGGTTGAAGGGAGGAGAAAGAGGAGGAAATTATATAATTATATTTTAATTAAAAATAAAATTGGACAAAAAAGTGAGAACCGTCTTAGGAATGCTTCAATGTATGTACATCAGTAAATGTTATAAATTTGATAAATGCTCTCAAGGACAGAAATCACATGATTATTTTGATAGATGCAGAAAAGTTTTCTTATAAGATCCATCACCCGTTCATATTAAAAGTGTTGAAGAAAGTACGAATAGAAGGGGCATATCTCAACATAATAAAAGCTACATATGATAAATCTATAGTGAATATTGTATTAAATGAAGAAAATTAAAAGCATTTCTATTAAAATCATACTAGGGTATTCAGTTTCTCCATCCTTACTCAATATAGGACTGTAAAACTTAGCTCGAGTAATAAGAGAAAAAAAGACTAGAAATATGAAAGGAAGAAGTCAAAGTATCTCTACTTACAGGTGATATGCTTCAATAGACAAGAGCCGTTAAACAATATAGCTGGGCATGGTGGCACACCTTTGATCCCAGCACTCAGAGGCAGAGGCTCTCTGTAAATCTGAGCCCAGCTTAGTCTACAGAGTGAATTCCAGGACAGCCAAGACTACACAGAGAAACCCTATCTCAAAGAAAAAAAAAAAAAACAAACAGTCTACCAGCAAACTCTCTACTTTCAGCGAAGTGGCTAGGTACAAAACCAACACACACACACACACACACACACACACACACACACACGTCAGTAGCTGCCTCCTATGCCAATGGCAAACATATTGAGAGCGATCAAGAAAACAGATTCCCAATAGCCTCAAAATTTTACCTTGAATTGAACCTAACCAATAGAAGACCTCTACAATAAAAACTTTAAAGCACCCAAGAAAGAAACTGAGGAAGTCAAGATGGAAAGACATGGGTTGGAAGAATTAATCTTGTGAAAACAGTCACTTTACTAAAAGCACATGAACACACAATATTTAATTCTTCATCAGATCATGAGCTTTGGAGTGTTTTTGCATTTTTCGGATATTGTGAACATTAGTGGCATAACTTTGTATCCATTTGACTGGTCAAAATGAAAACATATAACACCAAATACAGATTTTTTTTTAATCAAGGAAATGTTGCTTATAGGCAACATTATAAGAGTGTAACTTTAGGGCTGGAGAGACAGCCCAGTGGTTAGGAGCGCTGACTGCTTCAGAGGACCCAGTATCCCCATGGTAGCTAACAGCTGTCTGGTACTCCAGGCCTTTGAGAGTACTGTGTGCATGTGGTACACAGACACACAGACAAAACACCCCAAGACAAAAATAAAATGAAATAAAAGCAAATAAATCTTTAGGAAAAAGTGTAAATTTATTTAACTATGTTGGAAGAAACTTGGCGTTATCTTGTGAAGCTGAACATTCACATTTTTTTTTTTTTTATTTTTTATGATCCAGCAATTTCATTTCCAGGTGTAGGCTCAAGAGGAACTTTAGCACCTAACTATCAAGAGAGACATCTGAGAGCGTGAATAGCAATGCTGCATCCCTTGTGTGTAGGAACAGCCTTTCACCTCACGGAATTCTGTTGCACAGTGAAGGAAGCCCCTGCAGTATCTGATCATTTTTCTTATATGATGGGAGAAGAGAAGCATGCTGCTTAGTTTTTTTGTCAACTTGCTATAAACTAGAGTCATCTAGGAAGAGGGAACGTTGTTTCTGAAAATGCCTTCACCAGATTGTCTGTAGGCAAGTCTGTGGGCCATTTTCCTAGTTAGTGATTGCTGTGGGAGGGCGCAGGCCATTGTGTGCAATGTCATCCTGGTCAGGTGGTCCTGAGTTGCATAAGAAAGCAAACTGAAGTTCAGGCATTCTCCTTTCGCCCTCCTTGTTACTTAGTTTCTTTGGGTCTGTGGAGTGTAGTGTGTCTATCCTGTATTTTATGGCTAATATCCACTTATAGGTGAGTACATACCATGTGTGTTTTTCTGGTTCTGGGTTACCTCACTTAGGATGATCTTGTCTAGTTCCACCCATTTGCCTGAAAATTTCATGGTTTCCTTGTTTTTAATAGCTGAGTAGCATTCCATTGTGTAAATGTACCACAGTTTCTTTATCCATTCTTTGGTTGAGGGACATCTGGGTTTTATCCAGTTTCTGGCTATTACAAATAAAGCTGCGATGAACATAGTTGAGCAAATGTCCTTGTGGCATGGTGGAGCATCTTTTGGTTATATGCCCAGGAGTGGTATAGCTGGGTCTTGAGGTAGACATATTCCCAGTTTTTTGAGAAAGTGCCAGATTGATTTTCAAAGTGGTTGTACAAGTTTGCACTCTCACCAGCAATGGAGGAATGTTCCCCTTTCTCTACATCCTTGCCAGCATGTGCTGTCACTTATGTTTTTGATTTTAGCCATTCTGAGGGATGTAAGGTGAAATCTCAGAGTCATTTTGATTTACATTTCCATGATGACTAAGGACATTGAGCATTTCTTTAAGTGCTTCTTGACCATTCGAGATTCCTCTGTTGAGAATTCTCAGTTTAGCTCTGTACCCCATTTTAAAATTGGATTATTTTGTTTGTTGTTTAATTTCTTGAGTTTTTTAAAATATATATTTTGGATATTAGCCATTTTTCAGATGTAGGGTTGGTGAAGATCTTTTCCCAATCTGTAGGCTGACTTTTTTTTTTTTTCTTTCACTCAGAAGGGGAAATAAAATAGACATCAGAAGTGAATAGAGAGGGAACTGGGTAGGAAAAGGAGTATGGAGGGGGATGAGGGTGGGAAGAGTGGAGGTGGGTGGGAGGCGAGAGGGCGGGGGGGGGGAGAGAGAGAGAAGGGAAACTGATAGGGGCATCTCTGGGACCAGCTGAAGACCTGGGACAGGACAGGCTCCTGGGAGGATATAGAGGTAACTCTAGCTGAGATCCCTAGCAGTGGGGGATATGGAACTGAAGGGGCCATCTCCAGTCTCGAGGCAGGACTACCAGTGAAGTGAGGGTAACACCAAACCACCAACAAAACTTTCTACCCCAAATTTACCTTGTCTACAAGATGTCCAGGGATAAAGATTGAACAGAGGCTGAGTGAAAGGCCAACCAATGACTGGTCTAACTTGAGAACCATCCCATGGGAGGGAGCCAACCTCTGACACTGGTGGAGTGGCTCCACTCAGATGCTGAGACCCACAGCCAAACATTAGGCAGATTAGATGCTATTAGAGAGTCCATTAGCTGCCAATTGGAGCTAGCTTCTGAGTTAGGGATGGGAGCCTGTGTCTATGTCCCCTCTCAACACTGGGGCTGCATTAGGCCCCTACTTGTGCAGGCCCTGCGCATGCTGCCTCAGTCTCTGTGAGTTTATGTCATCTGGGCATCAGTCCTGTCCTGTCTGGAAGGCACTGTTTTCTTGGTGTCTCCCATTCCCACCGGCTCTTACCATCTTTCTGATTTCTCTTCCTCATGGTTCGAGAGCTCTGAGGGGAGGGATTTGATGAAGACATCCCACTTAGGACTGAGTGTTCCACAGTCTCTCAGTCTCTGAACACTGTCCAGTCATGGGTTTCTATATTAGCTCTCATCTGCAGGAGGAAGCTTCTCTGATGCTGGCTGAATAAGACACTGATTTATGTGCATAGCAGAATGTTATTGAGTCCTTTTATTGTTATTTTTTTTGTTATTGTTTTTTTAGCAGAACAATAGTATTTGGTTTTCCCGTAGGTCCATGGCTTGTCTAGTCTCAGGTTCTCGGCCATCTGAGAAATGGGCTTAATTTCATGGAGTAGTCCCTAAATTCCACCAGATAGTGGTTGGTTAATCCTACAACTTTTGTGTCATTATTTCACCAGCGTATCATGCAGACAGGTCATCACTGTGGACTGAAGGGTTTGCAGCTGGATTAGTGTTTAGCGCTCTCTTCTAGTCGCATGCAGAATACCATGAACACTAGTGAGTAGGAAACCCCCAACTTTTAAGTTTACTGGATTTTTGCAAATTGGTGGATCAACTAGAGCACACAGACTGACTACTCAGTGGATGTTTGTTTCCCCTTCTGTTACTCCTCTAGAGAATTCCATCCGTCTAGCATCTGAATCATTACAGAAAGCATATCCAGCTCACCACGTCTTCACACATCATGAAGAAATGAATGAACATGGCTGAATCTTAGGAACAAAATGTTGAGTTAAAAAGGTAAGGTGGCTACTACATGTAGCACTGTCTTTTAAAAATCTTTTTACTGGTGACTAAATATAAGCAATGTTACCCACTATTGTTATACAGGAATGTGAATGTGCAAGTAAAAACTCAGAGCAATTATTACTCATGGGGGGGGAGGGGAAGGAAACAGCTCATAGGTCTAAAGTGTAGCTCATCTTTAACTTTCCTTTCTTTCCCTTCCTTCCTTCCTTCCTTCCTTCCTTCCTTCCTTCCTTCCTTCCTTCCTTCCCTCCCTCTCTCCCTCCCTTCCTTCCTTTTCCAGATAAGGTTTCTCTGTGCAGCCTTGGCAGTCCTGGAACTCACTGTGTAGACCAGGCTGGCCTCACAGAACTCACAGATATCTGCCTGCCTTTGCCTCCTTGAGGGCTGGGATTATAGGCTTGTGCAGGGCTGACAAAATTTTATTGTAACAAAGTCACTACTGATCAATGAGGGCCACAGAACAGACTGGGGGGCTGAACTAGGACTCTGAAGAGACGTTGTGCAGCATATTTAAAGGATGAAACCAGGATGGGCTGTAGCATTGTTCTCTCATATTTTGACAGAAGGGTTTGAACAAGGGAGTTTCCATAAATCAGGATAGGAGTTGGTTCCTGAGCACATGAACTTAGTTGATCCTGCCAACAACATGAAGAAGTTGTCCTTGAAATGGCTGCATTCAGACAACTGTTTCCTTACAAGTTGTCCATGAGATGCCTGGACTCAGACAACTGTTTTCTTACAATAGAAGCTGTTCAGCTGTTGGGAAGTCCTCAGCTCCCCTAGGGCTTGGGACCTTGAACTTAGTTTCTCCTTATGATTAAATGGAGTCTGAAAATGAAATGGTAGTACTTAGAATAAGTTTCTTTTGCTTGTTTCCAACAATCCTTTGAGAGCCACCAACAGTACCTAGGTTGGGTGAGGAGTGGTGCTCCGTCCCATTTTATTAAGTGCATATATTCATTGTTTAAATTAAATGGGGTTAGATGAGAAAATATGATTGTAGATGAGAAAATATTCTCTGAGCCACGGATTAATAATCCAATTTTACTTTCCCAGCTCTTCTCCTAGTAAAAATTAAAATTCCATACTAAAAGCTCAGTTCTGGAAAAACTTTACGACTATTTGAGGAGAAAATTGTAACTGGTTTTGTACAATAAACCTGAAAGTTAACGTTTCCTTCTCTGCACACCCAGTCACACTGTACTCCAGTCCCCGGATCACATTTCAAATCAGTCCTTAAGGCTTAGCAAAATGTTGGAATAAGGTAATTCTCCCCCCCCCTCCCCGTGCTTCTCTTTCTCTAAAGTGCTCTAGGAAATTATATTTCTTTTTTTCAGATTTATTTAAATTCTGAGATGAAATTTAAATCGTTTTTCAGATTTGACTAGGCTGGATTTGTGTCCTGCAATATGCTGGTTAATGGGTTTGGGAAAATGCCTCAGTATAAAAATCTTGCCAACAAGCTCGGCCCAGAACCGATTCAGCTCAGTACAGATCCGGGGCAGATCCCAATGAGCAAAACTGCGAACCAAAGCACCACCCAACAGGGCACTACTCAAACCCTCCCGCCAGCTAGCAGCCCTGGCGCGCCGCAGGAAGCCCGGGGAGGTGCCGTGGGCGGGGCCGCAGAAGCAAGGGCTCGCCTTTCATTGGCTTCCGAGCCGGAAGCCGCGGCGCTGTCCCGCTGCGCACGCGCCCTCCTAGTGCTCGGGAGCAACGCCTCCAGGACTGGCGCCGGCCGGCACCATGCTGCGGCAGTGCGCTCTGCGGGTGCTGAGTGGCGCCCGCGCGGGGCGCGGCTGTCGCCGCTACAGCTCGTGCTCGCCGAGCGCCAGCGGCGACGCTCGAGAAGCGCGGGCCTACTTCACTACGCCCATTTTCTACGTGAACGCCGCGCCGCACATCGGGCACCTGTACTCGGCGCTGCTGGCCGACGCCCTGTGCCGCCACCGTCGTCTCCGCGTTCCCGGCTCCGCGTCCACGCGGTTCTCCACCGGCACGGACGAGCACGGCCTGAAGATCCAGCAGGCGGCGGCCACCGCGGGCCTGGCCCCAATCGAGCTGTGCGATCGAGTGTCTGCCCAGTTCCAGCAGCTTTTCCGGGAGGCTGGCATCTCCTCCACCGACTTCATCCGCACCACGGAGGCTCGGCACAGGGTGGCGGTGCAGCACTTCTGGGGGTTGCTGGAGGCTCGGGGTCTGCTTTACAAAGGGATCTATGAAGGGTGGTATTGCGCCTCCGACGAGTGCTTCCTGCCTGAGGCCAAGGTTACTCGGCAGGTGGGTCCGTCCGGGGATCCATGTCCTGTGTCTCTCGAGAGCGGACACCCTGTCTCCTGGACCAAGGAAGAAAATTACATTTTCAGGCTTTCCCAGTTTCGAGAACCTCTCCAGCAGTGGCTTCGAAACAACCCTCAGGCGATCACCCCGGAGCCGTTCCACCGGGCAGTCCTTCAGTGGCTGGAGGAGGAGCTGCCTGATTTGTCGGTTTCTCGGAGGAGTAGCCACCTGCACTGGGGCATTCCGGTTCCCGGGGACGACTCGCAGACTATCTACGTGTGGCTGGATGCCCTGGTCAACTACCTCACTGTAGCTGGCTACCCAGATGCAGAGTTCAAGTCTTGGTGGCCCGCCACATCACATATCATAGGTAAGGACATTCTCAAATTTCATGCTATTTACTGGCCTGCCCTTCTCCTAGGGGCTGGATTGAGGCCACCACATCGCATCTGTGTACATTCGCACTGGACAGTGAGTGGCCAAAAGATGTCCAAGAGCTTGGGCAACGTGGTGGATCCCAGGACTTGCCTTGATCGGTATACTGTGGATGGCTTCCGCTATTTTCTCCTTCGGCAGGGTGTTCCCAACTGGGACTGCGACTATTATGATGAAAAGGTGGTTAAACTGCTGGACTCCGAGCTGGCAGATGCCATAGGAGGGCTTTTAAACCGGTGCACCGTGCACAGAATAAACCCTTCTGGGATCTACCCGACTTTCTGTGCTGCCTGTTTCCCCAGGGAGCCAGGGGGCACGGGTCCGTCAGTTCGTGTGCAGGCAGAAGACTATGAACTCGTAAATGCAGTAGCCACTTTGCCCAAGCAGGTAGCGGGCTATTATGATGCCTTTCAGATCTATAAGGCTCTGGAGGCGGTATCCAGCTGTGTTCGTCAAACTAATAGTTTCGTCCAAAGGCACGCACCGTGGAAATTGACCTGGGAGAGCCCTGCTGATGCTTCCTGGCTGGGTACCGTGCTTCATGTGGCCCTGGAGTGTTTGCGAGTGTTTGGAACTTTGCTTCAGCCTGTTACTCCCAACTTATCGGATAAGCTGCTTTCAAGACTTGGGGTCTGTGCCACTGAGAGAGGCCTCGGGGAGGTCGACTTCCTACCTCGATTCTATGGACGCCCAAGCCCTTTTGAAGGGAGAAGGTTGGGACCTGACACTGGGCTTTTGTTTCCCAGACTGGACCAATCCAGGACTTGGCTAGGGAAAGCAGACAGAACCTAGGAACGCAGTTCATACTGGCTGGTGGTAAAAGAACAAATGTAGTTTTTGCATTTTCAGGAAAGTTAAAGTGTTCAGAAAGTGTTAATCAGAGATGAGCACATGAGCTGTGTCCTTAAGAGCGACTGAGGTGCCTAACCCACCCTTTTCATTTCTCTGTGCCACTAACCACTGTACTTGGTTCCCTAGTGTCTCCAAGAGAAGGACGGTTGAGGGCAGGACCAAGTTGCTGATACTGTTCCTTCTCATTGTACCTTCTCCCAAACCATGGTCCACGCTACCTCTCATAGCCTCTGCTCCTCAGGCTGATTTAGCACAGTCCCTCCTTGAACTGCAACTGGGATTCAAAGTCCCTGACCTGTTTTTACAGGTTAGCCCTACTTTGTTAAACACGGTAGGTCTCCTGTTAAAGAGACTTTCTTTCCTTCTTTCTTTTCTGAGAACTTTAGGAACCAGTGTCCTAGACTAGATGATTTTTGCCCATGTTTGTACTCACTTTGCAGTTGTGCTTTATAATACTACACTTCATCCAGTAGGGGACTCTGCTCTCACAATTCAGCCTCTTCACAGCGTGGCTTCAGAAGACTTAGAATTATTTTCAGCTTTCTAAATTCACAGAGCTTTAGAATTTTACCGTTTTTCTTAAAGGATAACTTTGAAACCACTGTTATTTTAACAATACAAGATACTAGGGTTCTCATTTTAAAACTACTAAAAGTGACATGTACAATAAGCTAGTAGGTAAATATAACAGGTTTATATGATAAAACTAAAGCTCTTGAGGTACACTGTGTAGTACCAGTATAAATTTCAGTAGTGGTTATATGTATAATGCATCTATAAAGCCCTCTCTTTATATTTCTTATTTCTTAACTTAGACATATATAATTTACCTCATATTACTATTTTTGGTCAATCAGGATACATAGTACAAAATCATGTAATATTGTTATTAATATATTTGTCAAAGTAATTTTTGTTGATTACTTTTCTTTGAGACAAGGTTTCACTATGCAGTTCAGTCTCCTGCCTCAACCTTTCAGGTGTTGGTATTACAGGGTGTGCCACAATGCCTGTCTTGTTCTTTCAACTTGTTATTAAAGCTTGATCATAACTACCTTATTTAGATCTCTTTGGTTATATTTATTGAAGGTAATGTTGAAAGAAGAAAATTATCAGTGTTTAGGATTGTCAAGGATTCAGGGTTCTCTCCAAGGCTCCATATAAAAGAACATCCAGAGAAGATGTTAAAGTAACAATTAGTGTGGTGATTAGAATAGTCAGTCAGTGTTACGTCTGTTCACAGCACAGCTTGGCCACAGCTTAAATGAGCTTGCTTTGGAACATAAATGCTGATCTGGTATCGTGCAGAAAGGGCTCGACACGGAGTAAACAGTTGAGCTGGCAGTTGCTCCAAGTTTACTCTTAAGTGCCACCCTTCTGCTCTAGTTCTATTAGTCAGCAAAGCGACAGCCTAGGTTGCGTGGAAAGGTGGAAGGACCATTTCCACATGCGTTCCTTGGGGCTCCTTGTATCACTTGTGCCTTCGGTCATCCCAGGCCCTTATGGCATCTTTTAGTTACCTACCGGGATTCATGGGGTAGACTTCTGGGGTACAGGACAGTCTCTTCGGACTGCGTAGTGGTGTGAGGTAGTGTATATCCCTGAAAGGAAGGCACTTAGAAGACCAGTGAGATTAGCTCTCCGCTGCTGAGCCCTCACTGCAGTGTGCGCGCCATGGTCCACAGTGTGTTCCATAGGCAATTCTCCTTGTGTCCCAGTGGAGTTTGGCTTGCTGCTGTTGGAGTTTTGCAGACTGTTGTTTTTGAAGGCATTTCAGTAGCTGCTATTAGACACGAGGAGAGATGGCCTAGCAGCCAGGGTAGTCTGAGTGGAAGAGTGTAGTAAACTGGATCCCTCTTCTGTGGTGATGAGGAAGGTCAAACAGTTCTGTACTAGGTACAGTAGGTAAAACAAACGGCCTTTGTCGTACACATCTGTGTTTGGCTTGACACAGGAGTTAAGAATTGCCAAGTAGAGAGTTACATGTAACTGGAGGGTTTGCACTTCTAAGGTGAGGGGTTGGGGGCCCTTCTGGAAGAAGGGAATAAATGTGGAGATTTGTAAGGTTTCCTATTCTGGAAATGTCAGTACTTTATGTGGCATCTTATAGAACCTTTTGCTACAAGGCCCCAGCCCCCAGTACTCTTGTGATTCTCAAACACTCTTAAAGGCAGTATCACAGGAAGTGACAGCACAGGCAGGTCAGATTTCAAGGAAGGGATGAGAGTGGGGGTTGGAGCTAGAGTTTATCGGCGGAGTACTTACCGAGCATGGAAGGTCCTGGGCTCATTCCTAAGTACTGCCAAACAAATAACAGGTCTCACCTCTCCAGGCTCCTGTCCTCTATCTACGAAGTCATGTAAGAAGCAGTAGGTAATGGTTATGTTAAATGGTATTTCTGTGTACTGCAAAGCATGTTTTACAAACTGATAAGATTAGGTACTTTACAAGTTGGAAAAACTTGTGGCTGCAGAAGCAGCAAGTAGATACAATCTTTGATTGCACCAAAACCTCAGACATTTTAAATAGACACTTTTCTTGAGAACCTATACGAGCCTTGATAGGTGTGAATAGGCTAGTAGACTATGAAGTTGATGCGGGAGTGTGTAAATTTCAAGGGCTGGAAGTTGGGCCCTTGAGCCAACATTTGTTCAGTGGATGTTTTGGTGAAGGTTTACCTGTGACTGTGACAGTTCTTCAGCCCGAGAAGTTCTGATACTGGAGTGGGTATCAGTTGACTGCGCTGTAGGCTTCAGGAAGCAGAGGCAGGTGGTTTATGAAGATTGGAGCAGGGATGGCTTCATGGATCTCTGACTGCTGTGCCTCTACGAAGTTTGCAGTGACACTGCTGCACTGGTGTCACCTGGAGTTATGGGGAGTCCAGGCCCCTTAGGTAAGCTGTGGCTAGTGAACATTGCTGCTCTGTGATAATTTATAACTGCACTTCTCCATTGTCTGAAGTTCAGCTGAAGAAACTTCTTGTGGTAGTGCTGGTTGTTATAAACTTTGGTGGGTCCTTACCTTGCCCTTTACCTGAGTAGCTGAAGATAGAAGATGTGGTCTTGACTACAGCCACACGTTTTTGCTGCAGAATTTTGCTAGTTTGGAGGTAGGGGCTACGGCCAATTGGGGTACCCAAGATTGTAGAAGAAAGCCTTCAATTCTCCCCTAAAACTTTGAGCAAGCACAGCTCGTCGTGCCCCCTCAGCTGGAGCTTTGGATAGGACTGGTGAACTTAAACTCGTTTTTTAAAGCTTATTTTTGTGTGTTTCTGTCTGTGTTAGAATGAGAACAAGAGACCGTGGAGTGGCTGGGAGTAGAGGAGCAGGTATGTGTGGCTTTGTATTCCTGGGTGTAGGATTATGCATAAAAAGGTCAGAAGATGGGGTGAAATATGTGTCCTTACCTTTCTACCTAGTTTGGGTCAGTCTGTTGATACTGAGTAAGCCAGACTAGCTAGCTTTCCCATTTTCTGGAGATTCTCCGGTTTCTACCCCTGCCTCCTTCCAGGGCCTGCTGGGATTATAGATACTTGTATTACTTGTGGGATTTGGAGAAGAGAACTGGGGTGGTCAGCCTAGCAGGGCAAGCCCTTTTACTTACTGAGTCATCGCCTTAGCCCCAGCATTGCTGAGCTCCCAACAGGGAGCACAGTGCTTTGGTTAATATTTAAGAGCTGGAACAATGACAGCCACATTAAGGTTAATTAACCACATCTTAAACTTACATGTAGTGTTCTATTTCTGGAGACAGGACCAAAGCCCCCAGCTTAAACTGCCAGTAACTATTTTGAGCAGACAGGAAAAGACTAGCCAGTGTAAAGGTGAAATTTTCTTCTTTTTTATATAGTCTTGGGCTTCCTAAAATTCTGCCTTTGGATTCAAGGAGCAACCTAACAAGGAAAGAGCTGTACACTTAAATACTGTTTTAACTCATAGTCCATGATGTGAGACAGACTAAACCATGGGTCTGAGAACTGGGAACGCTTTGGTGTGGCTCTGTTCTACCGGAGGTTCGCCACACCTGGATTGTCATCGAAGTTACAGGCAAAAGGATAGATGCTTCATTCCTAATGAACTCAACAGTTTACAGCAGATACCTAGGGTATTGTGAGATGTGAGGATATTTCAGGAAGGTTTGCCAACTGCAAATAGAAAATTGAGGCTCCAAATGAGTTCTGCCCTTGAGTTGTTAAGAATGTTTGGTTTTTAATTCTGTAGAGGCATGGAAGACTGAAGTGGGTAACTGGAGGGAAATGCTAGGAATAACTGGAAATGGAAGGTGCCACCTTCCTCAGTATACAGTGGGGAAATGGAACAATCATCACAATCTTACATGAGTAGTTTGCAGCCATTGTTAGTTGAGAATCACTAAGATACTGAACATGAAGATGACTTTCAAAGATCTCATTATGGTCAAGTTATAGATTGGAATGGTATCTCAGTGAGCCCTGGCTGTCTTGGTACTATTTAGACACCAGTCTGGCCTTGAACTTACAGAGTCACCTGCCTCTGCCTCCCAAAAGTGCTGGGATTAGTGTGCCAGTAGGCCGGCCAGTGCCTGATGATGTTTTTAAAGAGGTAGTTAAGCTTTTGTTTGGACAACTAAATAAGACCACTTCAGTAGTTTAGTTTCTTTTGAACTAGTCTAGAAGCTTCTATTGTTTAAAGTCTATAGATAGACATACATAGTCCACAAGCTTATTTGAAACTAATCAGCAAAATAATACAATGGAATATTTCTAGCCAGATGAAAAGGTAGAAGAAAACTTGACCCAGAAAATGAGAAGATTAAAAGGGCCAAGTAAAAGCAAAAAGAGCATAAGATGATAAATACAAATGAGTAATTGTAATAGTGTAAAATTTATAACTTCTGAAGAGACAATAAACAAAAGATAGCTGGCATAGCAACATGTAATATTAGACAATTCAGGCTGAGGTAAAAAAAGTAGTAACACAAGGGACATAGGACAAAAGGAATAATGCACCAAGTTGAATCAGTTAGGAATTTGTATGCTCTGACAACACAGCCTTAAAAAATAGAAAAAGCCAACAGTGAAAAAATACATATAAAATAAAAAATTCCACTTAGGACTTCAGGAAAATCATGCAATGAGAAGTGAAAAATACCGTAACTGAGTAACTATTATTAGCATTTGAATCTTTAATGCTTACTATACAATATACCATTACTGTTAAGGGAAAGGAATTTGTAGCAGCTAGGTTTTGTGACTTTAAATTTTCTTTTTTCATACAAGCCTCTATTAAAGTAAATGCAACTGTTGGTCTGATATACTTGATTCACTAAGTTCTTTCAGTAGCCACCCCCTCCAAACCCCTAGCTGGGCATGGTGGGATACACCTTAAATCACAGCACTCTGGAGGTAGAGGCAGGGACATCTCTTAAGTTTGAGGCTAGCCTGCCTGGTAGAGTTCCAGGTCAGCCAGGGTTACCTAGTGAGAACCTGTCTTAAAAAAAAAAAAAAAAAAAAAAAAAAGATCATAAGAAGATGGTGGGAGAAAACCAATAGTTCCTTTTTTATTTCATCTTTTCCCACTGACCTAGTAAGCTGGTGAGAGGCACAGAAGACAGTAATTTGCATAGGATTACAGTTAAAACAGCAGTGCCTAGACTCAAAGGGCTCCTGCTGAGCCTTAGCACACCACAGTACAAACACCAGTCATAACTATATCGTGGAAAGCATAACTGGATCCAAATTATCTGAGATCAAGTAAGACCCTTAAACTTGAACAGAGTAGTGTTTGAAGCTGAGGGTAGTTAATGTGACAGTTATGAAAGTGCCTACAGAAACTTGTTTGTATCCTAAGCCTGCTTATATACTGATGCAAATTCAAGCAGTTTTTAGGAACTGTATAGCCAGCTTTTCTTTAACATTATTCCTTTCTTGTTTTCAATGCTCCATGTCCTAGAATACATTGATTGTCCTCTAACCCACAGCTTCTTCGTGGGTCACATAACTAACTGTGGGGGAAACCAAAAAACTGTCAACAGAAAAAGGTTCCTGAACACACAACCAAAAATTGATTGAAAATCAAATGTGTGAGGAAGCTAGTGTCTCCGGTAGCACTCAACAGTGTTGCATCGCATGACCTTATTGTAGCCCCGCTACTTTACACACAATTTCAGCCCTGCAATGTCGACAAAGGCTGCCAGATGTGGTGCTGTGGGTGAGAAATGTCCCCTCTTAGGCTTGTGTGTTTGAACACCTGGTTTGTAGTTGTTCTTTTTGGGGAACGGGTTGGTGGAGCTTTGCTGGTAGAAGCGTGTTGAGGGGGCATTGGTACTGTTTCTTTTCCCTCCTTCAGTGTGCTGTGCCTTCTGCTTGTGTTTAAAGAAGTCAGCTTTCAGTTTCCTGTTTGCTAAGCCTGCCACCTGCTGCTATTCCTCCTTTCCATAATGGACCTTTTCTTATCCCTCTAGAATGGGAAGTCAAAACCAGCTCTTTTTCCCTAAGTTGCTTTTGGTTATGGCATTGTATCACAGCAACAGAGAGCAGACCAGGACACTGAAACACCAGGGTTCAAATGCAAAACTATGTATGTTAGGAATTGCTGTCTTTACTTTACAGTTTTCTGTGTTTATGGGAATATAATACTTTAAATAGGGGAAAAGCCCGTAATATTCCAGCAACCATTCCTTAGCACCAAATCTGCATATTATCAGGTTGTTTTGGATCAGAGTATTTGTTTAAAAGAATTGAAGTAGAAAGATGATCATGAGAGGAAAGCACGTGAAAGTAGAAGCTGGTTAATGAGGGAAAGGAACGGAGCCTGCTGGGTGCAGAAGGTGACAGTGGAGGGAGCAGATGGAAAAGTATAAAAACACATGTATGAAGGCGCTGTTATATAATTAGTTACTCTCTGTGTTAACCTGAAAAAATAATAAAAATAAATAGAAGCTAGAGAGAGAGAGAGAGAAATCTAGAGAGATGAGTGAGTAGCTAAGAACACTTAGTACTTCTCCAGAGAATCTGGGTTTGATTCATTCTAGGGGATCTGACGCCCTTTTCTGGCCTCCACTGGAATCAGACATGCACCTGGTGCACATACGTACATGTGGGCAAAACTCTTACATGAATAAAAAATAAGTCAATCTTTATTGGTTTGAATGAGATCGGTGCTCAAGGGCTCATGTTTAAGCTTCAGCTGGTGGAATCCTTTGAGAAAGATTAAGAGGTGTGGCCTTGTTGGAGGAAATATGTCACTGGGGATGGGCTTTGAGATTTCAAAAATCTCTGCCATTCCCAGTGTGCTCTCTGCCTCTTACTGATGGATCAAGATGTAAGCTTTCAGCTGTTGCTCCAAGTCTGACTCTACTATCTAACTCTCTGGAACAATTAGCCCAATCAAGTACTTTCTTTTCATAAATTGCCTTGGTCATAATTTCTTATCACAGCAATAGAAAAGTAAGACAAAAATAAAAGTTGCTGTTTGAGTTTCATTTTATTTTTTTTTAAAGTTAAATGAATTTTGTTTTGGATTTGGTCAGAATTTCCATCAACTTCTGAAATAACCTTAGACATTCTCCATTTTTTTATATATTGATATGAAACTATTTTCAGCATTGAAGATTATGAAATAAAAATATTGATTTTATAATATAAAAATGTTGAAAGATGTTTTATGTCTTTTAGTATCAGCTATTCAACCAAGATTTAGCTCCTAAAGGTGTAAACCATTTTTCCTGTTGGTATGTGTGCACATAATATGTGTCTTGGCACATAACCCATGTGTCAATGTGAGAAAAATTCCTTCTTTTCTTCCGCCTTTACAGGGTACTCAGAATTGAACTCAGGTCCAGGTGCACACAGAAAACACCTTTTCCTGCAGAGCTGTCTCACTGGGTCAATTAATTCTTTATGTAAAGATCAATAAGCACATTTATCTTAGTATACACATTTGCTTTAGGCTTTAATAAATGGTAAGATTATATGTGTACAAAAGAATTGTTTTAAAATAAATGTATAATTTATCATCAATAAATGTTTGGCTGATATATACTATCTTATGTATATATTAGTCATAAAATTTTCTTAGGTGAAAAGGGGTCACAAATGGAGTGAGTTTAAGAATCTGCTAAAAATTAAAGAATCTTGTCATAAAATACTTAGCTAATGAGGCTAAGTATTTTAAAATGACATTTTCTCAACACTTCACATTTATCTTTAGATAAACATCAATATTGAGGTTTATTTGAATTAACTATTATAGTAACAAAGCTAGAGAATTTACTAGAGGCCACAAGACTGAAACTTTATTTCATACATACAGTTTAATACAAATGAACACATCAATAAAACTTACCTAACAAATGAACATATTAATAAAACTTATCTATTTACTAACAGTTTAAATTCTATGACATCTATTCTTATGACATTTTTCTGAAACTGCAGAAACCAGGTCGCCTGGCTGTGGTTATTACCCATTCAAAATGCCAAATACTGGATAAGACTTGACAAATTTTATTTCACAGTATAGTCAATATGTTCTCATCTCTTTAAACTAGTAACTTTATTGTGAGCTGCAAAAAGAAACACTGAGTTTCACCTTTACATTTGAAAAGGAATGTAGCTGTTTTGTTAGATGGGAGTTTCACTCAAGAAAATGGGCTGAGACCATCTTTATAGAGGTCTCAGCTCTCATGTAAAACATTTTAAGAAATCAAATGTTTTAAAATTTGTGTTAACTAGAAAGGCCAGGAATTCTGGGCTTAAAACAACTTTTTTAGTATCCTATTTGAATGCAGACACCTTAGTTAGCGAGGCATGATGCTGTTCAGTAGGTAAGAATGACTTTATATACTAGAGGAATTTGTAAAGCCTTTCATAAGGTACAAAGCTTCAATCTTAGTAAACTAGAATTAATGAATTGACATTTTATACTTTAAGGCCCTAAGGAAAGTTCATTTTACAGAAAGTCCCTGTGTTGTATATAAAACGTAGACTTTTAAAGTATTAAGTCCTGTTCTAGTTTCATTGTGGATGGCTTTTTTCCCTTTTCTCTCTCTCTTTAAATGCTGGAGACTGACCCAGAGTCTTGTGCGTTAGGCAAACGTTTTACCACGGATCTAGCTCACCAGCTAGAGTTTATTTTTAACTCATCATTGGAATCTAATTAGAATAAGCTTATTTTGATATTACAGAAGAACTTTGTAACTACTTAAAAGGTTAGTTACTGAAAATGTGTATATAATTAGTTTCATGAAAATGGCTGGTTAGTTTTCATGCCATTTTAAGAAGGAGTTTTATTTGGATGCAAAGGAAACATTTTTAAGATTCCTTGTGACATTGTTTTAACCTAGTATAAAATATAAAAAATTGTTTGTTAGCGCTGATGGGAATTTTTTTAGTTAAATAAACCATTGTTCACATGAAATCGGTCTATAAAGTAATTCACACCAAACTGTAAATAATATATTCTTGGATGTAACTGATGTCATACATTAGTTTTCTAGCCTAATTTTTCTGTAATTCATGGAGATTAGATACAGAACTATAACTCTGACATGAATAGCTGTAGCTCAGTGTAAATTTACTAGGAACTGCTGTGATTTCAGATGGACAGACAACAGTCATATTGAAAACTTGCTTCTTAAAACCAAATAATGAGAAGGGGGCTAGTTAAGTTAAACCAAATTATTAGAGAACATCATTGGTAAGTTTGTTTAAATATTCAGTATGTAAAGGTGTGTATGTCTGAGTTCAACAATTTAAAACAAATTGTAAAGATTATATATGAAGTTGGAACATGGGCTTACACACATCCTGTAAACATGGGATTATTGCTGTTTATTTTCATTTTCCTTTTCACATCAGGGTAGTAAATGTTATTTTAATTAAAAGCGCTTCTCACAGTTTGAAATAGTCTGAGCAGAATACTACAACTACTAACTTTACTAATCAGCACTTGGCTTTTTACAAAGGGCAGAAAAATTATGGGTATTAGTATCTTTTAAAAATCTGTCTGCATACTTTTACATGTTGTTAAAAACATGGCCATATACCATGTATCTTTCTTTATTTTGGTGGTGAAAACAAAGATCCTAATGTGATTGGCAAGAAACACATTGTATTAAATCTAATCTCAAATTGTTAATGGATACTTTTAAAGTTATTCTTCTATCCTCAAAGTACCAAGGGAAGAGGATGTATTTTAGCAATACTTTTTATGCTGATTAGACATTTCCTTTAGGTACTGTTGGTGGTTGTTTCAGAACTGAATAAGGGTGAGGTTATTATAGGATTTATAAAAAGACCTTAAAAACTGAAAGCTTAAGCACTGATGTTTTACAGTTGTTAAAATGATTTTTGTTACATTTGTAAAGAAGAGCAAGGCGCCACAACTGAAGCAGAGTAGTATCTTTTGAGGGCTTACATTAATATTTTCATGGTATCTCCATTTAATACTTTACAGTCTAAAGGAGATAAACAGTAATATATAATCGTTACAGAATTGAATGAAAATAATGTGGAAGTACAATATATTTTAGGAGAGAGCATAACTGCTTGAACTAAGTTGGGTAAGAAAAACATTTCATTGTCAAAAGTTTTTTTTTTTTTTTTAATGCAAAATAAGGATTACTCTCAGACTCTTGGAATTTATAAAGGTTTTAGAAAAATGTCTGATTTCACTGAATAAGCCTGAGTAATAAATATGGGATTAAAATATATACTGAAAACAGGTGAGCTGAGTGTCAAGTATATTGTTTCATGATATTTTGGCTAGGGCTCTGGTAATAGATTACATATAGCATGTTACTTTGAAAGTAACTTTAGCAAAAGAAAATACTTTTAAGTAGATGGAATAGCCTTAGGATGTATAAAGATACTATCTAATATACTAGTACATTTTTTTCACAGACATGTATTTTAGGTCCAAAAATTAGGATTACATACCCCAAGTATGTATGTACATCCACAAGTATATTCATCATCCTTCATGAGATGAATAAAAAGTAATTCAAGTTATTACTGGGAATTGCTTTTCTGATATTATGAAAACTTTTTTACTTATAATTCTTACTCTTTTCCAGCTCTTTAATTAATACTGTCCAAGACAGTATTAATTCCTGGAGGTAAATTTAAAGTACTGAAGTTCTAGTGTTTTCTAGAAGTACTGTGCTATCAAATTTCATTAAGTTCTGAAGTAAAATTCCATGTAGTCAATTTAAATCTTTATATAACCTTATTGATTTATGTAACCTTATTGTTTTTACTAATCTAAGCTTCTGTCAAGGAATTTTTTTTAATAGAAGCCACATTTGGTAAACAGAAAGCATTAATTTAAAAGATTAGTTATTTCTTAATTTAAAAAATTCTAATTAGTATGGCATAGTTTTTAATTTTTAGAAACTTCTTTCATTCCTAACAGCAGGCAATCATACCTTCTTTGCATTTAAAAGTAAAACTGTGTTATGGGTAAATTCTAATGTTTTAAAAGCCTATAAGCCCAAAGAAATGAATGAATGAAAGGTAAAAAGAAATACTGACAGTATCAAATCTGACATGATGTAATTATGAATACTTATATGCCTTAAGATGCCATGAACACTCTACTTCATGTATAAATGACAGAAAAGGGCCAGAAACAGATAATTTTTAAGAATATTTAAGGATAGTGTCACTTTGGCCATGGTAACCACATACAATAAGTGGCTATAACAGGACAGACTTATGGATATTTTATAACACCTTTTTACATCAATGTTTTAAAAAAATTGTAACGTAGAGTTTGAAATGTTCTTATCAAAAGCACTTAATACAGGTAAAATACACATGAACACAAATGTAGTGAAACCAGAATAATGTGACAACTAGAATCTATACATCCTCTCCTTAAGAAGATGGAGTTTGTTTAGAGACTATTATAAAAAGTGGTCTGTTGCTAAGTATTTCTTATATATACACCATGAATTTGTCTACAAATATGAAACTTTTGGAATAAAACTGAAAATCTAAACATCATAGATGTTTGTAAGTGGTTATGTATGATGATCATGCTGGTAAGACAGCCAGATGGTGACCTGTAAGATAGTTGTTGTCTTACAGAGACAACTCTTATCTTGTTTGTTACAGCTTACAGCTCTATAGTACTTAAGTGTCTGAGTTAATAAAGGAATCATGATTTAACTCTGCATCTCCAATGTTCTGGCTACTAAGGTTTAGAAATTCTCTTAAAAAAAAAAAAAGCAAAAACATTTAACCTTAAGCATATTCCCAAACCCATTTGTTACTAGACCGCATAGGGGTCTAGTTATTTTCTATTTCTGGACAAAACAGTTCTCCAAGAGTCTGCTTAACAAAGTCAGTACAGGAAGGTGGAGTGGAAACTGAATCCTCTGCTCTGAAATCTTTTCTAGGATGAAAGTGTGGGCTTCGAGAATATCGAGGTTTCAAACCCACAGATGAAGGTTGAGAAAAGCTTCTCCTCACAGAATGTAACCTTGGTTCCTATTAAGAGATTTAAAGAAAATTAGGGTTTTAACGCACTTTAAATGGCTCTCATTTTTATAATTACTTAAGGGAAAGATTTAAAAAACAAGATTAACTGGGTCTGGATTTTTTTATTTTTCTTTTTAAGAAAGCATTAAGGATCTAACCTAAGCCTTGTGTGTGGTAGGCAAGCCTGGTCTATCACTGAGCTATATTCATTCCTGGCCCTGGGTCTGGATTCTGAGGAAAGTGTTCTTCAGGAAATGCTTGAAGAGGAGGTTAACTTTCTAATCTGCTGCTACACAGGGAGGCATCCTATGGCTATAAAGAAATCACATATTAAAGGATCCAAGAATTGCCATATTCAATAAGATTTCTAAATTACATTATACTTTTTTTTTTTAAAGATTCATTTATTATGTAAACAATGTTCCATCTGCATGTACACCTGCACACCAGAAGAGGGCATCAGATCTCACTATAGATGGTTGTGAGCCACTATGTGGCTGCTGGGAATTGAACTCAGGACCTCTGGAAGAGCAGCCAGTGCTCTTAACCTCAGAGCCATCTCTCCAGCCCCTACATTATACTTTCTTTGGGCCATCCCGAAACTTTGGCTAAATTTGTGTTTTACAAAAACTTATGTGCTTGTGGTATGTAAGATTAGAATTAGATCTTAAGGATAAGAAAGCACTATAGGAGACAAATCAGCAGGTTATTAGTATACTACGTAATGGTAATAGATAAACTCTTTATCTTGCTGTTAAGCAAATCATTCGTTGACTAAGTTTGGTTTCAAAAAAGGGACTTTTATTTGATCTACTGCAGAATATAAAGATTGGTAGAGATACCCCCTGCTTAAGGCACTCAAAATAGCAAGTTTTACTAGTCATCTTTAATAACTAAATGACTTCTTTAGAGCATCTGGGTGGAGGCAAATCCTGTTACTGAGAAATCTCATCAATTGTTTTCCCTGCTTTAAGTGATCTGAATTCAATATTGTGATTAAAGAAAGCCAGTAAGGAGGTAGTGACTGCCATATTGAATACAACTTTTGAAGTAGCACCTAGACTAAAACAACTGTATTTGACTATTTGACTAAAACTGTATTTGACTATTCTAAAAATTAGCATCTTTCGTACAGTTAAGGGATATGGATGAACTTTCTAAGATTAAGAAGCAAAACTCTCTGCAGGGGCATTTTCTAGGTATAGTTTAAGTTAGGTGCTACAGGCACATGGAACACTACACTGATCTCCTAGAATGCTGAGCATATCTTATGAGTCAAGAAGTAATGTGCCAGTGCCAGACCAAGTAACTGTCAGAAAAAGTTCATGAAAACAGGGAGTTATTTTTAAACTGTGATAACAGATCTGGATGCTTTAATTGTGTAATTATAGTTAAATTAAAAATTTAGCTATAAATTAAACTTAAATTTAACTAAAATTAAAAATGCTTTAATTGTGCAAATATAGTTTATTAATAGCACTTTAAGATACTTTGTGATGTTACAGTCTTCCAATTTGAAAAGAATGTTGCAATGTCTTGTAGGAATCATAAACTAAAGAAAGTTTATCAAAATCAGTATTATAAAAAAATTTACTCCATTGAAATCAGGCTATATTGTCAGGAAGTTTTAACAAATAAGACAATTATGATAATGACCTTTATCTTAGATCAAATTTGGGGCTGGAGAGATGGCTAGTGGTTAGAATCATGTACTTCTCTTCCAGAGGACATGGGTTCTATTCCTAGCACCTACATTAGGAGGCCCACAACCACCTGCATCTCCAACTTCAGGGATTCTTGCACTTCTGGCCTCTGTAGGTACTTGCTTGCACTCATATGCACATAACCACATACATGTGCACAAATATACACATTAAAAATAAGAAAAAGTTGAAAAAGAATTAGATCAAATTTAAAATTTTTGAGTCTAGTCCTTATTACTAGGATGTAACAACCAGGTACGAGTAAACATTCCCCAACCAGCAGAGCTGGGGTGTAGTTCAGTGATAGAGCTTAGAAAACAAGGTTAAGTGGAGGGGTTACACTCAAATACAGATGAATGCCTACATTGTAGCCATTAGCAAGAATGGAGAGGAAGAAGGAAAAATGTTTTGGTGGTGGATTTTGTTTCAGAAGCATTTCAAGATGTGTTATGTTCTCATGTTCCCAAGAGTGAATGGTGAAGGCTATAGCTATCTTTTGCTGCCTGAAGGCTAAAAGGTTTTCCGGGATACCCTAGAAGCTCGCTCTTCTCTCCATGTGTTTCTTATATTTCTCAGAATGCTAACTTGAACAGTATTTTAAAAGTCTATTTTACTGAGCAATATTAAAAGTTCTAGAGTAGCTGTATTTCCACAATGGAAACTGGTTTGTATACTTAGGTTGCATGATAAAAGCTTGTTGAAACAAATTTTTGTTTCTCATGATTTATTTTCTGTTTTAGAATTTAAATATATTTTGGCTAGACTCTCATATACTTAAGAAAGTAGAACAGATTGATTTTTACTGACTAAATGAAAGATGGTTCATAATTCTTGGGTGAAATAATGTCTCAAAAGTATTATGTTCTTTCTGGATTGATTTGACCCTGCCCTATTTTTCCAAAGATTATTAACCTTCTTATAGTGATCACTACTAATAATTTTTCTACCATTTATAGTAATGTCATATTGAGTAGTTCTCTGAACCTGTATAAACTTCTATTCTTTCATAGAAAACTAAGTATGGCATGGACAAAACGGGACAGTTTGTATGAGTCCTTATAAATTATAAGGGCCTCTATAAATGTGAGGTGCTATTTTTGCCTTGAAATGGTAAAGCAAGTATGATTTTACAGTATACCATCAACAAAGTTAATTATTTACAGGGAGTATTAGGAACTTTTAAAGTAGATCTATCTACATAGCAATGGTCCAGCAGACCTGACTTAATGTCTCTTCTGAAACATTACTCATTGAGCCCTCTGAGTCAAAGCAGATCTGAATGCCATTTTCCACAGGGTTTTAACTGCTGTGCCATCTTCACAGCCTGTTAGCAAGATTTAAGACTGAGAACTTACAGGAGCCTACCACAGAAGGCCTCTGAAAGACTCTACCCAGCAAGGTATCAAAGCAGATGCTGAGAATCATAGCCAAACTTTGGGCAGAGTGCAGGGAATCTTATGAAAGAAGTGTGAGATAGAAAGACCTGGAGGGGACAAGAGCTCCACAAGGAGAACAACAGATCCAAAAAAAAAAAAATATGGGCCAAGGAGTCTTTTCTGAGACTAATACTCCAACCAAGGACCATGCATGGAGATAACCTAGAACCCCTGCATAGATGTAGCCCTGGGCAGCTCAGTCCAAGTGGGTTCCCTAGTAAAGGGAACAGAGACTATCTCTGACATGAACTCAGTGGCTGGTTCTTTAATCACCTCCCCCTGAGGGGGAAGCAGCCTTACCCAGGCCACAGAGGAAGACAACGCAGTCAGTCCTGATGAGACCTGATAGGCTAGGGTCAGAGAAAGGGGAGGAGGACCTCGCCTGTTAGTGGACTGGGGAAGAGGCATGGGAGGAGAAGAGGGAGGGAGGGCGGGATTGGGAGGGGATGGGGAAGGTGGCTACAGCTGGGATACAAAGTAAATAAACTGTCATTAATAAAAAAAAAATAAAAAGACTGAGAACTTAGGTTGGAGAGATGGCTCAGTGAGTAAAGGTGTTTGCTGCCAGTGATTCTCAGTTCAATCCCTGGTAGGAGGAGATAACTCTCGACTCCTACAGGTTGTCCTCTGATCGTCACATGTGTACCGCAGCGTGCACTTGCTCATGTGTATTTGTACACACACACACACACACACACCCCACAACCTCTCCTCCTGCATGGTTACTGATAACTGGTTATAAACTTTTGACTTGGTCACAGGCCCTAGGGGAGAACCTGATCCCATTATTCTGGCAAGTGGACATAGTATTAAACTGCCCTCCCACGTTATCCTTGTCGCCCTAGATTACTGCATCTCTCAGCCTTCATCAGAGAAGCTTCTTTCTTTACAGTACATGGAGATGAATACAGAGACCCACAGTGGGTTAATGTGCACAGAGTCAGGGTCTTTAAAGTTCTCCGCTGTAGATGGGACCTCTGTACCATATCCTCTCCCCAAGAGGGAGGTGGCAGAACAACTGCAAGAGGAAGAGGCAGTGAATGGCTTCAGTGAAACAGTATTTACTGCTGAGGACCACTGCACACAGAAACTCAGGGACTGTGACTGCATGCACGAAACTTTCAAAAAATCAAGTCATCCCAAATCCCCCTGAGATGCTATTAGCACCCAGTGGCTGCTGGATGAGGTAGAGTCGGTTTTCTTTAGGTATACGGCTCCTGAAAGGCTACCGATGTTCTGGTACATGGTCCTACATACATGCACGTATAGGCAGCACGAAGTGCACTCAGTGGGCTTAAGAAAACAAAGCACATGAAATTGGTACTAAAAAATGGTGGTTAGGATAGGGATAAAACTGGGAGGGAATGGGAGTGGATTTATCAAGACATTATATGTATGTATGAAAAGTTCAATAAACTATGTAGCACGAAAATAAAGCTGTAAATTTCTCTTTATCAGCTCTCCATCATTTTCCTAAGGTCAAAGCATGTGCTTAAGGTTATACCCTGTTTTCAAAAGGAAGTTGTACTCAGAGCCAGGTGTTGTGGCACCCACCTTTAATCCCAGAACTCAGGAGACAGAGGCAGAAGAAGCTCTCTTGAGTTTGAGAGCAGCCTGGTCTACATATGAGTTCCAGGACAGCCAGGACTGCAGAGAAAGACCTTGTCTCAAAACATCAACAACTGGCTCAGCAGTTAAAAGTACCAGCTGCTCTTTCAGAGAACCAGAGTTTAATTTCCGGCAGTCACATAGCAGCTCACAATTGTTCATAACTCCAGCCTCAGGGGAATCTGATGTCCTCTTCTGACTTCTACTGGCACTAAACACAGAAGTGGTGCATATGACTAGACGCAGGCAAGACACTCATATACATAAAATAACAAAATTAATAAATATAATAAAATATATAACAAAAACCAGATTTTTAAAAAGTTGCATTTTGCTTCTCAAGTGTGCGTCTTTCAGTTAGCCAATTGTGTTAAGTACATGAGAGCAAACTTTGACTATTCAGAGTGAGGCACAGGTCCTCTTTGCTTTGGGAACAAAAGATCACTAAATGATAGTTCATGCTGCTGAGGATGTAGAGTAAGGGAGACTCATCCGTAGTTGATGGGAGTGCAGACTTGTACAGCCGTTATAGAAATCAGTATGGCAGTTCCTTGGAAATTTGGGAATCGATTTACCTTAAGATCCAGCTCTACTCTTGGTCACGTAGGACTCTACATCCTACTTCAGAGATACCTGCTCAATCATGTTCATTCATTACTATTCTATTCACAATAGCCAGAAATTGGAAACACCTGATGTGACAATCAGCAAATGAATGGATAAAGAAAATGTGTAATTATACCATGGAATATTAATCATTAAAAAAGTGAAATAAGTTAGGCATGGTGTTGCAAGGCTTTAATCCCAGAACTCAGGAGGTGGAAGCAGGCAGGTCTCTGAGTCTAGTTGCTTTGGTCTACAGAGAGAGTTCCAGGATAGCCAGGGTAGCACAGAGAAACCCTGTTTTGAAACAAGTAACAAAAAGTGAAATCATGAAATTCACAAGTAAATGGATGTAGTTAGAAAAATGTCATCCTGAGTGAGGTAACCAAAAGACAAGTAAGGTATATATTTACTTTTCTGTGGATGTTGCTGTTACGTCTTGGACAAGCAGGCTTAATCCACATTGCCACAGAGGTTAGGTATATAATAAGGGACTGTGGGAAGAACTGGGTTGCTTTCTATTGGGGGGGGACCAATAGAATAGCATAATTATAGATGGGTAGGGGGGAGATTGGAAGGGGAGAATAAAATGAGGGGAGAGGGAATACAGGTGGGGCAGCTGAAATTCAGGGCCCTTTGAGGGGTTGTATGGAAACCTAATACATAAAGGCTTCCTAAAATATATGCATATATGAAGGTGATTTAAATGAAATTTCCTAATAATAGGGGAGACAGAGCCCCAACTGGACATCTTTTGTTCTAGGATTGGGTTACATCTAATTCAGTTGTTGGCCAAAGGTGCTCCCCAGAAGCCCCATTGCCAAGGCTATCTGCTCCTCTCATAAACTGATGCTAAGGTCCTACTGCTGAAGACAGTATCTACACAACTCACTGAATGTGGAGAAGTTGAGCTGGTGTCTGCATAGAGCCTTCACTCATACTGACTAGTGTTCAGGGCACTGGAAGGCACTCTGCACACTACCAAAGAAGAAAGGTAAACACTAACCCAGCTATAAGCCCTTTGCTCTACACTCCTCAATCTGCATGCAGATTGTGGTAGTGCAGTACGGTTACAAAGCTTAGGGACTACCTGCCAATATATGATTGGATTTAAGGTCCACTCCATAAGATGGAGCCCATTCCTGACACTGCCTGGGTGGCCAAGAACCTAAGACTATATAGGTCAAAGATGTAGGAGAAAAGCAACTACTACTGTTCTGTTAAGGCAGTGGTTCTCAAACTGTGGGCTGCAACCTCCTTGACGGGGTTGAAGGACCTTTTTATAGGGGCCAAATATCAGATATCCTGCATATCAGATATTTACATTACGATTCAAAACAGTAGCAAAATTACAGTAGCAACGTAAATAATTTTATGGTTGAGGTCACAATGAAGAGCTGTAATAAAGGGTTTCAGCATTAGGAAGATCGAGAACCACTGTGTTAAAGGATTGTAGTAACACAATGACTTCTAATAACATTTGTTATTAGATCTACACTCATAGACCAGTGCCTTGCTCAGCCATCATCAGAGGAGCTTCCTCCTGCAGCAGTTGGAAACAAATACAGAGCCCCATATCTATACAATGTGCAGAGTGAGAGACCTTGGAACACTCAGTCCTAAATGGGATGTCTCCTGTCCATTCTCTTCCCGCACAGCTCGGGAAATCCTGCAGAAGAGGAGGCAGAAAAAGTGTAAGAACCAGAGGGGATGGAGGACATCAAGGAAACAAGGCCTTCCAAACGCAGCGGGACCAATGCACATATGAACTCTTAGCTCAGGCTCTGCACAGGGGTTCCAGTGCTGAGAGGACATGGAATCAAGGTCTCATTCCTAACTTAGAAGCCATCTCCAATTGATAACAATGCGCAAATGACAAATAAGTTTTCTCCAATGAATCTCACTGTATATACAAACCACTCTTAAGGCCAGGCTTCATGCCGAAAAGTAGATGGCCAAGACAAAATAAACTCAGTAGTATTTCTGGAGGGATTTTTATCTCAAATTGCTTGTCTGAGGATTTTTCCTCCTACCTTACAGGGCTTTTGCTTATATATTATGGTTTCTGATTTTGTGTTTTTATGGGATTTCTGTGTTTGCAAATGTATGTCTCTGTGTCTATACCTGTTTCTTTGGATCCTTACGATATGTCTATTTTGTCTTGTCCTATTTGGGTTTATTTAATTTTCTTTTATATTATTATTAACCAATTAATAATAATAATAATAATAATAATAATAATAATAATAAAAACAGATGCCTGTTTTCTAATGAGAATGAGAAGAAAGTATGTGGATTTGCGTGTGTGGAGAGGTAGGGAGATCTGGGAGAAGTTAGGGGAGGGGAACCATCATCAGAATATATTATATAAAAATATATTTTCAATAAAAAACAAAACAAAGCTTTGCTGGGTGGCCTGTTTGCTACTTACCCTTGTGTAGAAGTAAAACTTTTTCCCCTCTAAAAATGAAAACAACCCTGGTACCACAAGACTGTTTCATAGTTATAAACTTTCTTCATGTATAGTAAAAGACACTAGGATTTCTAAGATTCATTTGGATTCATAAATGAAATGATTCTGTCTGTAATTTCAGGTTCCTAACAGGGAAAAGGGCTTTCCTCTGAATATAAATCAGTCAGTTTAACTGGCACTTAGAATGCAAATAATGAATTAAGTCACAGAAAAGTCTAAGTCTAGTCTTTGGGGCTCAATCTGCTTTCAGACGATGGTTTGAGTTTAATGTTACATTTCTAGACCTCCGCAGAATTCATAAGGGATTGGTTTTCGTACCCCTAGATGTAAATCAATTGGTTACTAATCAAGTCCCTTATATAAAAAGGCATACTATTTGCATGTAATTTGCACACATCTCATATACTTAAACCTTTCCTAGATTTATAATACTTAACACAATGTGAATATTATATTAAATAATTGTAATATGGTATTTTTTAGGGAATATCAAGAAAAAGCATCAGTTAATATACAGTAGAAATACAATTAAATATTCTTGATCTGCAGTTGATTGAGTTTGCACATACAAAACTCATGGATAGAAAAAGCCTACAATTTGTAATATGCTCAAATACTTAAATTCCAATTTCCCTAAAAGTTGAGGTCATATCAACTACATTTCTAGAACTTCATTTCTGAAAAGTAGTTGTTGAATGATTATTTAATTTTATTAATATGAAAAATTAAAAACTAGACAATTTTAGTTATTTTTTGCTGCTCCCTTTCATGCTCATGTCTTGTAATATTTATGATTAGCACATATAGTCACCACTTGGAGGTCTGTGCATGTAGGTCAGTTGGTAGACTATAATGCATGAGACCTGGGTTTGATCCCAGGCATCACATGAAATTGGGTATAGTGGCACACAGCTATAATTCCAGTATTCAGAAGGTAAAGTGGAAGATCAGAAGTTCAAGGTCAACCTTAGCTATGTTCTGGGCCAACCTAGGCTATATGAGACTGTTTCAAAAACAAAAATCTAAACAAAATCCCCAATAAAACAGAAACAAAACTTTGTAACAGGGCTAAACAAACCACTACTTGACTACCACAAAGAACAGAAGTGAAAGCAGAACTTGACAAGATCTCATCCACAGGTAAATGGCCTTGGTTTCTTTGTTTTTAAGTTTTACTTCCTTTTGAGGCTGGAGAGATGACTCAGCATTTAAAAGCACAGACTGCTCTTCCAGAGGACCGAGGCTCAATTCCCAGTACTCACATGGCTGCACTCCACTGTCAGTAACTATAGTTTCAGGAGATGCAGTGCCCTCTTTTGGCCTCCACAAGCACAAGGCAGCCATGTGGAACACAGATGCAGGCAAGACAACCCTTCCCATAAAATAAAATTAAATAATAGTTTTATTTATATATATTGTCTTAGAGTTTCTATTGCTTTGAAGAGACACTATCACCATAGCAACTCTTATAAAGAAAAGCATTTAATTGGGGCAGGCTGACAGTTCTGAGGTTTAGTCCATTATCATCATGGCTGGAAGCATGGTGGCATACAGGTAGACATGGTGCTGGAAAAGAAGCTTAGAGTTCTGTATCTGGATCCTTAGGCAGCAGGAAGAAAGAGTGACACTGGGCCTGGCTTGGGCTTTTAAAACCTCAAAGCCCAACCCCAATGACACACTTCCTTCAACAAGCCAACCCAACTCCAGGAAGGCCACATCTCCTAATAGTGCCACTTTCTGAGCCTATTTGGGCCATTTTCATTCAAACCACCACATTCCACTCCCTGGCCCCCATAGGCTTATAGCCATATAATAATGCAAAATAGTCTAATTTCAAAAGTTCCCATACTCTATCACAGGTTCAACACCATTTATAAGTCCAAAGTTCAAAGTTTCTTCTGAGACTCAAGGAAATCTAATCTCTCTCTCTCTCTCTTTTTTTAACAAAGATGATTTTTATTGGTAAGACAGAAACATATCTTTCCTTTTGCAGTTTCTATTGCTGTGACAAATCATCATGACCAAATGCAACTCGGAGAGGAAAGTGTTTGTTTAACCTTAAAAATTTTCAGGCCATCACAGCAAGAGTCAGGGCAGAACTCTTGCTGTGTTCTCAGGGCAGAAGTCAAACCTGGACTTAGAGACTTCAGAGGATACCTGCTTCTTGGCTTGATTTACATGGATTGCTTATAGACACCGCAGCAGAGGCTCATTTGAGATTCCTCTACCCAAATGTGCTTGTGTTGAGTTGAAAAAAAGAATCTACATGGTGTTCTTTCTGTAATCCAAAGGTATTAATTTTGTGAAATCTGTAATAAAAAGTCACAAAATACCAGTTCTTACATATAGAATGCTTAAAGCAGAAATTGATGATGATGATGATGATGATGATAAATAATAAAAAATAATCCTGGCTCCAATTTTGTATTGTGAAATTAAGAAAGGAGACCACTCAAGCCAAAAAGAAAAAGAAAAACAAAAAATAAAAAACAAACAAACAAAAAAACCCTGAGGCAGGCCTCAGGGCCCTGCAGAAACTGATACCCCAACCAAGGACAATGCATGGAGAGGACTTAAAATCTGAGCTCAGATGTAGCCCATAGACTTAGTCTCCAAATGGGTTCCCTATTAAGGAGAACAGGGGCTTTTTCTGGCATGAACTCAGTGGCAGGCTCTCTGATCACCTCCCCCTGGGGGAGGGGTGCAGCCTTTCCAGGCCACAGAGGAAGACAATGCAAACAATCCTGATGAGACCTGATAGGCTAGGGTCAGATAGAAGGGGAGGAGAACCACATCTATTAGTGGGCTGGGGGGAGTGTACGGGGAGAAGAGGGAAGGAGGGTGGAATTGAGAGGTACGAGGGAGGGGGACACAGCCGGGATACAAATTGAATAAATTGTAATAAAAGATAATAATAATAATAATAATAATAATGACAATAATAATACTAAATTTTTTAAAAAGACAATATGCTAGGGAAAATATTCTGGAGACAGGACTGGCAGTTTCAATTCTGCATACCCTCATTTCCTTTTTTGATCATCCCTCACCCTTAAAGACTATTATCTCCTTAGAACATTACTGTCTGCTTATACACACTGTTGGATGCGTCATATTGTATGCTGCTGTATGTCTATAAAAGCATTACAACTTCAAAAAAGAAAAAATTCAATGCAATGAGATGGCTCATAGTTTTAATCCCAACACTATGATGTGATGTCAGCTTGGGCTACACAGTAAGCTCCTGGCCAATGTAGTGTACAAAGGGAGACACTTGAGCAACAGCAGCAACACCCAAACTCTGTAGTCTGGAGTTTATAAATCATTTTCCTTTCCTTCTTATGAATATCAGTGTAGTTTTCAGCACAGTAAGTACTTGGGCACATTAGTGGTTAATAATGTTTGTAGAAAATGTTGCCTGAGGCACTAGATATGTTTCTGGTTGTCAAGGCAATCTCTTAACTGTAACCTCTGTAAACACACACACACAAAACAAACAAACAAACAAACAAACTAAAAACCCTAACATATACTTCCAACATACAATGGCACAGAATACATAACCATTTTTAAAAGGGCGAAGAGGGAACATAGTGAGGAAATACTGGTCCAAATTAACCAAAATAGCAAACTCCAAAGTCTGCACTTCCATGTTTGATGTCAAAGCACTCTTCAGATTTCCAACTCCATTTTGTTTTAATGTCTGAAACACATTTAGTTCTCTTGGGCTGCTTCCACTCCGTTTGTAGCTCTCCTAAGCAAGAAACCTATGGCTCTGGCATCTCTATTAATTTTGGAGCTTCCAATGAAATCCAGGCTTCACCTTCACAACATCACACAACTCTGGACCTCCATGCAGAGACATCCCTGACACATGCCTGGCCTCAGCGGCTTTTCTTAGTCTTGGGAGGAAAATTCCATAACCTTTTTCTTGTATTCTTGACACTAAAGCAAGAACCATGTGGCTGAAGCCGCCAAGCTCTGCTGCTTGCTGGGGCTGGGCCCCCTTGTTCAAATCATTTTCACTAGCTCTCTGCTTTGGATGGTTTCATTCACTGTCTAAGCTTGGCTGTTCTAGAAGCTGCTCTGTAGATCAGGCTGGCCTGGAACTCAGAGACCTGCCAGCCTCTGCCCTCCAGATTGCTGGAATTAAAGGTGTGCACCACCCCACTGACCCTAACCTTTTTTTTTTTTTAATTCCTTTACACAGTTGGAAGTTTAGCTCTGAGGTAACCACTACCTTTATTCCAGTGAGCATAAGGCTCTTCCTTAATCTGTTTATACTCCCTGGTGCTCCTCTTCTCCTCAAACTATATGTTTTGTATTTTTTCCTTCTCACTTTGCTCCTTTTCATTTTAGAGCTGTGTAAGCTGGCCACTAGTATCCACACAACACAGTCAACACTAGGCTGTTTTGAAATATCCTCTGCCAAAGCTGTTAATCCATAATTCAATTTAACCTCAGGCAGATTTTTTGGGACAAGAACAGAAAGCAGGCATTCTTCACCAAAATATCCAGGAACAGTCTCTATGCCACATACTAATATTCTTCTCCTCTGAAACCTCTTGAGCTAGGTCCCCACAGTTCAAACAGCCCCCAGTACTATCTTCTATGCTTCTACTAGTATGGCCCATTAAGGCCCACTTAAGGTGTTCAACTGCTTTTTCTAATCCAAGGTCCCAAAGTCCACATTCCCCAAACAAAGAAACAGTCAGGCCTGTCATAGCAATACCCTAGTGCCTGGTACCAACTTCTCTTTAAGTCTAGATTTTAATTGCTGTGAAGAGACACCATGACCATGGCAACTCTTTTAAGGGAAAGCATTTAACTGGGGCAGGAAGCATGGTGGCATGGAGGTAGACATGGTGCTTGAGAAGTAGCTTAGTTAGAGTTCTACATCTGGCTCCTCATGAAGTAGGAAAAGAGAAAGACACTGGGCCTGGCTTGAGCTTTTAAAAACCTCCAGACCACCTCCAGTAACACACTTCCTCCAACAAGGGCAGCCCTGCTCAGACAAGGCCATACCTCTTAAGAGTACTACTCTTTAATAGTACCATTTTTATCAAATTATCACATATGTAAGTATGTATGTGTCCTTGTTTGTCCTTATATGTACCATGTTACATGCAGTGTCCACTAAAGCCCAGAAGATGACATAAGATTTCCTAAAACTGAACTTACAGTTGTGAGCTGCCTAATATGGTTCTGGAAACAAAATATAATATGGGCCCTCTGTAAGAGTAATGAGTGCCCTTAGCTGTTGAGCCATCTCTCCAACCCCATGACCCTGATTTCTATGAAGAGAATGAAAATCAAGTCACATCTGCTGCTTATCAATGATGGTGGACTAGATCTCAAGGGGAAATAAGGATTTGTAATTTTGAGTTCACAGAATGATAGTTCAAATATGATTGATAATCATAATAAAACTTGACAAGTCCCTAAGCATGATGTTCTTTCTGAGGAAATAGCATGATACACACAGACCCATCTAGACAGATTTTAATGGCCAAGTTTGTTTCACTACAAAATAGAGCAAATTGCTTTGCAAATAACAAAGAAAATGTTCTTTTGAAATGACACTGTACAGTCAAGTTACATTCACCCCGGTATTTGGTTTCAGGGAGTAACAAAAAAAGATCAACTGGAAGATGTATATGGAAATGTTCTTTAGGAAAAATTCAGGATGTTTCCTAATCAATGTAAGCAAACATAACATGATTTAAAAAGTAATATTTAAGAAGCAAATGAATACACCGAATGGGTTGTAAGGTTTATTCTATTCCAAGTCAGAATTAAGTCTTTATTACTGTTATTATTTTAAGGGTTAAGATATCTTCTTATATTGAATTTTTTTCATATAATATAGTCTGATCACTCCTCCCAGCCCCAACTCTTCCAGAGCCTCCCCACTCAGCCAACTCTACATCATTTCTCTTTTATTATTTTTTTTGGGGGGGTTAATTTCTCCAAAACAAGTTTTTAACATCTAAGTCCTGTCAAGAAACAAAGCACACTGCAGCATTCTGCCCTTCTCATAGGAAAAGCATGCCAATGCTCAGAAAGTGGAACTATCCATATGGCACAGTAGTGCCACAAAGATGCCTAGCAGCACAGAAGGTTAGAAAAAAAACTGACTGCATTCTACACTGCTATTTAAAAAAAAAAATCATTGAGATAAGTCAGGGATGGTGGTGCATGCCTATAATTCCAACATTCTAGAGGTGGAGGCAGACTGATCAAGAGTTCAAAGTCATTTTCAGCTAAACAGCAAGGTCTTGGCC
The DNA here is from genome assembly GCF_907164565.1 of Psammomys obesus. Classification (NCBI taxonomy): domain Eukaryota; kingdom Metazoa; phylum Chordata; class Mammalia; order Rodentia; family Muridae; genus Psammomys; species Psammomys obesus. The sequence goes on along the minus strand of NW_026593286.1, from coordinate 34,373,742 downwards.
TGTCTGGGCTACTTTTGACCCTATCTTAACTCCCTCGCCCCATCAATAAAAACAGAAATATAGTAACTTTAGTTACATAGTAAAGTTTTAGTTAATATTTGATGTGGGAAGAACTAAATATTAAAAAGGAATTAAAAATTTATATCTTCCAAATAAGATTTTTGTCAGTTTCCTTCAGTTAGAAATAGATCCACAAAATTCTATTCTACAAAACCTGTAAAGTGATTTTTTAATTGCTTGTTTGATACTTTCAACAAAGGAACATGATAATGTATGAAATAAATGTCCAATATTAGTCATAAAGTACAGGATAACCATGCTTTAATCACAGACCCAAAGAAGCCAAGGAGAGCCTAAAGGAGGATGCTGAATCTCACTCAAAACAGAAAATAAAGCCAATATTTGAAGTAGATGGAAGGAGAGGACTGAGTGGGAGAATGGGTGAGGAGGGTAATGGGGTGGGAATTAGGTGTGTGGAGAGTGGGGTTGGGGGAGGACTCGGGAAAAAAACAGAAATTGGTGGGGGGCCATCTCTGGGATAAAGGAGGCTCCTGGGAGTCTATGGGGGTGACCCTAGCTGAGAATCCCAGCAGCAGGTGTTAAGGAGCCTGAAGTGGCCACCTCTTGTAGCCAGGTGGGATTTCCAGTGGAAGTCTTGTAGCCAGGTGGGATTTCCAGTGGAAGTAGGGGAACACTACTCATAAGGCCTAGACCAAAAATTTGTCTTACCTAAAAGAAGAGTAGGGGTAAAAATGGAGCAGAGATTGAGAAAATGACAACCAATGATTCGGTCAACTTGAGAGCCACCCCATGGGAGAGACAACCACTGACACTATTAATGATACTCTGCTATGCCTGCAGACAGGAGCCTAACATAACTGTCTTCTGAGAGGCTTCATCCAGCAACAGATGAAAACAGATGTAGCCAAACAAAAGGCGAAGCTAGGGAGTTCTGTGAAAGAGTGGGAGGAAGGATTGGGGAAGCCAGAGGGGTCAAGGACACCATAAGAAGACCTACCTAACCTGGGCCCATGGAGGCTCACAGAGACTGAACCACCAACCAAAAAGCATGCGTGGACACTCTACACATATATAGCAGATGTGCAGTGTGGTCCCCTAAAAACGGAAGTAGGGGCTGTCTCTGACTCTTTTGCCTGCCACTGTCTCTGACCCTTCTGCCCTAGCTGGGCTGCCTCATCAGGCCCCAGTAGGAGAGGATGCTGAAACTTGAGGTTCCTGTGAAGGTAGGTACCCCTTAGGGGCTTCCACTTCTCTGAGGAAAGAGAGGATTGGGGGGAGGGAAGGAGGGAGTGTGAGGGCAGAATAGGGAGGAGAGGAGAAAGGGGCCTGGGATCAGGCTGTAAAGAGATTAATAAATAAATGAAAAAAACAAACATACCCAAACCCACCTGTCAAAAATGAGAATATCTCTAGCCTTATATTCTGTCTATAAACTTTGAGTTGGATACATTAAAATACATTGCTTATTAATAATATGATATTATTAATATAATAATATTATAATCATCCTAATCATATATTTTCTGTTATCCTATTTTTTATAGAAACATATAGAAACAACTGTGTAAATAAAAGGAAGTTATAATTACACAGGCATTTCAGATGATTCAGAATATTCAATTGCATTAAAAAACCAGAATGATACAAGTGATCATCCAAAATAATGTTGGAATTCAACTACTATGAATCGTGATTATTGTAAATAGCATAATTCCCACCCAATAGAGGAAATACTAAGGCAAGTCACAGATTATAATAGACCCAAATTTCATAAATACAAATGTCAGAATGTCATTTCATTATTTACTAGAATTTAAATCTATAGAATCTTAAGAAAATTTGGATAGTTTTTTAAAATACAAATTTGTGATTAACTATGATTTGCTTCCTAATTTCATCTGATACTTAAGGCTTTGTTACAAAAAGTAATTTCCTACCTCATTGTCAACCCTTTAAATTAGTCTCTTAAGTGTTTATGATGCATAAAAAAAGATTAGTTGGGTTATTAAAAGGCCTTAACACTGTTCAAATGAAAATTATCACAGTTTGCTTTTCTATATTTCACATACTAGGAACCACTGTGAACAGTTTAAAGCTTTAAGAGTATAGGTGAATTCAAAAGTGGAAGAAAGAAAAAGTAAAAACCCAGAATGATGTTTGTAAGTATGAATAAAATACACTTAAATTCTATTCATTAAGGCGAACATCTTTCCCTAGGCTACAGTGTTAAAATCTCTACTGAACTGGAGAACTATTTTGGCTTGACAGGATCATCTCTAAGCCTTTCCTGGGGAAGCTGAGGTACATAGGAAGACCCTTGTGCTCTCCTGTTTTTCAAAAAAAAAAAAAAACAAAACAAAACAAAAAAAAAAAAAAAAAAAAACAAAAAACAAAAAACAAAACTGGTATTATAATTAACTGAAAATTTTAATTACATCCCTATGCACAGTTTTTGATGGATTGCCAACTAGATTTAAACATCATTTGTATTATGACTAGAACAGAGCAAAATTCTTATTACAAAATTATGATGAATTGTATTTTTAAAGGTTACATTTTTATTTGAAAAATATAACAATGTGTACATAAGAAAATATCTTTAAGCCCTAATACTTTAAAGTTAAGAAAATTTACTAAGCCAGATAGAAGAAAAAAAAATAAAAAAACAGTATTTTGAAGCATTTGATGCATGCCTTGGGAGCACTCGTGAGGCAGAGGCAGGAGGATCTCTGTGAGTTTGAGGCCAGCCTGGTCTACAGAGTGAGTTCTAGGACAGTCAGGGCTACACAGAGAAACCTGTTGTAGGGGAAAAAAAAAAGAAAAAATGAAAATTTGGAGAGAATTCTACCCTAAATAGAAATTAGAGGTCCGTCAGAATGCTAATGTCTGGAAAGGGAAAAAGCAAGATTGAAGGGGCCTTTTTTATCAGTGTAAGTTTATTTATTTATCTACATATTTAAAATGATCTGGATAAGGCTGTGGCAATTAAAGAATAAACTGGAAAAGGATATAAAGGTAATTAGAGAGCTCTTCCCAAGTTCAGGGACAACAAGCAGGTTTAGCGTAGTCTTTAGGTAGAAAGTACATATTTTCATTTTTGGTAGCCCTCTAGTGCGAATTCATTTTTAAAAATTATTTTATTTTTTATTGATTATAGTTTATTCACTTTGTATCCAAGCTATAGCCCCCTTCCTCATCCCCTCTCCATCCTACCCTCCCTCCCTCTTCTCTTCCCATGCCCCTCCCCAAGTCCACTGATAGGGGAGATCCTCCTCCCCTTCCGTCTGACCTAGCATATCAGGTCTCATCAGGACTGGCTGCATTGTCTTCCTCTGTGGCCTGCTCAGGGGGAGGTGATCAAAAAACCAGCCACTGAGTTCATGCCAGAGACAGTCCCTGTTCCCATTACTAGGGAACCCACTTCGAGACTGAGCTGGCATGGCTACATCTGTGCAGGATTCTAGGTTATTTCTATACATGGTCCTTGGTTGGAGTATCAGTCTCAGAAAAGACCCCCTGGCCCAGATTTTTTGGTTCTGTTGTTCTCCAGACCTATCTCTCTTATGAACACTGATGCAAAAATACTCAATAAAATACTCGCAAACCGAATACAAGAACACATCAAAGATATCATCCACCATGACCAAGCAGGCTTCATCCCAGGTATGCAGGAGTGGTTCAATATACAGAAATCTATCAATGTGATCCACCATATAAACAATCTGAAGGAGAAAAAAACCATGTGATCATCTACTTAGATGCTGAAAAACATTTGACAAAATCCAACACCCATTCATGTTTAAAGTTTCGGAGAGATCAGGGATACACGCACATACCTAAACATAGTAAAGACAATATACAGCAAGCCTATAGCCAACATCAAACTAAACGTAGAAAAACTTAAATCAATCCTACTGAAATCAGGGACAAGGCAAGGCTGCTCACGCTGTCCAAATCTCTTCAACATAGTACTTGAAGCCCTAGTTAGAGCAATAAGACAGCTAAAGGCGATCAAGGGAATACAAATTGGAAAGGAAGACGTCAATATCACTATTTACAGATAACATGATAGTATACATGAGAACTCACTTTTAAAGCACTGAAAGCTACTAAGAGTAAAGATCTAGAAAGAGCTGGTCACTGGAAGTAACTGGAGATAATAAAGGGTACAAAGTCATATAGCTGCTGTCAAGCCTAAAACTATAGGGACAAAAATCTGTTCTACTTATAAAACAATGTACAAAACCAAACTGTCATTTCCTAAAAGTAGTTGAACTTTCCTTCTCACACTCTGTTGTTAGACAAATTACTGAACTTGTGTATCCACTTTGGAAATCAATTTTGCAGTTTCTCCAAAAACTGGGAATCGATCTACGTCAAGACCCAGCTGTACCTCTCCTGGGCATATACCTAAAGGACACTCCACCATACCACAAGGACATTTGTTCAGCTATGTTCATAGAAGCTTTATTCACAATAAACAGAAACTGGGAAACAACCTAGATGTCCCTCAACTGAAAAACGGATAAAAAAAAAAGTGATACATTTACACAATGGAATACTACTCAGCTGTTAAAAACAATGACATCATGAAATTTGCAGGCAAATGGATGGAACTAGAAAAGATCATCCTGAGTGAGGTAACTCAGATCCAGAAAGATACATATGATATGTACTCACTTATAAGTGTACATTAGCTATAAAGTACAAGATACTCAAGTTATAATCACAGACTGAAAGAACCTAAGTAACAACAAGTAGGGCTCAAGGGGGAGCACGTGAATCTCACTGAGAAGGGAAAATAGAATAGACATAATGGATGGACAGGGGGAAGCAACTCGGTAGAGGTAGGGGTGGGGATGGGCACAGGAGGGATCAGGTGTGTGTGTGTGTGTGTGTGTGTGTGTGTGTGTGTGTGTGTGTGTGAAGGACAGAGAGAGTAATGGGAGACAACTGGATTGGGGAGAGGCATCTCTGGGATGAGTTGGAAACCTAGGGCAATGGGAACCCCCAGGAATCAATGAGGGTGACCCTAGCTAAGATTCCTAGCAATGGAGGATATGGAGCCTGAACTGGCCATTTCCTGAAACCGGGGAAGACTCAAAGGAGGGACTGGGATGCTAACCCAGTCACAAAGCCTTAACATACAATTTGTCCTGCCTACAAGATGTGCTGGGATAAAAATGAAGGAGAAATTGAAGGCATGGCCAACCAATGACTGGCCCAACTTGAGACCCATGCCGTGAGAAGAAACCCACCTTCAATGCTGTCAATGATATTCTGCTATATTTGCAGACAGGAGCCTAGCATAACCATCATCAGAGAGGCTTCACCCAGCCTCTGATGGAAACAGATACAGAGACCCACAGCTAAGCATTAGGTAGAGCTGTTTCTACAGAAGAAGAGAAGGAAGGATTGTAGGAGTCAGAAAGATCAAGGACACCACAAGAAAAACATACAAAATTTGGGCCCTTAGAGGCCCACAAAGACTGAACTGCCAACCAGGGAGCATTCATGGGACAAACTTAGGCCCTCTGCACATGTTACAGTTGTGCTGTTTGGTCTCCATGTGGGAATCCTAACAGTAGGAGCAGGGACTGTCTCTGACTGTTGCCTACCCCTTTCCCCTAACTGGGCTGCCTCTTCTAGCCTCAGTAGGAGAAGATGTGCCCAGTCTTACTGCAACTTGCTATGCCAAGGGTGGTTGATATTCATGGTAAGGCCTGCCCTTTTCTGAAGAGAAATGGGTGGAGTGGATTGGGGGGTTGAGGGCAGAGGAGGAAGGACTAGGAGGAGAGGAGGGAAGAGAAACTGTGCTTGGGATGTAAAGTAAATAAATAAATAAATAAAAAAGAAATAAATTAAAAGGGTTACTCTAAAGAGATGTCTTTGATCATTTGCCTTCATAGAAAACTGGATTAGGTGTTTTTTTTTTTTTTTTCCTTGCTATGACAAAAGTAACTTAAGATAGAAGAGTTTATTTGGTTCACAGTTCTGAAGTACAGCCTATCATGGTGGGGAAGTCATAGTGACAGGAGCTTGAAGCAGGTAGCCACCTTGTGTCCACAATCAGGAAAGATGGGGATGAACACTATTAAATTCTTATTCCTTTTCCTTCAACCAGAACACAAGCCCACTGAGTGCTGTGTCCAATCCAGTGAGGCTTCTCACCTCAGTTAACTTCTTACCTAGAAAATCCCTCAGACACTGAGAGGTTTCCAGTGACTCTACCTCTACCAGGACAACAATATTAATATTCACAAGTCTATCCCTTGTCAACTTGACATCCACTGCTTTTCCCCAGAGGCTTAGGGCCATCTCATAATGCAACATGCATCAGGTTAAAGTCCCCAGAGTCGTTAACAGTTTTAAGAAACACTATTTAGAAGTACAAAGCATTTTCAGAAACTCACTGCAAACTCTTCACTATGAGATATGTACAACAGAGGATAATCTACTACTGAAGCTTTCCTAAACCAGTGCAATTTCTACCTGTATTCTAAACACTTATACGACAGGCAAGTGTAACTCTCATCCCTCCTCAAAAAGGCTTCTTTTCACAGTGGCTTAAGACTATTACAGTAATCTACAACTGGTCAAACAGAGAGATAAGTGACTAAGAGGTACCTGACTCCATCTGGTACATGTGCAATGTAACTCCTATACCTAAGGCTCAGAGAACACTGGAGAAGAGGGGCAGAAAAAATTTAAAAGCCAGAGAAGCAGAATTCCTGCTTAAGAGTTCATTTTCAAGGTCTGACAGGGAAGCTGCACCCACAAGCAGCTCAACAATATAGGTGCTTGAAAGAGATCTGAACAATGACAACACTAGTTGACATCCCAACATGGGTGGAGGGAATCTCATTAGGTACCACTGAACATGAAGAGCTATAGGCAATCAATGGCTGCTGAGAGGAGAATTAGTTTTCTCCAGGGATAAGGCCTCTAATTGGTTATCAATCCTAAGTGGTCTCTCTAACACATGAACATATGAGCAACACTATATATATAGGCTTAGCAGATTGGATTATATAAAACTGTGTGCATGTTTGTATAACAATATTATTAAAGCTCATGAAAAACTTGAGAAACTTGGGGGGATATGGAAGAGAGAATGTAGAGGTAGAAGTGATGTAACTACAGTACTTAAGTATGAAATTCTCTATAAAATTTAAATTAAAAAGAGGAAAATAAGTAAGTTATATATTTCCAACATACAAACATTCCCATTCCAGAAGGGAGGAATGGGAGAATAGCAAGGAAAAACTGGATCAAAGTAAGGCTGAAATCCAGCAGGGTTAGAGAGCAAACTCCAAAGCTCCATGGCAGGATTAGGGCTCTTGGTGGAATCATCTGGGCTCCAAAGGGCTTTAGGTAGCCCACCTCTCTCTTCTGCTACGAGCAGCACCATGGCCTCTTTTGAGCTAGCTCCATTGTGCACCTTCAGCTTTACTCAGCAGATATCCCATAGTTCTGGTATCTCCAGTATCCTAAAGTCTCCAATCAACTTGGGCTTCACTTTCATAGCTTCATCAAGTGGCCTCTCAGTGTCTCCTTGCCGGGACTCCAGAACTGGTAAATGACGGGCCCAAGCAGCTGTGCTGCCATGATAGGCTTCATAATCAGTCTTGATACTGTAGGCTTGAGTTTGTTTCCTGGTAATGTTCCCACACTTGCTTAGATCCTATTTTTATTTCTCAGTTGTTTTATTTCTCTGAAGCAGTTAGGCGTTTACTGGAAAAACTCCAAATGGCCACAACAGGTGGATGTTCCTAAGATCTATAGATAGCCTGCTCTGTTAGTTAACCAATCAGTTTATGACAAGCTTGCTTTTGCTAAATTCGAACCAATCATGTAACAGCCAAGTTGCAAAGTCCCATCCCTTGCTCAAACCACAATAAAAACCCAGCTTTTGCAGCTGCTCAGGACTCCCTCCCTGATCCACTGCGTTGGTGACAGCAAAGAGCCTGAGCTTAAGCCCAAATTAAAGGGTCTTTGTTCTTGCATACATGGTCAGTCTCTTTGTGGTCTTTAGGGTCTTCTCAACCAGGGCCTAACATTTGGGAGCTTGTCCGGGATCCCCAAAACAATGCCTCCCCTCAAACCCCTCTAACATGTAGAGTCAACAGCTGGCCTGCAAGTATCATTGTTTTGCCTTGTCCTGCTTATTTGTCATGTTCCTGACTTGGGCCCAACCTGTAAACATGTATTTGCCTTGGAAGGTCTTAAGCAAACACACTGCTGGAAGACCCCAGGCCATGGCCCCAGAGAGGTGTTTTTGTTTTGCAGTGGCATTTTGATTTTAGGCTTTCTCTTCTGAAGCGAATTTGCATTTTCACGAAATGGAACCTTCCATGGGTATAGTCTTGTCCTCAGGCACCTTCCTATTATTCCCTACATACCAGGTTTCTCTATAGTAGACCAATCTCTTTAATAACTGTAGCAGTACCTATCTTGTGTTTAATTTTAAAAACTTTCTTCCTCCCCAAACACACATTAAACATGTCTTTCTGTTCCTTTCCATTGTATACTTGGATAAAAACAGTGAGCAATAGTGATTCCACAGATGAAAGCTAGCCTGCTCTGAAATTTCTCTTGCTAATAAACCACATTGGTCCATCACTTTTAAATTCTGCCTCAACACATTCCCATACAGCGGTAGACTGAAGGCAGTATTCTTTGTCACAAGCAGACTTAGCACAGTGCCCAAGAGTCTTTGTTCTTCCTTGAGCCTTAGAAACTTGACCACCATTATCTGCTTCTCTTGACATTTTCATCTTTTAAGTGCGAACAGGATGTTAAGTAATGCCTATAGCACTCTAGGATTTTCCCTCAAGATTTCAAGCTCTTCCATATTTCTCTTGTCAAACAATTCCAAAGGCTGAACAACCACAGGGTCAGGTTTTCACAATAATGGCCCCAACTTCTCAGTAGAATTTTGTACCTGTTACTTTTTTTAGTGCGTTGACAAAAATAAAAAATAAAAACAAACAAAAAACTCTGACAACAGAGACTTCAGGCAGGAAAAGTTTATTTTGCCTCAGAGTCATAGATGGGGGAGAAGTCACAGCGGCAGGAGCATGAGGCAGCTGCTCACTCTGTGTCTGCAGCCAGGAAGCAGAGGCCTGAGTGCTGCTGTCAGCCAACTTTTTCATTGTCATTTAGTTTAGGACCTCAGTCCAGGAAATGATATTACACATATTTAGCTAAGGTAACCTTCACAATTCAATTAGGTATCCCTCACAGACGTGCCCAGAGGGTTATCTCTTCAGTGATTCTAGATCCTGTCAGGCCGACAATACTGTCCATTACAAATACTAAATGATGGTTACTTCTAGGTTACTTCTATGGTTACATTTTGATAGAAATGAAAAATATGGTTAAGACACTAGCTTCCGTAAGAAAATTACTGTCATTTATTGTCAAAGAAATTGTGTCTTCTGTTTATGAGGAAGTACACCATCATTTGAGTAAATAACCAATAAATAGCTAGAAAATTTTCAAATTACATGTTTTAAAAGTAAATATGTAAATATGTAACCACTCATTAGTGAGTGATGCCTTACATAAAATGTCTAATTATACAGTCTATTACTATACATTTTTAGTTAACTATAGTCAAACTTGGCATTATATTAATTTACTGTTAATCAGAATATCCAAAAATAATAAACTTGAAAATACATAATCTCTTATTTCATTTATGTGTACTATCTCATATTTGTAAAAACAAGACAATATTGAGGCTAGTAGATAGAAAACAAACTTATCTTAGAAACAAAAAATACTAACCTTGGCAGTATAAAGTAATTTTGAGTAGTCTTTGTTGAGAGAAATAAGCAGAGTTTTTAAGGTAGAAAATTGTACAATGCACAGAAGCAGAGTCAAAAAACATGCTGCAAGTGCAACAAGCAACAGCCGCTGTAGATGGTAATCAGAAAATGGTGTTCAGTATGTAGAGATGAAAGCCGACAGCATAACTTTAGGAATGCATGCATATCGATGAAAACACAGAAGTGAAAGACACAGCACCAACATGAGTGCTATTTCTTTAATTTGGTTTTATTTTTGAGAATAGGGTCTCATATGTAGCTGTGGCTTGCATGAAACTCTATGTAGACCAAGTTGGCCTTGAACTCAGGGATTCACCTTTCTCTACCTCCTGAGTGCTGGCATTAATGGAATGTACCACCATCCGTGCAATATGAGCATGATTCATATCCATCCTTCACTTTGCCTCTGGTATATGGTATGTGTTGTGTGTGTGTGTGTCATTGTGCAGGGCTGTGAACATGAGTGTAGGTGCATGCATTTGTGTGTAGGTCAATCCCAGGTGAAGTGTACCTTGTTTCCCCCCCGTGACTTGATAACTGCTGGTTAGGTTGTGCTGACTGGCCAGTGAGGTCCAAGGAGCTGCTCTTTCTCTCCAGCACTGACATTGCAGTTGTGGGTCATCATGCCTAGCTTTCTTACATAGCTTCTGGGAACTGAACTCAGGTCCTCCTGATTTCATGGCAAGTGCTTTCCTAACTGAGCCCTGGCCTTCCTTTGCCTATACTATGTTTAGGGAGACTTCAGAATAACTTTTAGTCAGAAGTACAAGTCTAGAAGTATTAGTGCAACACTGAAAAAATGATAAGTTGAATTTGCTGCGTTCTGATTATTCTTTTCAGGCCTTTGATTCTGAATTTTAATATTACCCATGTACAATTCTTTAGGAAAGATACAAAGAATTTTTACATGTGACTCCATTCCAGTCTGAAGAAATCACCCAATCAAGATAGAAATCAAAGTTTAAAATTTTGAATATTCCATTCTATCTTGGTTGTATCTGAGATTCTGGTAAAACAAGTTGCAAAGTCATGTGAATGTATCACTAATTTTATGGTATCCATTTCACTTTAACACGGTGAATTTCAGGTGTCTTCTCCAGTTTGGCTTTTCAAAATGGGCACTAAATAAGTAAAAACTTACTTTAAAAAATGGTTGATGGAGGATATGGTTAAATCACTTACAATATGTAAGGAGGATTTTGTCCTCGCACTCTTGTCTTTAAAGGCAGCGTGTTAGGCTTGCCAAGCTAAGCCAAGGAGAAAAACAAATGATACCACCCATAACTCAACTGTCAGTAAATCCAAAGTTTTTATTAATATCTTAAAATAAAGCTAACTTCAAGACTGTACACATGTATTAATTGTATGTTTGTATATATGATGTATATGAGCACACAATAATATATGCTTATATGTCTGTACGCATATACTTAAATATATATAAAATTGTAGAAGAAACATACTGGGTATGAATTATTATAAGAATTCTTTGTTCAATAATATAATACATCATTAATTTTTATTAACAGTCCAGGATTTTTTTTAGCATCATGTTTAACATTTTAAAAACCAAACAGTAACCTTTTTTGTTCTCAAGGATAATGCTATTAAAAAAGATTTCTAACATCACTGGTTAATAATTTTGTATATTACAGAACAAAATCTCTTGAAATTTCATTATGGGACTTACTAGTCTATTACATTTTTAAGATTGAGAATAATTAGTGCACGAGACATTCGTATGCCAGTATATAGACATGGGGTCCTACCATTCTCAGGAAACCATTTGACTGACAGACATACTCATTATGGTTTCAAAAGGAAAAAGCCTATTTGATTTATGGGAAAAAAGTCTGGGATCCAGTCCTGTTACTTCTGCTGCTGCTGAGCATGGAAGGCATTTGGGGTTGGAATAGGTGAGGAAAGGGTGAATTATTAGAGTAATGCCAATATCTAGACTTTTCTCTTTTTGTTCTTAAATTAACAAGTCAGTGAAAGAACTGCAAATAAATATAAAAAGAGGTATTTCTTGTCCTACTACAGAAATTTTCCTGATTAAAAATATATGACTTGTTCTCTAGCTTTTGAACAATGAATCTCTTCTACCATTTCCAAGTTTATAATGTGAATTGGCCCTGGAACTAGAATCTACAGTTTTCCTCTGGTGTAAGAAATAATCTTGCATTTTATGAAAATAATTGTCTTCCTAAAATTAATAATATGTAATTGTATATATCGGTAAAAATGAGAAAAGCATTCTAAGAGCACTAATACACTGGAAAAGTATAAGAAAATGTCAGAAGTGAGCCCTTCTTTTATAAAAATTCTATGAGGTGGATCAACATTTTATAAACTTTGGTATCAAATGGATGATGATATATGAGGTTACATTTTTATCTGAAATATTAGAAAAAATTAGTATAGTTTAATTAATTAGCTGAAAAGGCAAGAATATTGATCATGTTGGTGCTTTTTCTAATATTTGGAAGATGTCATCATAAAGTACAAAACACTATTTAAATTCAGAAAACCATGGCAAAAGTAACACTAAAATAGTAGCAGTAACAAAAAAAAAGTCGACAAAGCATAGTAAGTGAAAATACAGCAAAGCAAATTGACAAAACAAAACCATTAAGGCTAGCACATTCTACAAGTTATAGAAGCATTAAAATTCTTTTAGATTAGATATGACTCTTATCCAAAATGTTTAAATAGCGAAAACAAAATGTTTAAAATTCTGAGATTAAAAGAAGCAACATAAAGTAGAGAAAATGAAAGACACCTCACTATTCTTGGTATAGTTATTATTTATGGAATGGATAAAACATGTAAAAAGTGTTACTGCAATTAAACTAACACATATAAAGCCAAATGCCACATCTACCTACTTAAAATTTGTAGAACAGTAGTAAAGCAAATGTCATCAAATTCAGACAGCTTATCATGGAATAAATAAGTATGGTGAGGTATTAACTAACCCTAAGTTTCACAACGGGCAGCTTCTAGCCGGTTCCTTGGAGCTGGATCTTGGTCACACAAGGATCAATGGACAAGAAATCAGTTGAGCTGGACTAGAGCTGCCCAATTGTCTTAATAATGAATGCTCCACACTGTCTGTTAAGTAAAGAGAAAATACAGATCAGGAAGACTGAAGTGAAAAAGATTAAGAATAGATGCGTGCAGAACATAACCAACAGTTAATAAAGACTTGCAGAATGTGGTACTTATGAAATCAGTTTGCTAGGGAGTGAGAATCTAGCAATGAGCAGACATTCGGAACCCAGCTCTTGCTTGCCTCTTGCTTTCCAAGAACTTACAGTCTGCATTGGACACTCTCACCTACTGTCATGGTGTAGGTCAGCATGATTATAAGTGAGTTATAATATTAAATTCTATTATGTAGATTAAAAAGAGTGTTTTTAAAAGTGTAGGAGCCTTTGGCAGAAGGAGATCTAGAAAGTGATGAATGCAAAGAACACCCTTTGAGTTGGTGCTGGTAGATGGTATTATCTGCTCATTCAGTACTGCTCAGTGTTACCTGGCATTATATACTGTGACATCAGTGTTAGGTGATAAGTATTTGTTAGATGAATCTACTGTGATAAAAAAGATGCTATTCACACTTAGTTAACAACTCAGAGCTTATTGACTATACCATGTACAAGTTATAAACCTTTAAGGAGTTTGATGTATGAAAGACTGCTAGGTTAAAGTCTCAGTGTATCTAGAGAGAACAGGAAGCAGTGCTATGTAGCTTTAACATAACTTTGGTTAACAAACACCGGAAAACTAGAGAATGTTAACAGCAAAGAATTTGGTAAGAATGTGGTATATAAGCCAATGAGAGTGATAAAAGGGAGTATATTATTTTAATTAATTAATTAACCAATTATTTTTAGATTTAGTCTCATTATATAGTCCAAATAGGCCTGAATTTGCAATTCTCTAACCCCAGTGTCCCTAGTGTTGGAATTACAGGCATGCAAACCATATCTACCTGAAAAAGTCAAGAGACTTGGGTATAACTTGGTGGTATAGAACATACCTAACTTGTATGAGGCTCTAGGTTCAGTCTTCAGCACTGCAAAAACCCACGAAGAAACAAATATCTAAATAAACTAATTTTATACAGAATTAAAAGCATGGAAACTGAAGGTGGAGAACTACTGAAGAATTGGATAATAATCCCACTACATAACAACAGAGCTTTAAAAATAGATTTGGGGCAGTGAGGAGAGAAGTAAATTTATTATTGTCGCCCCCCCCCTTTTGGTTTGATTTGGTTTATTTTTTCAAGATAGAGTTTCTCTATTTAGCTTTGGTTGTTCTGGACTCGCTTTTTAAGACCAGGCTGGCCTCCAGCACACAGAGATCTGCTTGCCTCTGCCTCCTGAGTGCTGGGATTACAGGCGTGCGCCACCATGCTTGGCTTAATTAATTTATGCTTAGTAAGCTACACAGCTGGAATAAAAAGACCCAAGATATAAAGTTGACTATATGATATTAAGAAGTCAGAAAACCATTAGATTTATTTTGATCTTAGAGAATTTTTGGATGGACAAACTAACATGTAAATTATAAAATTCTATAATGATGATTTTCAGTCTGAGGAAGCTGTGATCACCACCTAGTGATGATGTTTTAGGATTCATCACAAAGAGAATAAAAGCACCAACACGATATTCAATTGTAATTAAGATCTAAGTGAGGGACTTCCAAGGGAAAATGGTGGACCAGCTGCCTTTAATATGGTAAATGAGAAGACTCAGGATAGCATACAGTAGACAAAGGAGAGAGAGAAGAGCACTGCAAACTATAAAGTGAGGGCAGATGTCTTGAGCAACAGAAACCCCCAGGGAACAGAAGGAGGGTGAACAGCACATGCACTTGTGGTACAAGCACAGAGGCCTCATCTACAGCTAAAGCAGGAGCCTTGGTAAATTTGGATTGGCAGTCTTAACTGTAGGATAAGCCGCAGTTCTTGAAAGCCTCAAATCCAGTAGGGGCCTCTGGTGGAACAGTAATTCCTCTAACACTAGTCTTCAGTGGAGAGGTGGTGTTTTGTAATGTCTCAGAAGGTTGTGGTGGGGCACTATCGTGAGAGGAAACCCTTTGTTCTTTAAGACTGAGCTTCTTTGGGGGGCCAGAGAAAAAAGACACAATTTGTCAGAAAGCCTACAGTCAACCTGTCACAGCTCATGGGTGGGAAATGGCTGCTGGCAGCCTTCGTGACTTAGCAGTGGCAGTAAAGGGTTTCTTGGTTTTTGGCCCAGATAACTGCAGCAGAGATTAGTATCTTGAGCCAGTAGGTGGCTAGAACTGAGGGAAGACTTGAAATTTTTTTTACTTCTTGTCAAGCCCAGTCTGTGGACACTCCAAGCAATCTTCTCTTTTCACAGGGTGTTCAATACTGATAAGGATCAGCAACCACTGAAAGGGTCCTCTAGTAACATTCCTCAGTACTTTACCCACCTTTTCCTAGCCAAATACACTCGGAAAACATACTGTGCTTAGACTCTAGCCATGACTTCACCTACCAAAGAAGCCTTCACTTCTTTGGAGTGACTGAAAACCTGCCCAACTCACAGCTTGAGAAATCTTTAACTTCTCAAGTCAGAAGTGAGTCTTGGCAGGCAAAGAAGGTAAGTGACTTGCAGCACCATTGAGCAATGATCCCTTGAATGTACAACACCAGTCTGAACAGGATGAAACAGAAGAGCCCCCAATCTCAACTGACTAACAATTTCACCTGGCAGGATCCAGCATTAGAATACTTTCAGAAAAAAGCCGCTCTGGTATGTTGTTTTTCCTAATATTATTTTATTGCTTTTAATTTTTCTTTGTCCCTTATACTACAGCTCTCTATTATTTAAAAAAAATACTGTATATTGAAGCCTTTTATTTGACCTAAATGTCCTTTTTACTTCTAGTTTAATTCTGTTTTTTGAAACAGGTTGCCCTTTTTAATTCTAGATTTAAAATAAAGTAAAAAATTTTCATGAGCCCTTAAATATACTATGAGGCCCAGTTCACATTGTGCCCACTGTGCCAAATACATAATTTGGTCTTAATGTGGACAAACTGTCCTTTGATTTCTTTAAGTGTAACACTAATTTTTTCATTGTGTATATTCATTGTCCGTGGTATTGTTACATGAGGACATTTCCACACTAGAATACATAATACACATTTGAGCATATTTTGCCCACATTTTCATACCCTTCCCCCTTTGTACAACTTATCAATCCCTGTTCAGACAGTTTCACATCTATTTTCATATCTTGTATACACAGATGAATTAATGTATCTATATAAAACCTAGAAGCCACAAATAAGAACAAACATGATATTTGCTTTTCTGAGACTGGCTTAATTAATTTACCATGATTATCTCTGGTTGTATCCTATTTCTTGCAAACTACACAACTGTCCATTATGGCTAAAAATTTTCATTGTGTGTGTGCATGTGTGCGTGTGTATGTGCTCTTGTGCATACACATATATACACATATCCCATTTTCTTCCCTCATTATTTCAGGTTGTTTCCGTAACTTAGCTCCTGGGAACAGTGCTGACTAAACAGAATGCAGGTACCTCTGTGACATGTTGACTTGGAACCTTTTGGGTAAGTTCACAGGATATAACTGAGTTATATTTAAATGCTTTTTAAAAAGCAGCTTAGCTCATTTCCTATGTTTATATAGTTTTCTTTTTTTGCACAAAAAAGAAAACTATATAAACATAGGAAATGAGCTTTTCCTTTTCTCTTCTTTCTTTTCTTTCCCTTTTCTCTTCTTCCTCACATTCTTCTCCTTTCTTCTGGTTCTTTAGCCTAAAATTCCTTTCTTTTTCATCCTTTTCTGCCTACTTCCTTTATTTATTCAGTTACCATTCATTGAAAAAATTTTAAATTATTTTATATATTATTTTTCTGTGTATATGATTATATATGTGAATGAGGGAATGCACATACCACAACATATGTGTAGAGTTAAAAGCACAGCTTTCACGTGAATTCCCGCCTTCTACTGTAGGGTTCTTGGCGTCAAACTCAAGTGCTTTTATCCACCAAGCCATCTCACTCACTGACCCTCAATTACTATTCTCTACTTTTACTCCAAGTAACTTTTAACGTCTAACTCTAGATTTCTGCCATTTTCCTGTCTGTGGTCACTGATAGACTAGTTGGTTTTAACTATTTTACTTTCATGATTCCTTTAAAGCTTCTCTGTCTGGGGCTGGATAGATGGCTCAGTGCTTCTAAGTTAGAAGCACTGCGTGCTCTTCCAGAGGACCTGGGTTCAATTCTCAGCACCCACATGGTGGTTCACAATTATCTGTTCCAAGATCTGACATTCTCACACACACATACAGGCAAGTAAAACACCAAAGCACACACATGTATACAATGTATCTTGCTCATATCTAAAATTTCCCTCCACTCCTCTGATACTCCCAAACATGTCACTTTCTTACCATTATGTCCCCAGCTTTTGGTAACCCACTGAGTCCAATCAGCACTGCCAGTTAGAATACTGACTGACCTTTTTGGTTTGAGCTTATGCAGATAGGCTTAAGTGCAGAGAGTTCAAGAGTGCAATGACTATTTCATGTTCAGAAGATAGCATTTCACAGCAGCCCCATCATCCATCTCTAATGCTCTTCCTGTCCTCCTTTTCTGTGGCGTTCCCAGAGTATTGGCACATTGATACAGATGTCCTAAATTTTAGGGCTGAGCACCCAACAGTCACTTATTCTCAGTGTTCTGACTTAAGAGTTTCTGCATTAAACTCTGCTCACCACAGAAAAAAAGCTATTCTGGCCAAAGCTGACAACAATTCCAATCTTGTAAGACTCACTGTTTACTATTTTCACTGTTGTCTTTCAGAGTCCTAGTGGTTAGGGCTTCTAGTCCTCTATGCACTGCTGGCTTTAACCATTTTAAAGTAATTTCAATATTTGAGGAGTTGGTGTTTCAGCACAGAAGTGTAACTTCTTTCTTAGTGGAATTAGCACTGAACTTCCAAGTGAGAACTGCTCACTAATAAGACTCCCAAGTAAAACTGGAAGATATATACCTATTCTTATCAGCTTCACAGACCACAACACAGAAATATAATAAAAAAAGGCAACACAACTTTCCAAAAGAACTGAAACTCTTTAGTTACCAAATCCAAATATACTCAAATAGGAAAAATGACAGAATTCAAATGTTTACTTGTAAATCAATAACTTCAGAGGATATAAGCACGAGAAGTAAGGAAACCAACTCAAGATCTAGAGAAGAAAGTCAGTAACATGGATAAGAAATTCAGCAAGGAAACTGAGAATTGAAAAATACTCAAATAAACAGAAATATTAGAAATGGAAAATGCAATGGAAAACATAACCAATAGATGATACCAAACAGAAGAAATACCAGATGTACAGGTTTGAGAAAATACAACATGAGAGAAATGACAACATATAAAAACAAACACCTCAGAATAACACAGAATTCAACAAAAATTCTAAAAGCCATGAAAAATGGGATGATAGATTTCAAGCCTGAAAGTAGATAACTATTCAACAAAGTAGATAACATCTAAGATTGTGGCTTCCACTTATCTTTTAAAACCAATGGAAAATACATTTCAAGAGAGCACAATTAGTGTTCATTTAAAAAGACAAATGAATCCTAAACACAGAAAAAGAAAAAAGTCTCAATTATGAGAGAATAAAGAATACATTTCATGAGAGGAATAGATGAGCAAAGTAAACCCAAGAAAAAAAAAATCATTTCCAGCTGTAAGTTAGTGCTCCCCTACTACTAACAGAGGAGAAAGGACAATTATTGAAAACAACCAACAAATTACAGTAATCTGAAAACCTTCCGAAATAATAACTTTAAGTGTAAATGGCTTAACACGCCAATAAAAGATACAAAACTAGGTTGAGAACATGAATCAATAAGTAAAGGGCTTGCTGAACAAGCATGAAGACCTAAATTCATATCTCTAGAATCTATGTGAACAAACCAACCAACCAACCAACCAACCAACCAACCAACCAACCAACCAACC
>NW_026593286.1:34302012-34354816 GCF_907164565.1 Psammomys obesus | reverse complement strand
ACCAACCAACCAACCAACCAACCAACCAACCAACCAACCAACCAACCCAGGCAGTGTGTACCTATAATCCCAGTGCTGGGAAGGCTCCTGGGGAGTTTGATGGCCAACCAGCCTAATTGTGAGTCATAATTAGTGAGCCCCAGATCCTAGTGACAGACCTGTCTAAAAATATAAGGTGGACCAAGATTTAGTAAGAAACCTGATATTGATTGCTGTGACCTCTACATGTACCCATATATACATGAACATGTACACATATACATAATGACACAGACTAACTTTTTGGATTAAAAAATATTATAAAAAGGAACCAGGGTGAGAGGGAGATCCAGTAGTAGACAGAGCCATAACATGACAGAAAAGCTCAGAAAACATGCACCCGACTTTCAGAAATGAACATTTTAAGAAGCAGAAACGGAGAGAGGGCAGAAGATGCTTGGTGTCACTGGCATAAGAAGACACCAAGAAAACCTCTCTTTTCAACATCTGATCAGAGCAGCTGGGAAACACTATTTCACAATGACCATTGATGGCTTGGTGACTCAGCAGCCCAAGATCCTATGAACCAAACTCCAGGGAAACTCAGAGCCAGCATCACAGGATTAGATGTGGAAATCTGGTCAGCAGCCTCTAAGGAATCATTTTGATAGGGCTGGCTGCTGGGATATGTTTGTGAAAATCTAGGTTAGATTAACCGAAGATAGAAAGACCACCCCTCAATTCTGTGGCACCACTCTAGGGAAGAAGTCTTAGACTGAATAAAACAGAAAGCACTAGCATGCAGGTCTCTCCATCTTGATTGTATGCACTGTGACCAACTGCTTCAAGCTCATTGTGCTCCTGTCACTATGACATCTCTGCCACGGTAACTCTAACTCCAAACTGTGAACCAAAACAGACCCCTTCTTTCTTAGATGTTTGTCAGGTATTTTGTTACAGCGATGAAACAACCAAATATAGATGCATACTAGAGCTTCTACCTTGCCGAGGTTTCTTTCTATTGTCTGTAGCTTATAGTGGCCAAAAATCATAATGGAAAAGTCCAGAAATAAACAATGTATCTGTTTTAAATTGCTTATGTTATCTCATTGCAACATGTTCCAGATGTGAACATCATATTGTCCATCATATCCTAACTATTGAGACATGTATTAGCTGTGTTATCAGATTAACGCTTGTGTATATATAGCATTTTGTACTACCTAAGGTTTGAGGCATTGGCCGGTGTCTGGGAACAAATATCTTATGGATGGGAGCATCTATTGTGTTTTGAATAGACAGTACTAAAGAAATACTAATTTATTTGGAATGAAAGGTAATTCACACCTTTCACTCATATGCTTTCTCAAAGCAGGTGAAATATTAATAGAGTATGGAACACAGTACCAAGTCTCACAGCTTACTCTTGTCCTCACAGTGGAGAAAGATGTTATTCAAAAATGTTTAGAAAAATATTATGTAAAGGATATAGTCTCATAAATTGAATCTTATGCTATGAAATGTAGGGTGTCCATCTAAGAGGTCTGGATTTTAACGGCCGTAAGAAAAAAAATGAGAAACAAATGTCCATTTAGAAAGATGATAGGCTCAGACTGCAGAGAAAATGATCAAACCAAGAACAGAAACATAATTTTGATAAACAAAAATGTTCTACAAGATAATTTCCCCCAAATGTACTTAAACTAGACTGTATGTCAACTAATACATAACCTTACACAGTAATTAATAAGAATTTCTTTTAAGTTTTTATAAATGTATATATTTTACATTGAACATATTTCCACTTACAACTCCCATTTCTTTTTTTAATTCTCACCCTCCACCTAATGTTAGTTAGTTTCACCTGTTTAAGCAGTTTTACTTTCATTTTATATCATATATACATGATTTTATGAATCTACATAAAATCTGAGAACCACAAAGAGAAAACAAAATATCTGCTTTTCTAAAATTGCCCAATTCACTCAATATGATTGTTGAAAGTTGCATCCAATTAATAACTAAGTCTAATTACCTTTTTACTGCCCTTCCACCTCAGAAAGTTATTTTGTAAGCCATGCAATAACAAGGGCACAAATGATATGCTGTGGTGTATTGAGTTGCTGAGCTGAGATCTGATATGTGAGGTGTACTAAATACAGTTTTGAGTTACATGCGATTTTTCTTTTTAAAAAGATTACTGATTTTTATTTATGCGTGTGAGTGTTTTGTTTGCATGTATACAAGTTCACCACATACATTCCCAGTGTCTACAGTGGTCAGAAAAAGATGTCATATCCCCGGGGACTGGAGCTATAAATAGCTGTGAGTCCCCATGTGGGTACTAGGAACAAACTTAGGTCCTCTGCAAGAGCAGTCAGTGCTCCTAACTGTCTACCACCACTCCAGCTCTTACATTCTTTCATCTTAGGATGTTTTTGGGAAAAATACAACTTTGCAAGTTGAGGGGCATCTATATAGCGTTGCCTTTACTGTATTATATGTAAACAGTTTTCTACTGAACCCAAGCATTTTTGTTTACTTCCAGTTGACAGTTTAAACACACTGGTTTATTAAGACTATGATTCTCTTTACTGTATTAGGTTTTCACAATCAACAAAGTCTGATGCCAGAGTCTAAGATGCTCAATCCCCATTCACAAAGGCAAAGAGGATGGACATCGGAGGAGGGAGAAAACAGGGAACAGGACAGGAGCTTACCACAGTGGTCCTCTGAAAGGCTCTACCCTGCAGTCTATCAAGGCAGATGCTGAGACTCATAGCCAAACTTTGGGCAGAAGCAGAGAATCTTATGAAAGAAGTGGGAGGTAGTAAGATCTGGAGAGGACAGGCGCTCCACAAGGACAGCAACAGATCTAAAAAGTCTGGGTACAGGGGTCTTTTCTGAAACTGATACTCCAGCCAAGGACCACTCATAGAGATGGCCTGGAACCCCTTCACAGAGGTAGCCTATGGCAGTTCAGTATCCAACTGGGTTCCATAGTAATGGGGACAGGGACTGTCTCTGACAGTAACTGATTGGCCTGCTCTTTGATCACCTCCCCCTGAGGGGGGAGCAGCCTTACCAGGCCACAGAAGAAGACATGCAGTCATTCCTGATGAGACTGATAGACTAGAATCAATCAGAGGGAAGGGGAGAAGGACCTCCCTTATCAGTGAACTGGGAGAGGAACACAGGTGGGGAAGGGGAGGGTGGGGTTGGGAGGGAAAAAGGGAGGGAGGTACAGGGGGGAAACAAAGTGAAAAAACTGTAATTAATAAAAAATAAAAATAATTAAATAATAATAAGAAAGTCTGATGCATACAGAACATATATATTTCTAGTGTTTAACAACATGGTTATTATGTAGAGTTCTATGAGTAAAAATATGCTACAGAATTGTTCAATTTATGGAGAGCACATACAGTTTTATACTCTCTTGTCCTAGATGCTATAAATCACAGGTTTCCCCCAGTCTTTGTCTTCCTCTATGCTTAGGACTAGCTGGATATAAGCCAACTTTAGCCTCTAAACTGATTAATAAGAAGTAATAATGGTACTGAGATAAAAGTGTTAAAGAACATAGTGGTAGTAGAATGTTTCTGAAGAGACAATTGGCAATTTTTAGCTGTGTGACTATTTCAAGATAGAAGGAAACATTTTGTCAGTTCAAATTCCATTCCAATTTGCTTCTGAATTATTCTGTCTTTCCAAAGAGTTAGCCACCCAATGTGGGTACTGAAAACCCAAATTGGATCCTCTGCAAGGGCAATATATGCTCTCAACACCCCAATCTATTTCTCTAGCTCATATTTTCTTCTTTAATGGTAAAAGCATCCAAAATTTTTCTTTCTCTCTTTTTTTTTAGTTTTTAATATTTTTTTTTATTCTGATTAAAATAAACATTTTTTCCTAAGGGAATTTTCAGTTTCTTTTTCTTTTTAATTTTTTAATATTTTTCTTTTATTATTATTTCTTTAAAATGGGGTACAGAGCTAAACAGAGAAAATCTAATGACAGAGAAACACTTAATGAAGTGCTCAACATCCTTAGTCATCTGGGACATGCAAATCAAAACAACTCTGAGACTCTATCTTACACCGATCATAATGGCTAAGATAAAAAATTCAAGTGCCAACACATGCTGGAGGATGTGGAGAAAGGGGAACCCTCCTCCACTTCTGGTTGTAGTGCAAACTTTTACAACCACTTTGGCAATCAATCTGGTGTTTTCTCAGAAAATTGGGAATAGCGCTACCTCAAGATCCAGCTATACCACTCCTGGGCATATACCCAAAAGATACGCCACCATTCAATAAGGACATTTGCTCAACTATGTTCATAGCAGCTTCATTTATAATAGCTGGAATCTGGAAACAACCTTGATGTCCCTCAACTGAAGAATGGATACAGAAATTGTGGCATATTTACACAATGGAATACTACTCAGTTATTAAAACCAAGGAAATCATGAAATCTGCAGGCAAATGGATGGAACTAGAAAAGATCATCCTGAGTGAGGTATCCCAAAACCAGAAAGACACACATGGTATATACTCACTTATAAGTGGATATTAGCTGTATAATATAGGATAGCCATACTAAAATTTACAGACCTAAAGAAGCTAAACACTGAGGAGGACCCTAGGGAGGATGCTTAAATTCATTCAGAATGGCAAACAGGATAGACACCAGAAGTGGTGGAAGAGAGGAAACAGGATGGGAGCCTACTAAAGAGGGTCCTCTGAAAGGCCCGACAGGGGATCGAAGCAGATGCTGAGACTCAGCCAAATAGTGGGTAGAGCACAGGGAGTTATGGAAGAAGAGGGGAGGGGAACAGAAGGACATGGAGGGGACAGGAGCCCTACAAGGAGACCAACAAAGCTAAAAAATCTGAGCCCAGGGGGTCCTGCAGAGACTGATACATCAACTAAGGACCATGCACAGAGAGGACCTAGACTCCCTTCTCAGATGTAGTCAATTGGCAGATCAGTCTCCATGTGGCTTCCCGAATCAGGGGAGCAGGGGCTGCCTCTGTCATGAACCCGACTGCCTGCTCTTTGATCACTTGTCCCTGGTCATGTGGTCTTGCCAGGCCACAGAGGAAGAGGATCCAGACAGTCCTGATGAGACTTGATTAACTATCGGCAGATGGCAGAGGAGGAGAACTCCCCCTTTCAGTGAACTAGGGGAAGGGGATAGGCGGAGGAGGGTGGAACTGAGAGGAGTTGAGGAAGGGGGCTTCAATTGGGATATATAAAATAAATTGTGAAAAACAGTTTTTCTTTTAGCACACAAAAATACAGTAAGTTACTTTGATCCATAGTTAACTAATTGTGCAATCAGACCTTTTACTACTAAGTATGACTTAGTACCTGTGATGGTTTTACATGTCAACCTGAAATATCCCAAAATAACTTAAGAAGGGATTCTCAATCAGTGATTGTCTTAATAAGGTTGGCATTCAGATATGTTTGTGGGGAACTGTCTTGTTAACTTACCCAGCCTACTGTGGGCAGTGCTTTTCCCTGGGCAGGGACTTCAAGTAAACAGCATGCAAGGATGCATTTGTTTTTTCTTTGTTCCTAACTGTGGATGTGATGTGATAAGCTGCTTGAGTTCCTGAATTGACTTTCCTGAAATGATGGGCTGTAATCTGGAACTGTAGGCCCAATAAACCAATTTTCTTCAAATTTTCTTTTTGTCAGGGTATTTTATCCTAACGATAGCAACAGAAATAAACAGCAACAGAAGTAACAGTAGCCCAGTATCCATCCACTGACCAATTGTGCTGGTTTGTTTTAAATGCCAACTTGATAGTACCTAGAATCACTCGGAAATAAGAGTCTTAATGAGGAAGTATCTAGATCAGGTTGGCTTTGGGTATGTCTGTGAGGGATTGCTTTGGCTGTTTGTTTTTGGAAGACCCAACCTATTGTGGGTGACACATTTAAGGGCTTATCCTTTAAAAGATCTAAGAAAGCTATCTGAGTACAAAGAAACAAGTAATGAAGGACATGTTTACTATCTTTCTGCTCTTGACTGTGGGTGTCATGTAACTTCCTTTGTCTTTCTTAAAATGATGGACTATAACTTGAAATTGTGTATGTTAAATGAACCCTTTTTCCCCTAACTTGCTATTTGTTCAGGGTATTTTATTGTAGCAATAAATGAAACTAGAAAATCAGTCTTCCCATCAGTTTTAGAAGTGAACTATGCTTACAAAAAAAATGAATGAACCAAAAGATTTGAACTCTAAAAATAACACTATGGTTTTTAGTGCCAAGGAAAATTTACATCGAAAGAAAATAGCTGGTATTTCAAGTGCCCATTAATATTTTAAAGTTGGTTTAATAAACTTAGAAATATATATCTCTAATAATGTAACATTTGCATATTAAGATTTCCGTGTTTATAATACAAATACAGTACAAACAGAAGTAGATAATATTATCTGCAATAAACCTTGTATAATAAAGCATTGTTGTGAAACTCTCCATAACTATGGAAGTGGTACTGGAGTTTTTGTGCCCGAGACAGACACAGTTTTCTACTGAGAGCCACTGAATTACTAAAGAACAATTAGTTATCTATGCATAGGGCACGTGCCTTGGTGATAGAGTACTTGCTGAGATGTCTGAGATTCTGGGATCAATGTCTGGCACCACCAACACATTTTGGGTATAAAACACATAGGAAACTCTACCTTTTATTGAAACATAAAAAGAAGTATAAAACTTCTTATATAATAGTCCTGCATTCCAGTTTTGACTTTGAAAATTTATTAATTTTTTTCTATGTTCAACAAAAGAGTATGTCCTATATCACTAAATCTAAGTACAAGGTGAGTTTCTACATACAATTTCTGATGTTACCTAGAGATCTAAGACAACTTAGAAATGTGCATACTCTTCAAGTAGAAAATCAAACGTTAATGAACATTCTTAGTACCATTTACCACTATTTCTCCTATTTGCATTATTACTTAAGCGATAATTTCAATTATTTTAATCTGCCCTACCTATCACTCCCTCACCCACATATATATCCAATCCATCATGTACACATATACTAGCAATTGATGATGTTAACATTAGGGGAAGTCTGTTGTAGAAGATTTTTCTAACAATACTGAAAATAAAGCCTCTATAAATGAGATTTATTAACATTCTAGATTTTAATGTGAAACCAAAATTGGGGTCTTCTTTCATATCCACAGTACAATGATGAAGGGACACAGTGAGTAGTCACAGCAGTGAGTTGTTATGGTGGGGCATGAGGGAATAGATGTCAACACATATGATGGATCATACTTATGAGTGTAAAATAGCTCCTTTCTATCATTTCACTGCAGAGTATACTTCCATATTCCACTAAACTAAAATGGACAAAAATTCATAGTACCAGCAAAAGTTAATCTGCAATTCTTTACTAGGATGAAGTCCATTTTTCTAACATGATGATCCTGAACCTCACTAAGAATCCCAGTAATAAAGAAAGAGAACTTCCTGTGCACAGCAGATGACCAAAATATAGAGAATATACACATGGAACTAATTAGATTAGATGTGATTGGGTGAAATCTATTCTTTGGGCAGAATCTGATTTAATGAACACAACTATATCCTTAAACATAAAGTAGAGATGATTAGCTGTTTCACCTCCCTACAAAAACTATGTATTATTGACATAGATAATCCTATGTGCCAAACCTAGAACAGTAAAATTAGATACAGAAAATAGATTAAGGGTCACCAGGGACTGAACAGAGAGGTCAAAAGGGAGAGAGGGTTTATTGTGTAATGAGAACAGAGTTTCTGTTGAGGTGATGAAAAAGTTTGGGAATGATGGTAATAATTTTCACAGTACTGTGAATATAATTAAAGACACTTAAAATAGTTAAAATGGTAAACTTAAGTTTATATATTGCTATATATATGACAATAAGTAAAACATTTTGACCATGACTGGCTTATAACATTTCAAAATTAGTTAATAGGAATTATAGTTAATTTATAATTTATTTCCTCCATATAAGATAATTCACTAATTCTTTACTTTTGATCATAGACGGGATAAAAAATTTCCAGAGAATAATGGAATGAAAACAGGAAAAAACTCAAAATGAACTCCTTACTTTAATTGGCTCAGGTTGCATCATAGGTGCAGGCATAGCAATGGCACTTGAAGCATAAACCTGGTGATATGCTGCTTGAACTCCATGGTCAGAATAAGGCTGTTAAAAAAGAGGCAGTGAGGAAACAAGAGAAGGGGAGAGAAAAAAAGAGGTTTTACTTACATTTATTAAAATACTTATTCAGCACTTACTATGTGACATGTTTTCTCTCACATACAAAAACTCATTCACTATGTTTAATGACCTTATAGTCTAATCAAGAAACAGAATTACTCTAAGTTGCCACATGTCCTGTGAGCCATGTGTACAGTGCATGAGGAAGAAAGACTACTCGGTTCAAGGATAATCATGAACAATTTCTTAGTGGCACTGATTTTTTTTTTTTTAAAGAACCAGGAACACAGTGAGGGACTGTGTGATCAAATCAGAGGTAAAGCAAGAAGAGAGACCTTCTTTTAGGGGACCTACTTAAGTTGTTTGATAGGCTGGGAAGAACACTAAATGATAAAGGAGGGAAATTAGGCAGGAGAGCAATAAACAGACGGCAGATAATTTACAAGTATATTTAAATGATAACAAATGCTGGTAAGGACATGGAGAAAGAGGGACCACCTACACTGTTGGTGCTAGTGTAATGAAGCACTGTCACCATGGAAATCAGTATAAAGGTTCTCAAAAATTAAAAATAAGCTAGGCGGTAGTGATGCATGCCTTTAATACCAGTGCTTGGATGGCAGAGGCAGGCAGATCTCTGTGAGTTCAAGGCCAGCCTGGTCTACAGAACGAGTTCCAGGACAGCTGTAGCTACATAGAGAAACCTTGTCTTGAAAAACCAAAAAAAAAAAAAAAAAGAATAAAAAAGAAAAACTATAAGACTAACTATACCAATCCTGAACATATATCCAAGTGATTCTACATGCTATACAGAGATACTTGCATACCCATGTTTATTGCTGGTCTACTCATAATAGAAAGGAAATGGAATCAGCCTGGTTATCCATCAACAGACGAACAATGAAATAGGTGGACATTTAAAACAATGGATTCAAAATATTATCTAAAATATACTAATTATTAAATTGAATTTGTAAACATTTTAATTAATTACATGTCTTCAAAACCTGATATAAAAGCTAGTATAGGAATGCCAGAAGAGGGCAGTATTGTGCAATCACAGGTATCAAACATATGAACTATGTCCGTTGTTCCTGAAAGGTTAAGTAAGGAAGAAAATAATTTAGTAGTTATGATGTCATTTAGGGTTAGGATTAGGTCAAAGGCAGCTTAGGCAACAGGATAATGAAACACTTTGGCAGGTGTGGAACGACACAGTCCTGAACATCTCAAATATTGAATACAGTCTTATCATTTCAAGAATCTTGGTTTTGAAAGGTAGAAGAGAATCAGAGGATCTGTGAAGTAATGTGTAAAAAGAGTAATTACCCCTCAAATGTGCTACAGATATTCAAAGAATGTTGTATTAAACAGCCCTAATCTTTTAATACTGCAATATGGTTTGATACCTTCACCTTTACAAGTAAGGTCAGTGACAAGACTGTGGGGATTAAATAATTCCCTCAAGAATCACTGTAAAGTGGCCAAATGGTGAACCAAGGGAGAGAAACTGACTTAAAATACAAGAGAGAAAACAGATCATAGGATGGACTGAGAGTGGTAAAGGCATGGAAGGAGTTTGAAATGTTCACTGAAATAAGCGATTGAGTATATTCACATATTTGTTTTCTTTTTAGGAAACAATCCAAACAAAAAGCCCTGAAGGTTTTAATTGTAATAAAAACCCCACTAACCCTGAAAATAAAAAGCACTAAAATAAGATAATACAGGTATCATTAAGTATGGAAATGCCATATTAAGTATAAACTATACAGTCAGAGCAATATTTTTAGAAAAAAATCTTAATAGGTTAAATAAGGAGTGAATATACACTTGTGATGAGTAACTGATATCAGGAATTAATAATATGGTTTAAAGCCCAAAGCAGATTTTGGTGAAATATCTATTGTAAAAGATTCTTACTTCACTTCCACCTCTATGTAAACCAGAAGGCAAGAAAACATCAAAAGACAAATTTCTGAAATTTCATCATCACTTAATAACAAAGTATCGATGGTTTTCAAATGACAAAGCATGTATACTGTGTACGTATGCTGCACAATCTGGACACAAGGGAGGATTCTAAGGCCTTTATTTATTCAGCAAGAATAAAGATTTCTCTAGATGGCAATGAAAGATCTACCCAAAGAGTCCTTTGAGATTTGTATGTTCAGGCCAAGGTAAAAATAAAGATCTAATTTAACAATGCTTAAATGTAAGGGAGGACCATCTTAAGGAAAAATTATGTCTATCTTACTTTTTTTGCCTACTCTGTAGGCTTCTAGCTGAACAACACTGCCAGAGGTGAAATAGGGTGAAGGTTAGAGTAAGAATTAACTGTTACATTTCTGTATGGAGAACCTACGATAAAAAGAGATTAAACTAGGAATTAAAATGGTTACCAGCAAGGATATGGACAAAAGGGAACCCTTTGACACTGTGAAGTGAATGTAAATTAGAATAGCTATTATGCAAAACACACGCAGGTTTCTAAAAAAGTACTACTATATGATTCAGCATATCTATGATTCTGGACATACATACATACATACATACCATGCACACACACACACACACACACACACACACACACACACTCACACTAACATACACACATACAAAGGAAATGAATGTGTTACAGAGATACTTGAACTCTTAAGCTCACTGCAGCATTATTCACAATAGCAAAGAAGCTGAAAATGTAGCTTAACATTTTACAAATGCTCAACGGTATGCAAAGCCTTGGATTTGTTTCTCAGCACCAGAAAAAAAAAAAAAAACAACCCTCAAAACTATGTTCCTGTCTTACACAATAACAATGACATGGAACCAACTTTAGTGTTTATCAATGGATAAGAAAAATGTGGGCTATGAACAACAGAATAACATTCAGTCTTAAAAAAACAAGGAAATTCTATCAGATGTGACATCATGGATAAATCTTGAGGACATTATACAGTGAAATAAGCCAGGTAAACAAAGATAAATGCTTCTTGTGGAATCTGAAAAAAATCAAACTTGCAGAAACAGAGATGAGAATAGTGGTTTTCACAGGTGGGGAGAAGGATGAGAAGATGCTGGTCAAATGGTACAGGTACAGAAAGGATAGATGTTTTCTGGAGTCACTGTATAGCATGGTGACTATAGGAAATAATAATGAGTTATAAACTTGAAAACTATTGAGATCTTAAATGTTTTCACTACAAACAAACAAAAACCCTAAATAACCACATGAAGAGAGGAATTACACTGACTGTGGTAACTACTTTAGAATATATAGTTACAAAATATTATGTAGTTCATAAACATTTACAGCACAATTTTTTAAACTTTTATTTTATGTGCATTAGTGTGAAGATGTCAGATCCTTTGGAATTGGCAGTATAGACAATTTTGAGTCTGCCATGTGTGTTCTGGGAATTGAACTCAGGTCCTTTGGAAGAGCAAACAGTACTCTTAATCACTGATCCAATTCTCCAATCTCTCCAATCTCTCCAATTTTTATGCTCAATTACATTTCAGTAAATCTGGAGAAAACCAAAAAAGTAAATGAAGGATGAGACAAAGAATTGAGAAATTCTAGTAAAAGCATCCAACTGTGGAAATTCCTGTTCCAGGATAAATTATGTGTTGAGCTTTATGCTAGATAACAAAGCAATGCACTTAAAAAGCTGCTGACTGAAAAACACACCATGACATCAGCACGGCTCCTGCATGTGGATGATGCTACCAAGACATAACTTAAAGACACTGAAGATAGTATTGATAATTTATTATTAGCTATAATTGATAATAGCTAATAATTTAATATATATTATTGTAGGAAGAATTTTAAATATTACATTGGTTTAAATATTATATGCTTTTAAGTGAATTTTTACCAACAGTACAGACTGATGGGAAAATAAGAAGGTGCAAATATTTGATACTTTAGAGCTTTCAAAAAAACTTGGAAGGTGATTCAGGAGTAGTTACTGAAAAGTTCTAAGATGAAGCAACACCCATAGAATAAATAAAAATAAAATACAAATAAAATACAAATAAAAAACAGAAAACATAAAAAAGCAATTTTAATGATAATCTTCAACAAATAAAAAAGAACTGAAAATTAATATGAGGCAGTTATAGAACAATCACTTTACCACTAAACAGGACTGGGAATGCAGCTCAGTTGCAGTGTGTTTTTTAGAATCTACGGGGCCCTGGGTTCAACTCCCAACACTGACTAAATGCAAAACAAAGAAAAAGATGAACTTGTACCTCTGGAACTGAAGCTTCCATCAGAGACAGTGGAGGAGGAACACAGCCACCATCTTGTGCAATTTCTACTGGTTGATAGATAACCTCAGAAGGTTGCAGATACAAGAATGGAGCAGAAGATGCAGGGGACTAAAACAAAATGATCCTTGTTATTGAAGTATGATTATTTATGTATGTTATGCTAAAATGACTTCCCCTAAAATGAAAAATATTATATGTTGCATCATTCCTAAAATTATTTTTCAGGGATAGCACAGAATTGTCTTAGAAACAGACTAGGAGATCTAAGTTGTCAGTTACATAGATATTATTTAGGGTATAATTATTATTATAGATATCATTAATGGTAAGTACTTCATGTTTATCTTGCCTTAAAACCTCGTAATAAACAGATAATTGCAGATATACTAATATCATCATTAAAAGTTATAATAATAGCCCTATCATATTTAAATTATGTCTACTTTTAACTTTGTGACTTCACATAGGTGTAAGAAAATACCACTAACTAATTAATTTTTTGGTGGAGTACTATTTCTTAGGGAAAAAAAATGGAAAACAGAATACACATTGAACAGCTTTGAAATTTCAAATTTTAGAGTATTTTGGATTAGAAGGTGTTCAACCAATAATAGCTAAGTAAGTATCATCAGATTTCAAAATATTAAACTAGTTTTTGGTTTTAATCATTTCACATAGTAGATACCCAAGCGGTTCTTATTTAGGAGCATGAGACAAACTAAAGCAAAATCTGAAGTTAAGCTAGAAAAATGCCAGCAAAAACAATTGAACGTTTTTTTGTTTTTTTTATATAGCATGCCTTTATGAAATGTTTTCCACCAATATGATCTCATTTTACCTTCCCAAAAATCATAAACGAAAAACTTAGGTTATAACATCACCGCATCCATTTTACAAATGAAGGAATGAAAATGTAGGAATTAAAGAAATCACAGTTAGGCGGGTCGTGGTGGCCATGCCTTTAATCTCAGCACTCTGGGAGGCAGAGGCAGGTGGATCTCTGAGTTCAAGGCCAGCCTGCTTAACAAAGAGAGTCCAGAACAGCCAAGGCTACACAGAGAAACCTTGTCTTGAAAAACAAAAAACAAAACGATTTCGCATTTAATAAATAAAAGAGGAAGGTTGTAAACTTAGTTATCTTTACTTTTGTTTTCAGGGATCCTTCCTTCCTTCCTTCCTTCCTTCCTTCCTTCCTTCCTTCCTTCCTTCCTTCCTTCCTTCCTTCCTTCCTTTCTTTTTTGAGATAGGGTTTCTCTGTGTAGCCCTGGCTGCCCTGGACTCTATCTGTGAGGCAGGCTGGCCTCAAACTCACAGAGATCCACTGCCTCTGCCTCCTGAGTGCTGGGATTAGCGCAAGCACACCCTGGTGTTTTCAGGGATTAACAAAAATACAGTGAAAAGAAAGATTTGAAATTAGACACTAAAGGTTGATATTTACCTGGGGAACCCCCCACTGCCACTGCCCTGGTAGACACTGTGCTGGGGCCTAAAATGAAAAATATCAAATACACATATCAGTTACAAACAAGGGTTAACAACAGACATTTCCACTCAAAAGAATGAAGCTGACCTTTTCAGGCATAAACAAAACTTAACACAGAAGCTAAAACACAAAAGCTAAACACAAAAGCTAAAATAAAAATTTTAGAAGAATTAGAATATGAAGGTGGAAAGCTTTGTGACTTTGAATTAGGAAATGCTTTAAAAGTTATGCTTAACAAATACACATAGCGAAGAAACGAACACTAACAAAAGTTTATCAACAGGACCTCATCAAAGCTTCTTCAGACTTGAAGGCTATAAAGAATACCAACAAGGAAGGGGAATTTAACCTATATGATGTGGGAGAGTACCTACAAATCATATACTTGAAAAGGAAATTGTATCAATATATGAAAACTTTATTTTTATGTGCAATACTGATGATTCAAAACAGGACCTCACAAATACTTTGCAAGCATGAAAGAGCCATACTCCAAGGCTCCAAAGAATATAAAAAACCTGTTTTTTTTTTTTTTAAAGGACAGAAATAAGGAATCCTTTTGGTGTTTTTTAGCTTATCATAAAGAGGCATTGAGAGACACAAAGGAATGGGACTTTCTTCTCACACAGATCTAGTGAACCAGTTTTGAAATTGAAGGATTGCACTGGCAGAGAAGAGGAGGTTGTTATTCTCTGGAGTGGGTTTTACCATAGACTTGCAAGGCTCAACTTTTCTATTTTTGAATGTTACCTTAAAATGGTCTGTTTGAACAAGATGACACTTAATGTCCTTTCTGGTCTATAATTCTATGAACATATGAGAGTTTTCCTCTGGGGGACCTTTAAGTATGTATTACTTGTACAAATTAAGGTGTTTCATTCTGGTACTTTCATACAGGCATGTAATGTTCTTTATCATAATTACCCTATACTCTCTATCTCACGTCATTTTTTTTTCCTTTTTCTAAACACTTAGCATCTGAGATAAAATATGCTTTTTCTTTTATTTGCTTTTGTGGGTGTGGATTTTTTCATTAACATGATAATTTTCTGTTCCATTTAGTTTCTGCAAAGAACATAATTTCCTTTTTCTTTATACTGGAGTAAAATTCCAGTATGTACGTATGTATGTATACACACATATAAAATATATATGCTGCATTTTCCTTACCTGTTGATTGACTTCTAGACAGATTCCATATCATGGTGTGGCACAGCCGAGTCACAAGGTAGTTGTTTTTAGAAGTTCCATACTGGTTTCCATGGTGGCTACACTAAACACACAGCCTCACCAGCAGTGAAAAAGGGTTCCTTTCCTCTATACAGTTTCCAGAATTATTTGTTGCTTTTTTGATGGTAGACACTGTGTGGTGAATCTCACTGTAGTTTTCATTTGTATTTTCCTGATGGTTACGTCTGAACATGTTGGTTCATCTTTTTATTGATTATTTGTACTTTTTCATATGAGAAGTGTCAGTTTATTTCTACCACTCATTTATTGATCAGATTGTTTTTTTTTTTTTTTATTTTTTAAGGTAAACACACAAACT
The DNA here is from genome assembly GCF_907164565.1 of Psammomys obesus. NCBI lineage: Eukaryota > Metazoa > Chordata > Mammalia > Rodentia > Muridae > Psammomys > Psammomys obesus. Next base: position 34,339,273 of record NW_026593286.1, on the reverse strand, counting down.
TTTTAAAAGATTTATTATACAACATTCTGCCTGTATGTGTGCCTGCAGACCAGAAGAGGGCACCAGATTTCATTATAGATGGTTGTGAGCCACCATGTGGTTGCTGGGAATTGAACTCAGGACCTTAAGAAGAACAGCTAGTGCTCTTAACCTCTGAGCCATCTCTCCAGCCCTGCCATTTACATTTTAAATATTAGTTTCCTCCTTGATTTATTTTTTTAGTTAATCCATTTCAGTATTCTGTGTTGATATCCAGTTTCCTCTGTACCACTTATTAAAGAGGCTGTGTTTTTCCAATGTCAAGACTCAGATGAATGTAGCTGCTTGGGCTTATTTCTAGCCCTCCTCAGTCTATTCCACTGGTTTGTGTGCTGCTTTTCTGCCAGAATCATATTATTTCTGTTAGGAGGGTTTCATAACATAGAGTAAGGATTGGAGGAGTCCTGCATTGTTCCTTTTACTCAGATTGCTGTGACTACTTGGAGCATTTTGTATTTCAATATGGATTCTAGTGTTTCCTTTTCTGTATTTGTGAAGAATGTCACTAGAAATCACGTTGAGTCTGTAAATCCTGTTTGGTAATAGCTATTTCAGCAGTATTAATTCTGTTGATTCATGAATGTTATGCAGTTATTTCCTCTGAATTCAAACACTGCCTCCTAGAGGGAGAAGGAAGATTCACATGACTTAGCATATTAACAAAACTTACAAAATTCAGGAAGCTCACAAAACTCACTGAATCAGGAGCTCAGAAATTTATTACCCTGGAGTCTCCCAAGGAAGATCAAAAAGCATTAAAAATTGCTGCAGAAGAGGACTCTTTTAAATGGTGCTACCTGCAAATTGTTTAGGGAATTTCAATAATGAAGCTTTTGTGTTATCTTTCATCTTGGGGTGAAACTTTTAGTGATGCAGTTGCCTTTGAGTCATGCATGCCCTTGATAGTAATCTTTATCCATGCTTATATAAGTAACTCCATTAAACTCATGGGCTCACCAAGCCAGACTTGGGTAGAAAGGTTTCTTTTGGTCTATTTTAAGTACCCTACCTGGGGTTAACAGGTGTTTGTCCACTTCTTCACAAGAAAAGTCACACATGATTGGCACCTGAATAGGGACCTGACAGAAATAGAGATGAGTTGGACAGGAGCAATTACATGCCGTTGTAATGGGTGACACATGCAACTGATCTGAGGGAGGAGCATCTGCAGGGGCAACCCCAACATGGCTGTCTTTCCTCATGTGGGACGGGATGGTATGCCTCCTGGCTGTAGTGGCACCAATAGTCCCTGCTGTTGGCAATAAGATTTAGCTAAGAGTAGGTCATTCGTTTTAAAAATATTTTTATTATTTAAAACAATTTTTACATTTAAATATGTTTTAAGCATATTCCTCTTCCCTAGGTCCTTCCAGATCTTCTCTCACTCCTGACATGGGCAACTTAAAGTTTTCTCAAAAAAATAATAGCAAAACCAATGTAACAACTCTTCCAAACTGAAACAAAAAAAAGTACCACCTCTCCCCTGCCAAAAAAAAAAGTTGCAGAGTCCATGAAATGTTGGTCAACTACTCTTGAACACAAGGCTTGATATACCGTTAAGTGTTTGATACACCTAGTGCCACTCAACTGGAGAAAACTGATATCCCTTCTCCCAGCAGATAGAAGTGAAAGTTCAGTTGTTAACCTTTATCCTAGTGACTAGGCATTCTTTTGTTCATTTAAAAAATATAACAAAATAAAATAGAATAATATAAAACAAAAAGTATCACATTGAAGTTGCACAGGACAAAGCCCTGTGCAAAGGAAAAGAGCCCAAGAGAAGGCAGAAGAGTCAGAGGCCCACTTTTTCACAAACAGGAGTCCCATAAAAACACTAAACTGAAAGTTGTAACATAAAGGTGGAGGCTTATAGACCCATGCAGGCCCTGTGCATGCTACTTCAGTCTCTTGAGTTCATATGAGCTTTGCTAATGTTAATTTAGAGGGCCTTGTTCTCTTGGTGACCTCCAAGCCCTCTGGCTCTTACACTTTCATTTAGGGCTGATTGTTCCAAGGTCTCTGACTCAAAAAGTAGGTCATTCTTAAGGATAATCTCAGGGTACCCACCTTCCTCCATGTGGTATGAGGTGGCATGCCACCTTGATTAATGGGGTCTGCTACAAGGACATGAATACTCCCAAAATGTCTAATGAGGTAGTGAATATATTTCAGCTCCCAAGTGTAACATGTATAGAATGGAATCACAAGAAGGCAGAGGTAGCTTCCTTGTGGTGGATGATAAGAATTTGCCTAACAGAGGGAGAATTATGACTGTGAAGAAACATGTGAATGGCTTTTTCTGCACCAGCCTCTGCTTTGGCAGGAAAAATGTAAAAAATAGAAGATGAGATTGAGGTTTTGGCTTGCTATTTCTTGAGAGAGATAGAGACAGAGAGACAGACAGGCAAATAAAACAAGAACACAAACTCTGTTAAAGAGTTCGTCCTGGGATCCAAAACTTGGAACTCCTGGGAATAATCTGAGATTCTTACCTTAGCTTGTGAGGTTGTGGGACAGGGGGTGTACGGAATCAATCATCTGAGTGCTGTGGAAGCAGAGACAACTGAGCAACATTACCTACTCATGTTTCTTAAAACAAAGGTCACATAATTTGAAGCACTATGTGACATAAAACTACCAATGGATTGGCTCATACAAGTTATTAGGGATACTTGGTTATTGTTGGCTATGGTCTCTGTGAATATCATGGACAATAAAGTATTGGAATGACAAGAATTACAAAAGGAAATGGACATGCCAGCAGTATTAAACCAGGAGTATCCCATGATTAAGATGCAGGATGGGTCATGGAGAATAAGTGTGGGTCATAGAGAGGTAGGTGGCACAGTGTATCCCACTCTAAGAATGTATTTCTTTATTTACGTATGGATGTTTTGTCTGCATGTATATCTGTGCACCACATATGATGGGTGTGTAGTGCCCACAGAAGCCAGAAGAAGATGGCTTTGGATCCTCTGGGACTCAACTTTAGAGAGTTATGAGCTACCATGTGGGTGCTGGGAACTGAACTCTGGTCCCCTGGAAAAGCAGCCAGTGCTCTTAACCACTGGGCCATCTCTGTAGCCTTTTGTGTTATATTTGACCTTACTAATATTTTTGAAATTTTATTATTTAAAACAAATATTAAATTTAAATACATTTTGATCATATTCTTCCCCTTCCAAGTCCTTCCAGATACTCTCTCTTTCCTTATCCACATAAAAAAATCTTTGGAGTCCATTTTAAGTTGGTCAACTACTCCTGTCCATGTGGCTGATATATCTAGTGTTCCTCTATCGGAAAGAACTGATTTTTCTTCCTGCAGCAGGTATAAATGACAGTTCAGCTGTTACCCTTTACCCTAGTGGCTAGGTTTTCATTCATTCACTTGTTCAGCTAGGCATCTCCTCTTTCAACTGTTCAGGACCCCTTACCCACAGAGTAGTGCTGCCCCACAACGGTATGGGTCTTCCCACATCAAGTAACAACCAGAACATTTCTCTGCAGAAATACCTATAGGCCATTCTGACTTGGACAATTTTCCACCAAGGCTCTTTCTAGGTTATTCTAGGTTGTGTCATGTTGACAGCTAACACTAATCCATACACCCACTTTCTGTATATCTGGAGGTACAGTAAATGGCTGAGGAGCTCACAAGACCCCAGAGTGAACCTATTATTATTCTGCTAAGTGAACATCATATCAAACTGCCTTCCAATTTCTTTCTACATACAGATTAGTTCAGCTCTGAGATTTTTTTTTTTGGCACTGGGCAGTGGTTAACAGAGAAACTCACAACTGATTCAAGTGCAGAGAATGAGTCTCAGTAGCATGCTCACGCACAAATGGGACATCTGTATCTATCCCCTTCCAAGGCTCAGAGAATATCACAGAAGAAGGATGTGAGAAGCTTCTAAGAGCCAGAGGTTGGGATGATTGGGGCAAAACGGTCTCCTGGATGTGACAGGACCACTGGCACTCATGAATTCACAGCAGCTGTGGTTGTCACAAGAGTAAGCCAGTCAAAATTGCAGCATGGAGTTGAGAGGAGCTCAGGAGAGGAGCTTTTGAGAGTCTATGGCTTCTGGGGGACAGAGAGCCTTTTTATCGTCAAGTGTATGGCTCCTAGTAGATCATCCACATGCCAGTGGATGGTTCCACATCCATGGGTAAATAAACAGCACAAATATGACTCAGTGGGTTAAGGGCGGAGGGAAGGTGGAAGAGAGAGAACACAAATTAAGGAGGTGGTAGGGGTAAATGGGTTGGGGTATGTATATGAGAAGAGATAAGGAGTGAGGTGAATATGATTAAAATACAATGCATAAAAATTTCAAAGAATTAATAACAATAATTTTATTAAAAATAGCAGTTGCCCTTCTTTTTTATTGCTATGGTTTGTAATTTGGTCATTCACTGGTGCTGTATACAGAGGTCCTGTATGTTCTGTTTATACTTTTAAATTTCTTTGTCTATATTGTCTTCAAGTTCTGATATTATGTTTCACTAGATCCAACCTGCTATGAGGGTTCAAGTAAGCTTTCATTTGAATTATTGAGCTTTTCATTTTTGAAATTTTAATTGATTTTCCTTCTTTGTTTCATTTAATTCTTCTTTCATAGTCTTCATTGGTATCTTTATTTCATTCATCATTTCTAATCTTTGAATTCACTCAGTGTTTATGTCTTTGATTTCACTGATCATTAATAAAAATGTGTATGTGTGCCTACTTGCTTCTATGTACACATGTGTGAACTGCCTGTGGAGGCCAGAAGGAAGCACTGACTTTCCTGGAACTGGAGTTACAGGTAGGGTTGAGCTACCCAAAGTGGGTAACGGGAACTGAACCCAAGATCATTTGTGCTTTTAACTGCAAAGACATCACTCTAGCTCCTCACTGATCAGTCTTTTTTGTTTTTTTGAGACAGGGTTTCTCTGTATAGCACTGGCTGTCCTGGACTCACTTTGTAGAGCAGGCTGGCCTGGAACTCACAAAGATCTGCACGTGCTGGGATTACAGGTGTGCACCACTGCTTCTGGTTTCACTATCAGTCTTACAGTCTTACAATCTTTCCTTTGAATTCATTATTTAAGATGCCATTCATTTGACTATCATTAGAATCCATTACTGTGGAGTGTTCAACTTTTGGAGGAGCCATTTTGCCATGCCTCGTTGGATGTCTTATGCGCCTTTATTGGGATTTGTGAATATGTGGCCAAGTCATTGGCTGGAGGTTTTAATTTTCTGTATCCTTTCAGTTGAGATACTTAGAATGTTCATGTATGATTAGTCTGTGGCAGGACTGAGGTGAAGTTTCTCACACCTGTTCTAGGAAAGTGGCTCAGTAAACAAGCACTTACCTCATGTACCTACTAATTAAATCATGTATTATCTGCTTTGAAGAACAGAAACTGACAAAACCATCAATCTTCACCTTTAATTTTATAATTAGTGTCAAACATAAAGTCAGACGAAAAAGTATAAAATTATATTATAGTAAAGTTTATAAAATTATTGAAATGTCAGGTGAGCCATATCAATAATTAATTAATTAAGGAGCTGGACTCAGATATAAGCAAACCCCAACTTTATTCTTTCTCACTTTTAGTACTTTAACAGTACTATGTTGTTTTTTTTCTTGTCCTTGGATTTCACTGAGGGCAGATTACTGTTTTGGAGTTTGGCTGATTCCAAATACCAGCTGTATGGCATGAAACTTTACTATGTTTTTTGATGATATTGTTAGGAACTTCTGACTATAGGTCACATTCTCTTTGCACAAATTCTTAACTGGTCATCCGTAAGTTTTTTTGGGAAGAGTTTCTTCTTTCAAGTTCACAACTTGCTTTGAGGAAACATGAGCCTTTGTTCCAATAGGTTCCCACTACAAAATTCTTCCCGGGCTCCATCAACACGGTCTTTTGATGTTTCTTAGGAGATCAAGGCCCAAAGTACCAACATCCCCAAGGACTCAGAAGATAGATTCTAAATTCCTGTAGTCATTCTCTGAGGTCCTTGGTTGAAGAGACATGGAAATGCCACAATCCTAACAAATCTTTGATACTATTCTCCCATAATCTTAGATTCCTTTTACATGTGATACAGATGGGTAGCAAACTAAGAGTTTCAGAAGTTGTTTCACAATATTTGGCCAGTTATTTTAAATGATTGGTGGCCTAATGATCTGTCTTTAGCGTCTCAGCTGAAAGTCCATGGTGGTTCAGAAAAAGTCATTCTATAAATATATTTTAAATAAATGCCATTAATTTGCTTTCATTTTTTGTTAGTGGACAAAATATCTTAGTTTATTAGCATAGATTAATTAGAAGTAAGATTAGAAGTAAGATTAATTAAAATATAATTAAAAGTAAGTCTAACAGTAGGGGAAAGGAGAGATAGTTTGGTGGTTACGAGCACTTTCTGCTCTTTCAGACGTTTCATTTCCAGGACCCACATAGTGGCTCACAACTGTCGGTAACTGTCCAGGTCCAGGGGATCTGATTTCCCTTTTTGGCCTCTAAGGGCACGGATGAACACATGTGGTACACATAAATTCATGCAAAACACTCTTAGACATAGAATAATATAATTGAAAATCTAATAGGAAAGGATTATATACAATGAATTACAACTATTTCTTTTTCTTTTGGGAGACAGGATATCATATAGCTCAGACTGGCCTCCACTGTCTATATAGCCAAGAAGATGCTTGAACTTCTGAGCCACCTGTCTCCATCTCCTAAGTGCAGTGATTACATGTGTGGGTCCAACGCAGTGGTGTTGAGGATAGAAGCAGGGCTTCATGAGTACTAGGCAATCACTCTACCAAATGAGTAACATCCTCTGCCTTTTATCTTCCCTTTCCTTTTGTTGACCTTTTTCCATGCCTCACCCCTCTTTCTCATCTTCTTTTCACACTACTAGCAATAAAATTCAGGGCCTAACATACACTAAGAAAGAATGCTATCGCTTAATTTTACCATAAACCTTCCACATTTCATATGGGTGTACTTTTAAAAGTTCAAAAAGAAAAAATAGTAACAGTTTTTCTACTACTCCAGAAGTAAGAAAATGTGACTTTATATACCAATATTATAGATCACAGGTTGAAAAACTTGAAAAAAATTTAAAAAATGGTCTCACAATACATCATAGTTCTATTATTTCCAATTTCCCTTGATTAACTAAAGGAGGCTACCAGAATAGTTATTATATCACACTATATTGCTTATTTTAATATATACTGTATTAAATGTAATAACCACAAATTAAAAGTAACACAGAAAGCCTAGTGTCTATAGCTGACTTTGTGAATTACGGTTAAAGATTTTTTGTGGTGCTGGGAATGGAACTCAGAGCACTACAGATGCTATGAGAGCATTCTACCATTGAGCTACATCCCAGCCAATCAAAGAAGTCTTAGAATAAATTTTAAACAGGAAAGAATTGAATTTATTATGTTTGCTGAAAGGAAGTAAATAAATTCATTCTCTTTAAAAACTTAACTGCCTTTTCTGAATTAATCTTTGCATATAAAAAAACGAAATTTACCTGAAAATGACATAAAAATATTTGGACTTCTTAAAAAACTATAAGCCTTGTTTTTCTTACATATTAACAAGCAAGCACTCTACCATTGAGCTACTTTCTTAGCAAAGATTGTGTGCGTTGTATATGTGTGCACACATGTGGAGGCTACAGGTTGACTTGTGGTAAGTATCTTTCTGTTGTTGTTCTCAGTTTTTTGAGGCAGACTGGCCAGCAAGTGAGCTCAAGGACCTGGCTGTCTTTGTCCCTGCAACAATGGGGTTACGGCCACATGCTTAGGTCTTTGAGCAGTAGGAGTCTTCCCACTGGGCCATCTCCCCAGGTCCCTCAGTCCAGAGGTTCTAATGAACTCAATGCCCACCTGGTAGTGATATGCAGGCTGTTGGTAAACCGGCTGAGCTACCATCACAGGAGAACTAGATATGGAACGTGACTGTGGGAAGAAACAAAATTTGTCTTAATAAAATTTTTATCTTGAATTATTACCTAAGCAAAGTTAACTTTTGGTTACTTATTAAAATATTGTTTTTCTTCCTTTTGTTGGTATTATTACTAACTTTATTGAAACCTACTTATTAAAGTCATTAGTTTTCCTATGTGGCTTCATTTCAACAGTAACACTAAAACCAACACCAGTGAAATTTCTTTAACTCTTGAAACTTACCACCTTCAAAAATTATGAAAATATAGGTCTATGAGAAAAAAACGGCACTCAAACAAGTGCCTTCTACTGCAGAAAGCAGAAATAGGTCATGTTTACAATAGTGGTTACCATCAAAAGAATAATCGTATGTTGATTTTCCCACTGCTTAGAACCAACATTCTATTCCATTATTATATATTTAATTAAAGTAAAATATAATTATTTTTTGATGTACAAATTATGTTGTTTTAGTAATTTTAGATTTAAATGAGTTAATAAAAAATTATGATAGGTCTGTGTCTGAAAAAAAATTAAAGTATTATTTATTAAAAGTGACTGAGTAAGCTTTCAAATAGATTACTTAAGACCAAATAATTAACAAAAAAGTAATTTATAGTTCAATATAGGTAAAATAAACTAATAATAGTGATTACAATTTAATTTCTAATTTGGGGTGTTGTATACCATTACTTCGTTTTAATGTTCACAGGCCCAAAATCAAGAAAAAGAATCATAGTTTTGCACAATTCAGATTTGGCATGCGAATAAATTACAGCACAGAACAGATCAAAGCTAGAAAATAACAGTGTATTTTACTGTGATTAATTGGTTAAAGGAGGAAAAAATGACCATCTCACTAGATATAGAAAATACATTTAAAATTGACTTTTTATAATAAAAATTCTTAGCAAACAGAACAAAGAATAATATAGGAGAACACTTTTTTAACCATATTAAGTGATTCTGCCTCATTAAGGAACATCTGGTTCTGTCAGAAGATATGCTTGACTGCCATAATTGTGGGGAAGCATAAACACTTTTAGCCCTTTTACAATGCACCGGATAATATAACAAGGAAATAATTTGGTCCCAGGTGGGACCAATGCTAAGAGCTTGAAATTCAGGTTCACAGTGTCTTTTCCAAGCTAATGTTGAGGCCATCCAGGAAAGACCATCACTTAGAGATGATCTTTGTAAGGATGCATTGGGGACTGAATATGTTTAATGTGACACAGACTCTACTGCATTTTTTGGAGTGGTGGTTTCAGGAGAGGTATGGGCTTTGACTCTTGGGGCCAGCTGGTGAAGATTACAGAGTATCAGATATAAGTAAGGTATTTAAAAAGTATCGATGAATAACTCAAGTGACAACACAAGCTGGAGAGGTTGTGGAGAAAGGGGAACCCTCCTCCATTGCTGGCAGGAATGTGAACTGGTACAACCACTTTGGAAGTCAATCTTGCGCTTTCTCAGACAATTAGCAATAGTGCTTCCTCAAGATCCAGCTATACCACTCCTAGTCATATATACCAAAATTTGCTCAAGTACACAACAAGGACATTTGCTCAACCATGTTTGTAGTAGCTTTATTTGTAATAGCCAGAATCCAAAAACAACCCAGATGTCCCTCAATGGAGGAATGGATACAGAAATTGTGGTATTTTTACACAATGGAATACTACTCAGCAATCAAAAACGAGGAAATCATGAAATTTGCAGGCAAATGGTGGGATCTAGAAAAGATCATTCTGAGTGAGGTATCTCAGAAGGAGAAAGACACATATGGTATATACTCACTCATATAGTCCTATAAGATATGATAAACATAATGAAATCTATACATCTAAAGAAGATAAACAAGAAAGAGGACCCGGGGTAAGATGATCAGTCTTCACTTAGAAAGACAAATGGGAGGTGCATTGGACATAGGAGAAAACAAGCAACAGGAGGGGCCCTGAAAGACTCTACCTAGCAGTGTATCAAGCAGATACTAAGACTCATAACCAAACCTTCGGCAGAGTACAGGGAATCACATGAAAGAAGGGGGAGTTTGTATGGAAAGGATAGGAGCTCCAAAAGGACCAAATATATCTGGGCACAGGGTTCCTTTATGAGACTGTTTCTCCAACCAAGGACCATGTATGGATATAACCTAGAACCTTTGCTCGGATGAAGCCTGTACTTACTATAGGAAACCAATAGTAAGGGGAACAGGAACTATATCTGACAGGAACTCAATGGCAGGCTCTTTGACCTTCCCACCCTCCAAGAGAGGAGCAGCCCTGCTAGGCCACAGAGGAGGATTTTGTAGCCAGTCCTGAAGATACCTGATATAACAGGGTCAGATGAAAGGTGAGGAGGTCCTCCCCAATCAGTGGACTTGGAAAGGGGCAGGGAGTAGATGAGGAAGGGAGGGAGGGCTTGGGAGGGGATGAGGAAGCGGGATACAGCTGGGATACAGAGTTAGTAAAATGTAACTAATAAAAAAAAGTATCAACAAAGCAGCAAACCAGTATCATAGAAAAAACTGCAATACCCTTGGAATTTTGGGTTGTGCTTTAAAGGCCCTACAATATCAAGAAGAATTTAAATCTGAGGACCTAAGAAGCTAGAATTAATCCTAAAAAATATTTTTACATATACTAAGGACTCCCATTTGATGTTCAGCTTGTCACAGTAAGAATTCTGGCACCTGATGACGAGAATTTAGAAGTTGAAGATGAGTAAGGTCACTTCTTTTTTTCCTGCTAGAATACCTGCTACTTTACCAAGTTTGCTATCGCAACCAGGACTATCATTATTCACTGCCAGAATTTATTATTTACATTGTTTTTTATATAACAGTGAGGATAAAAATAAACTTCATAGTACATATGAAGTTGATATTGCACAAAATATTAAAATTTGTGATAGGTTTTCTGAGGGTTTATACACGAAACCCACACATTTTAGTATTCACTATTATTTATATTTTTGTGTATGTGCGTGTGTGTGTGGCTTGCATGAAACTGCGGAGGCCAGAGGTTGGCGTTGTGTGTCCTCCTTCTTTTCGCTCCCATTTTACTGAGTTAGGGTCTCTTGCTGAATCAAGAAGCTTGGTGACTGCAGTTAGTCTAGCATGCCAGCTTGTCCTGTTGATCCTGTTCTTGCTGGTCAAGTGCTGTGACTGCAGGTCATCACCATGCCTGCCCAGCTGTTTTTTATGTTTAATACTTTTACTTTTCTTAATTTTAATTTTTTATATTAATTAAAGTTTATTCACTTTGTATCCCAGCTGTAGTAGCCCCCTCCCTTATTCCCTCCCAACCCCACCTTCCCTCCCTCATCTCCTCCCATTCCCCTCCCCAGGTCTACTGATAGGGGAGGTCCTTTTCTCCTACCATCTGATTCTAGTCTATCAGGTCTCATCAGGACTGGCTGCATTGTCTTCCTCTGTGGCCTGGCAAGGTTGCTCCCCTTCTCAGTGGGAGGTTATCAAAGAGGCAGCCACTGAGTTCATGTCAGAGATAGTCCTTGTTCTCCTTACTAGGGTACCCACTTGGACACTGAGCTGCCCAGGGGTACATCTGAGCAGGGGTTCTAGGTTATCTCCATGAATGGTCATTGGTTGGAGTATCAGTCTCAGAAAAGATCCCTGGGACCAGAGTTTTTGGTTTTGTTGGTCTCCTTGTGGAGCTATTGTCCCCTCCAGGTCTTTCTATCTCCCCCTTCTTTCATAAGATTCCTTACACTCTGCCCAAGGTTTGGTTATGAGTTTCAATATCTGCTTGGATACACTGCTGGGTAGAGTCTTTCAAAGGCCTTCTGTGGTAAGTTCCTGTCCTGTTCCCTGTTTTCTCCCTCTTCCGATTTCCGTCCTGTCTGCCTTTCTGGGTGAGGATTGATCATCTTACCCAAGGTCCTCCAAATGCTTAGCTTCTTTAGGTGTAAAGATTTTAGTATGTTTATCCTATATTATATGTCTAATATCCACTTATAAGTGAGTATATACCATGTCTGTCTTTCTGCTTCTGGGATACCTCACTCAGGATGATCTTTTCTAGTTCCCACCATTTGCCTGCAAATTTCACGATTTCCTTGTTTTTAATTGTTGAGTAGTATTCCATTGTATAAATGTACCACAATTTCTACATCCATGCCTCAGTGGAGGGGCATCTGAGTTATTTCCCTGTTCCTGCTATTACGAATAAAGGTGCTACAAACATGGCTGAGTTGTGAAAATCAGTGTGAACACATTAAGGGCAAGTGCTTTATTCACCGTGCCATCTCCCAGCCCACAAAAGAGTTACTAAGATTTACTATCTTAGTTATGTGTATAAAAGTGTGCCCGTGAGTGTACCTGCAGAATTCAGAAAAATGTGTTGGACCTCCTGGAGGTGGAGTTACAGAAAGTTGTGAGCCACCCAAAAAAGGTTCTTGGAACCAACTCATGTTTCCTGCAGAAGCAGTACCCGCTCTTAACTGTTGATCCATTAACCCCCTGCCCTATTTCACTTTTAAATGAACAATGTATACCAAAAGGAGCCACACTGTCTGAAGTCAAGAGTATAGATGAATGTATTATCAAATAATTCTTATCTTTGACATTCACTGGATTTAATTCCAAATGCTAAAATAATCTAGTCTATAGTAACTCTAGAGAATGAAGAATTTATCTTAAATTAATTCACTCAACTCTTTTGTTAAATTAGCTGAAATTTATGCATTTTAATTTAAAATACTAAGTATTAGGTTTCATCACTTCACTGTTCACACATTTCCTTTGGTTAATCCTCTTCTATCTTTCCACCTATCTTTGCTAGTCCCTTACATCCTCAGCAATCTCCTTTCTAGTTTCTTATCGTAGTTTTTTTTTATTGCTGTTTTCACTACCTTGCTTAAAACTTCTCTCTTTACATGGTCTCCTTTCTAGCATTATTACATACACTCACACTTATTCCCATACAAATACACAAATATATAAATTAGAAGCTAGGATACTTTTAAGAGAGAAAATATGGTATTTGTCTTTCTGAGTTTGGGTTACTTCCCGTAATAATTTCTAAATTAATCTATTTTTCTACAAATTTCACAACTTCAACTTTCCTTATGCCTAAACGAATAGAACAGTAATAAACAAAATGTGCAAAGAATCTCTGTGGTAGATTATCGTTAGCTCAGCTCTCAGCTCTGAGTTATAAATCTCCACACCACAAACTCATCGAAATGCAAAACTCACATTTCTCCATCTCATGTAAATATTCTAAAGTATTTGACAGCTCTCTGTACCCTGTGGAGTACTTGTACCATTTTTTTTGATGCTACTAATGAAATGCAAAAATAATTCCCTAACGTAAATTATTAAAATATAGAAAAAGTGAAAAAAAGATTCTCTTAAGCTACCTACATGCATTGACAGCTCATTATATTATAAAGTCCTACAGCGATCCCTGAACTTATTTCCTTTCCTATAAAAAAGATTATACTGTTATCATGTCACTATTGTACAAGAAATACTGCTACTGTAGTAAGGAAGAGAAAAATATTGAAAAAAAAACAGAAAGAAATTAAAGGTATACTAAATCATAAGTGAAAGCTTGGCAGGATTAGTGATACAATATAAACGTATCAAATCAAAATAGATATTACTATCTAACTGTCACAAACTATTAGGAAATACAATTTTTAAAAAATTATCCTTCATAAATGTAAAAACAACTATAGAGTAGTTAAGAATCAACTAAACAAGAAATGTGTCACCTTTATCAAAAAAGTAAAAATTTTTGATGGGTGAAAATAACTAAATAACATAACTAAATGAATGAATAGATTGTGTTCATACAGGAAAATCCAATATTATAAAACATTTAATTGTCCAAAATTAACTTCATGTTGAATGCAATTCTAAAAAAGCCTAACAAAAGCTTTCCACACAACAGCTGATTCATAAAATTTTTACTTATAAAAGCAAATACATAAGGTTGTATGTATGAGAAACTCCAAAAAAAAAAAAAAACCCAATAGGATATGTTGTATACAACTTCAAGACATCATGATGCGGTCATGACGGCTCAGCAAGTAGGGAGAGAAGCCTGCCACTATGCCTGAAGCTCTCAATTTCACTGCTAGAATTTAGACACAGGAAGGAAACAACTGATTCCTGCAACTTGTCCTATATGCTCTATATGCATGCTGTGGTATCAGCACACAAACAGACACACACAAACTATTTTAAACAAAATATAATAGAACTCATGATAAAGTCCTAACATTTAAAATAGAACTAAGAAAAGTAAATAACCAATGAAACAAAACAGAAAACTTAGAAACAGATGCAACACCATGAGAAACACAGAACCAATTTAAAAACAGAAAAAGGGATAGATAAGTCAACACATAAACTAAAGATTTAATGTAGATATGAAAAGAGCAATGTTTAGGAACATAAAATCTAGGAAGTTATTTATAGTCTTGTATTAAAGATAAAACTGTTTAAAAACAAGATACTAAATGTTTGAATCATAAAGGGAAACTTGTCAACATTTAAACAATGAACACAAAACTGTAAAGTTGTTATGAGAAAAAGTATACACTGTTTTAATGGGCAAGCTATAAACTGGAAGAATGTTTTTATAATCTACAAAAGTATCGTAATGAACTCAGGAAAATGATAAATCTCCTTCTTAGGTAAATGGATAACGAATATGAACAATACTCCAACCAAGGACCATTCATGGATATAACCTAGAATCCCTGCCCAGAAGTAGCCCTTGGCAGCTCAGTATCAGCTCCAAGTGGGTTCCCTAGTAATGGGAACAGGGACTGTCTCTGACATGAACTCCGTGGCTGGCTCTTTGATCACCTCCCCCTGAGGAGGAGGCCACAGAGGAAAACAATGAAGCCAGTCTTGATGAGACCTGATAGGCTAGGGTCAGATGGAAGGGGAGGAGCACCTCCCCTATCAGTGGACCTGGGGAGGGGAATGGGAGGAGATGGGGGAGGGAGGGAGGGCGGGATTGGGAGGGAATGTGGGAGGGAGCTACAGCTGGAATACAAAGTGAATAAACTGTAATTAGTAAAAAATAAATAAATTAAAAAATAATATGAACAAGTAACTTGGAAGAAATAGCTAATAAAATTGGGTTTAAGACATCCAACCCCTCCACTTAGCCTGGTCCTGCACATGCTTCTCTAGGGTCTAGACTGGTGAGTCTCTTTTCCCCTTCATACACTTTACTCTCCCAATCCCTAAATTTGCCCCCCTGTTCTATGCGTGGGCTGGGACGCACAGTTTGCACAGCATGGTCTTGTTATTTACCTGGCCTCACTCCACAGACACATCCTCTCTTTTGCCCCAACCTATTCTGTCCAAATCTGACACAGAGCTAGCAAAAAAGTTAACATGCACAATCCCATTGAAAACCTACAAACAATACCAAAGCTTAAACCCGTAAAGCCCAGCAATTCTATAGACATGTTTGCCAAGGCTCAGGTGCAGGCCACACCAGTCAGAAAAACAGCTAAGAAGCCCACCTGCTTCTAGAACACTCCCAGCCCTGGGTTTGGATCTGAAAGGCCCAAGCTGTTGACATTCTTTCCTTCCTTGCCCCAGTTCTAGGGGATCTGATGCTCTCACACAGGCATACATGAATGCAAAACACCAATGTACATAAAAGATAAATAATTATATAAAAAAGAGAAAATGAATAAATCCCTTAAAGAAATCCAGAAAAACATAAACGGAAGAAATGAATAAATCCCTTAAAGAAAGCCAAGAAAAAAAAAAAAAACAGGTGAAGGAAATGAATAAAACTGTTCAAGACCTAAAAATAAAAATAGAAGCAATAAAGAAAACACAAGCTGTAGAAATCCCAGAAATGGAAAACTTAGGTAAGTGAACAGGAAGTACTGATGCAAACATCACCAAAAGACTACAAGAGATGGAAGAGAGAATTTCAAGTATAGAAGATAAAAGGAATGACTACATCAGCCAAAGGAAATGTTAAACCAAAAAAAATTCCTGGCACAAAACATTCAGGAAATCTGGGATACTATGCAGAAGAAGATTCTCAGCTCAAAGGGCCAGAATATTTTTTAAACAAAATCACAGAAGAAATTTTCCTAACCTTAAGAAGGATATTTCTATAAAAGTTCAAGAAGCTTATAGGACACCAAATGGATTGGACCAGAAAAGTCTCCCCACCACACAATAATCAAAATACTGAACAAGCAGAAGAAAGAAAGAATATTAAGAGCTGCAAGGGGAAAAGGCCAAGTACCATATAAAGGCAGACCTATTAGAATTACACCCGACTTCTCAGTGAGAATTCTAAAATCCAGAAGGGCCTTGATAGACATCTTGCAGACTCTAAAAGACCACAGATGCCAGGTGAGACTAGTACACCCAGCAAAATGGTCAATCATCATAGATGAAGAAAACAAGATATTCCACAACAAAGTTAAATTTAAACACTGTCTCTCTAAAAATCCAGTCCTACAGAAGATACTACAACAAAAACTTTACCCAATGAGGTTAACTACTCCTACAACACCACAGGAAATAATTTTACACCAGCAAAACCAAAAGAATGGAAGTACAAGTTCATGCGTGTGTGTGTGTGTGTGTGTGTGTGTGTGTGTGCGTGCACACACACTACCACTACTATCACCACCATCAACAAAATAACAGGAATTAAACTCATTAGTAATAGGTTATTAATATCTCTGAATAGCAGTGGACCTAATTCTCCAATAAAAAGACACAGGCCAACAGAAAGAATAAGAAAACAGAATCCATCCTTCTGCTGCATCCAAGAAACACCTCAACATCAAAGATAGACATTACCTCAGAGTAGAGGTTATAAAAAGATTTTACAAACAAATGGCCCTAAGAAATAAGTTGGTGTAACTAGTCTAATATTTAACACAAAGAATTCCAATAAAATTAATAAAAAACTATGGAAAAGGACACTTCATTCAACAAAGGAAAAATTCATAAGAATATATCTCAATTCTGAGTATCTATGCCTCAAATGCAAAGATACCCACATTTGTAAAATAAACATTATTAAAGCTTAAATCACTTATTGAATCTCACACATTAATAGTGTGAAACTTTAATAACCCACTCTCACCAATGGACAGATAATCCAGACAAAAACTAAACATAGAAATAATGGAGCTAACAGACATTATGAACCAACTTCAGTAACAGAAATCTACAAAACATTTCACCCAAACACAAAATATACCTTCTTCTCACCACCTCATGGAACTTTCTCCAAAATTGATCCCATACTCAGATACAAAGCAAGTCTCAACAGATACAAGAAAACTGAAATAACTCCCCTGTATCCTATGAGACCACATGAGACGAGAGCTAGATTTCAGTAACAACAGAATCAACAGAAAGCCTACAAACTCATGTAAGTTGCACAACTCTCTACTGAATGGCTACTGGGTCAAGGTAGAAAAAAAGAAATTAAAGATTTTCTGGAATTCAATAAAAATAAATGCACAACAAACCCAAACTTATGGGACACAACGGAAGTGGTGCTAAGAGGAATGCTCATAGCACTAAGTGCTTTCATAAAGAAATTGGAGTGATCTCATAAAAGCAACTTAGCAGCACACTTGAAAGTTTTATAAACAAAAAGAAGTAATCACACCCAAGAGGAGTAGATGGCAAGAAATAATCAAACTGAGGGCTGAAATAAATAAAATAGAAATAAAGAGAAAAATGTCAACAATCAATGAAACAAAGAGGTTTGTTCTTTGAGAAAAATCAACAAAATAGACAAAACTTTATCCAAGCTAACTGAAAGGGAGATAAAGAATATCCAAACTAACAAAATCAGAAACAAAAAAGGGGCCATAACAACAGAAACTGAGGAAATCCAAAGAATCATTTAGGTCTTACTTCAAAAATCTGTACTCCATAAAATTGGAAAATTTAAAATAAGTGGACAATTTTCTTGATAGATACTACTTACCAAAGTTAAATCAAGATCAGATAAACAATTTAAATAGACCTATAACTCCTAAGGAAATAGAAGCAGTCATTAAAAGTCCCCCTCACCCTCCAAAAGAGCCCAGCACCAGATGGTTTCAGCACAGAATTTTACTAGACTTTCAATGAGCTAATCCCAATACTCTTCAAATTATTTGAACATATTTTTACTCTAAGGTGGGGTCCATCTTTATCCATCAAACTATACCTAAATAAAATACAGGAAGCAATTACTTTTTGGTGAAGAGAGGAATGAGACTGTGGAAAGAAACATGAAGTCATATTACTAAATCACAAAGTACACAAACACAAAAATCAACACAATGATCACCATAGTGTTTCAAAGCAGACACTAAGACTCATGACCAAACCTTCGGCAGAGTACAAGGAATCATATGAAAGAAGGGGAGTTAGTATGATGGGGAAAGGATAGGAGCTCCACAAGGACCAAATATATCTGGGCACAGGGTCTTTTCTGAGACTGACATTCAACCAAGGACCATGTATGGATATAACCTAGAACCTCTGCTCGGATGTAGCCCGTGGTAGCTCAGTAACCAATTGGTTTCCCATAGTAAGGGGAAAAAGGACTATTTTTTAACAGGAACTCAGTGGCTGGCTCTTTGACCTCCCCATCCCCCAAGGGAGGAGCAGTCCTGTTAGGCCACAGAGGAGGACTTTGCAGCCAGTCCTGAAGATACCTGATAAAACAGGGTCAGATGAATGGGGAGGAGGTCCCCCCTATCAGTGGACTTGTAAAGGGGCAGGGTGGAGATGAGGGAGGGAGGGTGGGATTGGGAGGGAATGAGGGAGCGGGATACAGCTGGTATACAGAGTTAATAAAATGTAACTAATAAGAAAAAAATAAAATTAAAAAAATGAAAAAAATAAAAAAGAAAATAAAATTTGAAATAAAACAAAACAAAACAAAACAAAACAGTTTTCAATAGCTTTTAAGCTCAATGAGCGACCTTAAAGTCTTCAGTCAAAAGACTTTGGCTAGACTGGGAGTCCCAGTCGCAAGAAAACCTCACGGGGAAGGAAAGTTGCGAGTCTGATCACGGGTCACCCAGTCTTTCCCTGGAAGGTCTCCCTGACCGCGGGTACCCGCTGTCATCACAACTGAGCTCCCGCCGGGCAGAGCGGCTGCGCACCCAGCTCACCAGTACAGACGAGCTGCGCGCCCCAGTGTAACAGAGACTGAGAATCCCTGTCCAGAGAGGGCCCCACAGGGAAGGAAGAAACCGTGCTGCTTGGGTCACCTAGGCTTTGCCTGGGGAAAGTATCGCAGACCGCAGACAGGCAAGTACGCCCAGCTATCATGGATCCGGGCCCCAGCGGGGAGCACAGAGTTGTTGGGAACCCAGCTCCCGCAGACTAGCAGGCGGGCACACGCGCCGCCAGCCTAGAGACCTGCTTTGTACCAACTACTCCTTACAGACAGAACTGTGTGCCCCAAGACACCAGAGTCTTGGAGCCACTGTCTGGAGAAACCCTCACAAGGAACAAGGAACGAAGCAAAGGGGACGGACTTAGGCAACCCAGTATATCCCCGGAAAAGGTCCCACAGACTGGCCCAACCCAGGGAACTGCTGTGCCCCAGATAGCCTGCTGTTACCAGTACTCACCCACCACAGATTACCTCTTGGGTTCTCGGGCACAGAGCCCCAACCTCAGACCTACAAAAGACCAGGAACCTTAGATCAACCCCCAGATACTGCTCCAAGAGGCAACCAGTTATCCCTAACAAAACCGACCAAACCACGGACACACAGGTTACAGCAACTGATCACTAAGCTTACAGCAAAAAACCCAGAAGGAGGGCAGCTGTCTCCAGGACTTCTCCCAGTGAGAGGAGAGCCCTCTCGACTAATAAGGACCACAGTTACCACCCAGGTCTCTATGCCTGAGGTGAGCTGTAGCAACTCCTGAAAAACACCGGCCATCCAGTGACTATACCCAAACAGCTGAGAAGGCTTCCTTCAGGAAAAACCATCTTCCTGCCAAAGGGATTCTCTACACCACAGGAGTCCAGGAACAACCAGAAACTAACCTCAAACACCTAAGGTAGCCCAATGGGTAGAGGACAGCATAAAAGTTCAACCAACAAAAGCCAGAGTAATATGGCATCTCCAGAACCCAGTTATCCAGGGGCAAATGGCCCTAGACACCCCAGCATAATTGAAATTCAAGAAGATGACCTAACATCTACGCTCATGAAGAAGATAACAAAGGAAACAAATAAAATACGAAAAGAAATAGAGGAAGCTGCAGCCAAACAGTTTGTGGCCTTTAGAGAGGAAATGCTTAAATCACTGAATGAAATAAAAGAAACAGAGGATTGTTCAAACAAACAGCTGAAGGAATTGATGGAAAAACATGAAAATACAGTCAGACAGGTGAAGGAAACCAACAAAATGGCTCAAGACCTGAAGACAGAATTGGAAAAATTAAAAAAAAAAAAACACAAATGGAAGAAATAGTGGAGAGAAAGAACTTAGGGAAGAAAGCAGGAACTACAGAGTTAGCATAACCAGTAGGCTACAAGAAATGGAAGAAAGAATCTTAGGTGTGGAAGATACAATGGAAGAAATAGATGTATCTGTCAAAGAAAATGTTAAATCTAAAAAATTCCTGACACAGACCGTCCAAGAAATTCAAGACAACACAAAAAGACAAAATCTAAGAATAATAGGAAAGATGAAAAAGAAGATTCCCTGCTCCAAGGCCAAGAAAATATTTTCAACAAAATCATTGAAGAAAATTTCCCCAACTTAAAGGAAAGGCCAATAAGAATATAAGAGGCCTACAGAACACCCAATAAATTAGACCAGAAAAGAAAATCCTCCCGCCACATAATAATCAAAACTGTAAGTATACAGAACAAAGAAAAAATAAAAGCTGCAAGAGAAAAAGACCAAGTAACATATAATGGCAAACCCATTAGAATCACACCTGACTTTTCAACAGAGACTATGAAAGCCAGAAGGGCCTGGACGGATATCATGCAGACCCTAAGAGAACACAGATGTCAGCCCAGGCTACTATACCCAGCAAAACTTCAGTCCTCATAGACGGAGAAAACAAGATATTCAATGACAAAAACAAATTTCAACAATACCTACAAACAAATCCAGCATTACAGAAGACATTAGAAGGGAACCCAAGAAAACTAGCTACATTCAAGAAAACACAGGAAATAAATAACCTCACTACAGTAAAACAAAAAGCAACCAAGCACACAACCGTTATGACCACAGCCAACATAAAATTCAAAGGATCTAACAGCCACTGGTCATTAATCTCTCTCAACATCAATGGACTTAATTATCCAATAAAAAGACACAAACTAACAGAATGGATGCGTAAACAAAACCCAGCAATCTGTTGCATAGAAGAAACACACCTAAGTCACAAAGCTAGATATTACCTAAGGGTAAAAGGATGGAAGACGGCTTTCCAAGCAAATGGATGCAAGAAGCAAGCAGCAGTAGCCATTCTAATATCTGATAAAATAGACTTTCAACCAAAATTAATCAAAAGAGATGGGGAAGGACACTTCATACTCATCAAGGGAAAATTCCACCAAGAAGACATCACAATCCTGAACATCTATGCCCCAAATACAAGGGCACCCACATTTGTGAAAGAAACATTGATAAAACTTAAACCACACATAGATCCACACACACTAATAGTGGGAGACTTCAACACCCCACTCTCAACAAAGGACAGGTCAATTAAACAGAAATTAACAAAGAAACAATATCTCTAACAGAGGTCATGAATCAAATGGACCTCACAGACATTTACAGAACCTTACACCCAAACACAAAAGAATTTACCTTCTTCTCAGCACCTCATGGAACCTTCTCCAAAATAGACCATATAGTTGGTCACAAAGCGAACCTCAGCAGATACAAGAAGACTGAAATAATCCCTTGTATCCTGTCTGATCACCATGGAATAAAGCTGGACCTCAACAACAACAGAAATAGCAAAAAGCCTACACACACATGGAAACTGAACAATTTGCTACTAAATGACACCTGGGTCAGGGAAAAAATAAAGAAAGAAATTAAAGTCTTCCTAGAACTCAATGAAAACGAAGACACAACATACCTAAACTTGTGGGACACAATGAAAGCAGTGCTAAGAGGAAAGTTCATAGCACTAAGTGCCTTCAAGAAGAAATTCGAGACAGCTCATTCAAGCAACTTAATGGCTCACTTAAAAACCCTAGAAAAAGAAGAAGCAGACACACCAAAAAGGAGTAGACGGCTAGAAATAATCAAACTCAGGGCTGAAATCAATCAATTAGAAACAAAACAATTCAAAGAATCAATGAAACCAAGAGCTGGTTCTTTGAGAAGATCAACAAGATAGACAAACCCTTAGCCAAGCTAACTAAAAGGCAGAGAGACACCATCCAAATAAACAAAATCAGAAATGAAAAGGGGGATATAACTATAGACACTGAGGAAATCCAAACAATCATTAGGACTTACTTCAAAAGTCTATACTCAACAAAATTTGAAAATCTAAACGAAATGGACAATTTTCTTGATCGATTTGACTTACCAAAGCTGAATCAGGACCAGGTTAAATCAATTAAATAGTCCTATATCCCCCAAGAAAATAGAATCAGTCATCGAAAGTCTCCCATTCAAAAAAAGCCCAGGACCTGATGGTTTCAGTGCAGAATTCTACCAGACATTCAAAAAAGAGCTAACTCCAGTTCTCTTCAAACTATTCCACAAAATAGAAACAGAAGGAACATTACCAAACCCATTCTATGAAGCCAGAGTCACCTTGGTACCTAAACCTTACAAAGACCCAACAAAAAAAGATAACTTCAGGCCAATCTCCCTTATGAACACTGACAATACTCAACAAAATACTCAACAAAATACTCGTAAACCGAATACAAGAACACATCAAAGATATCATCCACCATGACCAAGTAGGCTTCATCCCAGGTATGGAGGGGTGGTTCACTATACAGAAATCCATCAATGTGATCCACCATATTAACAAACTGAAAGAAAAAAAAACACATGATAATCTCCCTAGATGCTGAAAAAGCATTTGACAAAATCCAACATCCAGTCATGTTTAAAGTATTGGAGAGATCAGGGATACAAGGCACATATCTAAACACAGTAAAGGCGATATACAGCAAGCCTATAGCCAACATCAAACTGAACGGAGAGAAACCTAAAGCAATCCCACTGAAATCAGGGACAAGACAAGGCTGCCCACTCTCTCCATATCTCTTCAATATAGTGCTGGAAGTGCTTGCTAGAGCAGTAAAACAGTTGAAAGAGATCAAGGGAATACAAATTGGAAAGGAAGAAGTCAAATTATCACTATTTGCAGATGATATGATAGTATACGTGAGTTACCCCAAAAACTCTACCAGGGAACTCCTACAGCTGATAAACACCTTCAGCAAAGTGGCCGGATACAAAATTAACTCAAAATAATCAGTAGCCCTCCTGTATATAAAAGACAAAAGGGCTGAGAAAGAAATTAGGGAAACAACACCCTTCACAATAGCCACAAATGACATAAGGTACCTTGGAGTAACCCTAACCAAGGAAGTCAAAGACTTGTAAGAAAAAAATTTCAAGTTTCTGAAGAAAGAATTAGAAGAAGATATCAGAAGATGGAAAGATCTCCCATGCTCATGGCTTGGCAGGATTAACAGAGTAAAAATGGCCATCTTACTAAAAGCAATCTACAGATTCAATGCAATTCCCATCAAATTACCAACACAATTCTTTACAGACCTGGAAAGAAAAATTCTCAACTTCATATGGAATAACAAGAAACTCAGAATTGCTACAACAATCCTCTACAATAAAAGATCTTCTGGAGGTATCTCCATCCCTGATCTTAAGTTGTACTATAGAGCAACAGTTCTAAAAACTGCATGGTACTGGCATAGAAACAGAATGGTGGATCAATGGAATGAAACAGAGGAAAATAAACACACACTTATGGACACCTGATCTTTGAAAAAACGCCAAAACCATACAATGGAAAAAAGATAGCATCTTCAACAAATGGTGCTGGTCCAACTGGATGTCTACATGTAGAAAAATAAAAATCGATCCATGCTTATCACCCTGCACAAAACTGAAGTCCAAGTGGATCAAAGACCTCAATATAAAACCAGACACATTAAATCGGCTAGAAAAAAAAAAGTGGTGAATACCCTAGAACTCATTGGTACAGGAGAAAACTTCCTGAACAGAACACCAACAGCACAGGCTCTAAGAGCAACAAGCAATAAATGGGACCTCATGAAACTGAAAAGCTTCTGTAAAGCAAAGGACACCGTCATCAAAACAAAGGGACTGCCTACAGATTGGGAAAGAATCTTCACCAACCCTTTATCTGATAGAGGGCTAATATCCAGAATATATAAATAACTAAGGAAGCTGAAAAGCAGCAAACCAAGTAATCCACTTAAAAAATGGGGAACAGGAGCTGGAGAGATGGCTCAGTGGAGAGATGGCTCAGAGCTCTGACTGCTCTGAGTTCAATTCCCAGCAACCACGTGGTGGCTCACAACCATCTCTACCTTCTACTGCTGTCTTCTGGCATGCAGGTGTGCATACAGACAGAACATTCAAAATAAATAAATAAAATAAATAAATAAAATCTTTAAAAAGAAGTTTAAAAAAATGGGGAACAGAGCTAAACAGAGAATTCTCTGTAGAGGAATATCGAATGGCAGAGAAGCAGTTAAAGAAATGCTCAACCTCATTAGCCATTAGGGAAATGCAAATCAAAACAACCTTGAGATTTCACCTTACACCCATCAGAATGGCCAAGATGAAAAACTCAAGTGACAACACATGCTGGAGAGGTTGTGGAGAAAGGGGAACCCTTCTCCACTGCTGGTGGGAATGTAAACTTGTACAACCACTCTGGAAATCAATCTGGCGCTTTCTCAGACAACTAGGAATAGCGCTTCCCCAAGATCCAGCCATACCACTCCTAGGCATATATCCAAAAGAGGCTCAAGTATACAAAAAGAACATTTGCTCAACCATGTTTGTAGCAGCTTTATTTGTAATAGCCAGAAGCTGGAAACAACCCAGATGCCCCTCAACTGAAGAATGGATGCAGAAACTGTGGTACATCTATACAATGGAGTATTACTCAGCAATGAAAAATAAGGAAATCATGAAATTTGCAGGTAAATGGTGGGACCTGGAAAGGATCATCCTGAGTGAGTTGTCCCAGAAGCAAAAAGACACACACGGTATATCCTCACTCATATAGACATACAACCTAGGACAAACCCACTAAAATCTGTGCATCTAAAGAAACTAAGCAAGAGAGAAGACCCTAACTAAAACGCTCAATCCCCATCCTGAAAGGCAAAGAGGATGGACATCAGAAGAAGAAAACAGGAAACAACCTAGGAACCTGCTACAGAGGGCCTCTGCAAGCTAGAAGAAGAAAACAGGAAACAACGTAGGAACCTGCCATAGAGGGCCTCTGAAAGCCTCTGTCCTGCAGACTATCAAAGCAGATGCTGAGCCTGATGGCCAACTGATGGGCAGAGTGAATGGAATTTTATGTAAGAAGTGGGAAATAACAAGAGCTGGAGAGGACAGGAACTCCACAATGAGAGCAACAAAACAAGAAAATTTGAACACAAGGAACTTCCCAGAGACTCATACTCTAACCAAGGACTATTCATGGAGATAACCTGGAACCCCTGCACAGATGTGGCCCATGGCAGTTCAGTGTCCAAGTGTGTTATATAATGATGGGAAGAGGGACTGCCTCTGACATAATCTGATTGGCCTGCTCTTTGATCACCTCCCCATGAGGGGGGAGCAGCCTTACCAGGCCACAGAAGAGGACA
Organism: Psammomys obesus; assembly: GCF_907164565.1. Lineage (NCBI taxonomy): Eukaryota > Metazoa > Chordata > Mammalia > Rodentia > Muridae > Psammomys > Psammomys obesus. The sequence continues at coordinate 34,313,385 of NW_026593286.1, read as the reverse complement.
ATGCAGCCACTTTTGATGAGAACTGATAGACTAAGATCAGAAAGAAGGAGAGGAGAACCTCCCCTATCAGTGGACTTGGGGAGGGACATGCATGCAGAAAGGGGAGGGAGGGTAGGATGGAGAGGGGAGATGGGAGGGGCTTATGGGGGGATACAAAATGAAAAAGTGTAATTAATAAAAAAAAGACTCTGGCTAGCTGAACATATCAAGAAATAAACTCCATCTATCTGCTATATACACAAAGCACATCTTAGCTTTAAAGATAGACACTACCTTAGAGTGAAAGTATGCCATTCCGGTCAAATAGGGCCGGGATGCAAGCAAGTGTTGCTCTCCTAATATCTGAAAAATCACACTTCTAAGTAAAATTACTTAGAAGAGATAAAAAGGGACACTACATTATAATCAAAGAGACAGGTAATCAAGAACACAATACGGTCTACAAAACTCTGGCAAACTGAGCCACATTAATAAATGTAATAATGATTTAAAGATATATTAACATGAACCTAGTAATAGTAAGTAATTTAATTTTTCTGCTTTTCCTAATATCTGGTCATCTGCACACAAAATTAGTAATTAGTAATATCAGACATCATACATCAAATGGACTTCACAGAATATTCCATCTAAACACCAAAGAATCCATATTATACTCAGCAGCAAACAAAAGCTTCTACAAAATAGACCATATTCTGGGTCACAAAATAAGTATTTAAATTAAAAAAGGCTGAAATAACTCTGTGTATCCTAGCTGACCACAATGTGATAAAACAAAATTGACAGCAAACAAATTTCTAGCAAATACACAAAGTCATGGAGATTAAACATCTCAATACTTAATGATGAATAGGTCAAAGAAGAAATCAAGAAAGAAATAAAAGATGTCCTGTTTTTGTTTTATCCTTCATTGGCTGCAGCACTCATGGGAGCGGGCTCTGCACCTTGCCTGGGCAGAGTAGTAGAGCTGGTCCTGATGTTGAAGGTTTGAGTGAGCTGGTCCTGAGGGTGTGAGATCCAGAGAGACATGGCCCTGACCCTTGTTGACTGAAGCACTGGGTGAGCTAGCTGGGGCAGTGCTGGAGAGCTTGCCCTGGTAGTGTGGGTCAGGGAGAGCTGGCAGAATGACCAACTTCCGCTACCACCAGGTCTAGATCTACAGCCTTGAGTTGGCCCACCCCAACATCTAACTGCTGGATCTCTCCATGACACAGGGCAACAACAGGATATCTGAGAGGAGCTCTAGTGAAGATCCAGTATTGATAGTGTAACAGAAGCCAGAGACTTTAAACTAGACCAATGACTCCTTGCAATGGAAGATGTGTGGACAAATGGGTACAATGTGGGATACACTGTGACACACTACACTTCCATGATGAGGATTTTTTTTTGAATGTTTTATTTTTTATTTTTATTTTCTCTTTTGCGGGGAGGTTGCAAGGGTGGAGGGTGGATACTAATGGGGAGATGAGTGGGACTGGGGTGCATGATGTGAAACTCACAAAGAATCAATGAAAAAATAAAAAAAATTGTTTGAACTAAGTGAAAATGAAAATGCAATACAACAAAACCTGTGGGACACACCTGAAATAGCCCTAAGAGGAAAATTTATAGCTTTAAGTGCCTACATTAAAAATCAGAATGAGCATAAAAAAATTGCTTAATGATACAACTCATAAAATTTGGGAAAACAAGAACAAACCAAATCCAAACTCAGTCAATGGCAATAACAAAAATCAGAGCAGAAATTAATGAAATACAAATAAAGATATAATTCAAAGAATCAAGTGATCTAAGAGCTGGTTCTTTGAGAAGATAAAATTGACACACTCCTGGCCCAGTTAGAACAATGAAAGTGAGAGAGGACTCAAACCAATAAAGTAGAAATGAACATAGAAACATTTTAATAGACACCAAAGATATTCAGAATATCATAAAGGAATACTTTAAAAACCAGTACTCCACCAATTTGTAAAACAGATGAATTCCTAGATTGAGCCAAATCACCCAAATTAAACTAACTAGAAGTCAACAACCTAAAAAGACCTGTGACAAATGACAAGACTGAAATAATAATAAGAAAGTTTTCCAACAAAAACATTTTAGAACCAGATGGGATTCACACAGAATTCTACCAGACTTTCAAAAGATCTACAGCTAATACTTCTTAAACCATTTTAAAAAGTAGGGGATCTGCCGAAGGAGCTTTGCAGGGGAGTCTTGATTGTCGCAGCTGAGCAGGGATTTAACTGGGATTTAACAACGTGAAGCAAAAAGGCAAAGATCAAGACCACCAAGAAGCACTCTCAGCGCGCGACATCTAATGTGTTCACCATGTTTGACCAATCCCAGGTCCAAGGACTTCAACATGATCGACCAGAACAGGGATGGCTTCATTGACAAGGAGGACTTGCATGACATGCTTGCTTCAGTGGGAAAAAATACAACTGATGAATACCTGGATGCCATGATGAATGAGGCCCCAGGCCCCAGCAATTTCACCATGTTCCTCACCATGTTTGGTGAGAAGCTGACTGGCACAGATCTTGAGGATGTTATCAGAAAGGCTTGCTTTGATGAGGAAGCAATAGGCACCATCCAAGACTCCCTGAGGGAGCTGCTGACCACCATGGGCGACTGCTTCGCAGATGAGGAAGTGGATGATGTACAGGGAGGCCCCATTGACAAGAAGGGAACTTCAACTACACTGAGTTCACACGCATCCTCAAGCACGGGGCAAAGGACAAGGACGACTGAGGAGCTTCAAATTCCAGCCAAATGTTCTTTGTTGCCTCTGGGGGTATTCCTGAGAGTTTTCTCCTAGAGCCTGTTGCATGTCCTAGCTTTACCACCTTTGGCCTTTCTTGTTTTGTATTTATTCTCAGCCATATGTACTTTGGGACATATGTACCTTTATAAATCAGACTGGAAATGGGACTTTCTGTCATTACCCAACTAGCAAGGAAGGTCTTTTAACTGACAATCTTGTCCCTCCTGTGTAATAACTGCAGCCAACAGAGTCATATTTTTTTCAGAGAAAGTTATTTACTCATTTTTTTTTCTGAAGGATAATTAAACTTTCTGATAAAATACTTAGTCGTTTAAACTTAAAAAAAAAAGTAGAAACGGAAGGAGCACTCCCAAACTCCTACTGTGCAGCTGTATCACTCTAGTGCCCCAAATCAGGTAAAGGCATGCACACAAAAAAGAAAACTATAGGCTAATACAGATGATAAGCATAGATTCAAAAATGCTCAAGAAAACACTCACAAGCATACCATACAAATACATCTAAAAGATTATTCATCATTACCAAGTTAGCATCATCCCTAAGATGCAGGGATGTTTCAACATATAAATAAATATGTAAGGAACCACATAAGTAAATTTACAAAAAAAAATCACATAACCATCTCAATAGATACAGAAAAACCTTTGCTAAAATCCATTATACTTTCATGATGAAAGTTCTATAGAATCAGAGGGAACAGACTTCAAAATCATCCTAAATAGAGAAAAGACTGAGGCAATCCCACTAAAGTCAGAAATGAGACAAGGCTGTCTGCTATTCTCACTCCTTTCAAGATTGTGCCAGAAGCACTAGCTGGATACTAATAGGAAAAGAAGAAGTCAAACTATATCTGTTTGCAGATGACTTAAGAAATCACCAAAATTCTACCAGAAATCTTTTAGAAATGATAAACAAATTAGCAATGTGGCCGGATACAGAATCAACCTGTACAAATCAAAAGCTTTTCTATACAGAAACAATAAATATACAAAGAAAGAGATCATGGATATATTCTCATTCACAAAAGCCTCAAAGCAAAAGTATATAGGAATAAAACAATCTAAGGAAGTGAAAAGAAAAAGTATATAGAAATAAAACAATCTAAGGAAGTGAAGGACCTCTATAATGAAAACTTTAAACCCCTGAAGAGACAAAGACACTAGAAAATGAAAAGACATTAAACTTATGGATTTTAAAAATTATCATTGTAAAAATAACCATAATAACTATCCTAAAATTCATATGGAACCATAAGAAACCCTAGGTAGCCAAAAATTTCCTCAGCAAAAAGTACAATCTATTTCAGATCTTAATCTGTATTACAAAGTCACAGTAATAAAAACAACATGTAATGGTACAAAGAGAGACACACAGACCAATAGGACAAAATTATATATAATATATAATTATTATATATAATAATGTTATATGAGTATATATAACTTCAGGTATTTAATATTTGGCAAAGATGTAAAAAACTTACTCTGGAGAAAAGAAAGCATCTTCAACAAATACAAAGAATGAAATTATGTGAGTCTATCACAAAACTAACTAAATTAGGTCCAAAACCTAAACGTGAAACTTGAACACTGAAATTGCTAGAATAAAACATAGGTAGTACTCAACATAATATAGCTGTAGAAGAGGACTTTCTGATTAGGACTCCATTTGTCTAAGAATTAAGACCAACAATTCACAAGTTGGACTTCATAAAACTTTAAAAAAGCTTTGGCTTGGCTAAAGCAACAATCAACAGGATGAAGAGTAAGCCCACAGAGAATTAATATTCAGAATATATGAGTAACTGAAAAAGCAGAGAATTAAAAAAAAATAATCCACTTGAGCTGGAGAGATGAGTCAGAGCTTATGAGCACTGACTGCTCTCCCAGAGGATCCAGGTTCAATTCCCAGCAACCACATGGCAGCTCACAACTGTTTATAACTCCATTTCCAGGGTATCTGAGACCCTCTCACAGACATACATGCAGGCAAAAACATCAATACACATTAAATAAATAAATATATAATTAAAAAGTGACCCACTGAAAAAATGGACCTGAATATAGAGTTCTCTCAAAAGAAGAAAAAAAAATGGTCAAGAAATATCTCAAAAAAATGTTCATCATCCCTAGTAATTACAGAAATGCAAATCAAAACAATTCTGAGATTTTGTCTTAACTTCAGTCAGAATGGCAAAGAGCTACAAAATGACCTATAACAAATGCTGGAGGGGATATGGGGAAAAGGGAATCCTCTTTTACTGTTAGTTTGATTGCAAAGTGGTACAGCCACTATGGAAATCAGTGTGGAGAATTCTCAAAAAGCTAAAAAAACAAATCTGTTATATGATGCAGCTATACCACTCATTGTCATATGTCCAAAGGACTTAAGATCCTACTTCATAGATACTTAGCCATGTTCATTGCTGCTCTACTCACAATATCAAGGAAATGGAAACAATTTAACTATCCTTCCACTGACAAACTGATAATGATATGGAATAGTATTTAGCTGTAAAGAAAAACAAAAAACAAAACAAAACAAAAAAAAAAAAAACAAACTTTGCAGGTAAATGGATGGAACTATGAAAGATCATTCTGAGTGAGATAACCCAGGCCCAGAAAGACAAACAGCACATTCTCCCTCATCTGAGGCTCCTAGCTCCAAATTGTGAATAGATAACCTGAAGTAACTGCAGAAACCAGGAAAGTGAAAAGGGACAATTGCTGGGGGAATGGGGGTACAACAGAGAGGGGAATAGCAGGGTACAAGTTATCTGAAAGGGGAAAATAGTAAAAATGGGTGGGAAGGACTCTAATTAGGGAGGGGAGGAAATAAATACAGTAGAAGGGTAAAATAACACTAAGGATGTCTGAAAAAGTTCTAAGGAATTTTACTAGTAACTAGTAACTAGAATTTTACTAGTATCAACCTAAAGGTACCTGTAACACATGTAAGTCGGTATACACACATGTATGTATTAATGATATGTTCCCATCTGGGCTGACAATGCACCCTCCAGGAGCAAAAGACCATCTAACAGAAACCCCAACACCAGACATGAGAAGTCCGATTTTGAGCTGCTAGTCAAGGTTGTCTAAGAAACTCTGAAACATTATGGACTATGGATAATGTCCTTGACTGTCCCCTAGAGGTAGAAGTTAAGTCCCCATTGCTGAAGACACTACACACTTTAGACAGAGTCCAGAGGCCCTTGAACTGGAACTGTTCTGAGAGCCTCCTTCCTTTCTAAGGATGAGCTATCACTCTACCAGAAGTTACCATGCATGTGTCCAATGGAAGAAAACAACCAAGTCCTACAAAGCTATGATGCTTCCGAACCACAGCAATGACGAACATGGCATAAGTCCAAAGGTGCAACAGTGGCAGGCATAATTCTTTAATTGGACATAAGACAGACCTACTCAGCAAGAGGGAAATGGTGCCTGATACCAGAAATCTAGTCATCTATTCAGGGCTAGTGAAGTCAAGAGAGAACCTGAAACTGCCATTTTACTAAACCAGCACAATTCCTAACTAAATTCTAAATATTTGTCCTAATACCCATAGCTGTGTATAGTTGTCAACCCTCATCAATGGACAAAGACCATTACAGAAAATCCTAACCAATCAAAATTTGATTGTAGAGGCCAGCCCCACCGTACTTACAAGACTACTCCTGTACCTAAGGTTCAGGGATCATTGTGGAAGATGTAGTGGAAAGATACTAGAGCCAGAGAAATAGGAAGTTTGTTGTGAAACTGTGCTTCTTGCAAATTTCAGAGGCAGAACTCATGAAGTCTAAACAACATGGTTGCCTACTCATAACTTGAACAAGGATGACACCAAAAGGCAAGGTTGGGAGACCTAAACTTTACACAAAGAACTACAGGCAACCGAAGAATGCTGACAGTGGGAAAAATAAATTTTCCTCGGGAAAAAACATACCAATTGGTTACCTAATGCCAAAAGGTCAGCCTTAAAAACAAATTCATACAAGGAACATTATAAAGGCTGAGCAAGTTTTATTTATTTAGGAACACACACACACACACACATACACACACATCAACAATTAATGAAAGAGGTGGCCATGAATTCTAAAGATGGCAAGGAGAGGTATATGATAAGGTTTTGAGGGAAGAAAGGGAAAAAGGAAAAGAAATAACTGAACTATAATATCAAAACATAAGAAAAAAGTAAATTCTTAAAAAGTTTAAAAATAGGTTCAATTATGTTGTTTTAACAGTAAGTAGATAAACTAAATAGAAAACCAAGATTACTACATGATAGCATTGACAAAGTTGTAAAAGCATTATTTTCAAATGATTGTTTTATTATTGTTAAATTATGCATATTGATTTGTGAGTATGAGCATGTGAGCGGCAGGTGCCTGTAAGATGGCCAGAGGTGTTGGATTCCTAGAGCTGGAGTTGTAGGTGGTTGTGAGCTGCCACATGGGTATGCTGGGAAACACACTTGGGTCCTCTGCTAGAGTGCTACACACTCCAACCTCACTGAGTCATCTCTTTAACCCCAAGGACTGATCTATCTACCTTTCTTCTTTCTTTCTTTCTTTCTTTCTTTCTTTCTTTCTTTCTTTCTTTCTTTCTTTCTTTCTTTCTTTCTTTCTTTCTCTCTCTCTCTCTCTTTCTTTTTTTTTCTTTCTCTTTCTCGCTTTCTGAATTAGGGTCTCTCTACATAGCCAAGACTGGCCATTTTAAGAGCTGACACACAATGGAAAAATTAGAACTTGGGTAAAGCATAAAGAGTATTTTTTTTCTTTGAAAGCTGCTAGTCAAGATACACTTATTTTATTAATGTGAGGCTTTGATTCTATGCATATATTCTAATATAGTATTAAGAGGAAACAAATATTTTCTAGTGATATATGGGCATAACCAATGACTAAGACTACAAATTTTCATTGTTTGACTGAATGTATCTGTAGTCTATATATTATTTTAAACAAAGTTCCCCTTCTATCATCATTCTTTTTTTAAAAAAGGCATGCCTCTTACTCATGGTAGAGTTTGCTATAAAGCTTTGCATTGGAGTGAAAACACCATCCAGGCATTAAATACATAATTCAAGAAGGCAATGTCATGAAAAATAGAAAAAAAAAAAACCCACAAAGCAAAAAGAATGTGTAGAACAAATATTAAAGGTAAAAATAGTACCGTATTTTATCCAGGGAACAAACTTAAATCAGTATATGGATCGCAGGGGTACATATTAATTCATATGAGTTTAATGTTAATGTCAAAATATTCTAGTAGTGTTCATTGAGTTGATTGGTCAACTAGTTTTGTTAACTTAGCTAACTAAAACTGTTTATCACATATTTTCAATTAATAAAAGAAAGCTAAACATACAGGTACAAAGTATTGCTAAAGATATATTTTTAGCAAATCTAAAATATATGACATACCTATAATATTTAGGCTTAGAATGAATTTTAAGTATGAGTGAACATATTCATAATTTTCAAAAGCAATCAGAGGGATATAAGCAAGAAACTTTGCAAACCACTGTCCCAGAAAAATTTACATATATACAAAGTCTGGTTGTTCCATATAGCCATGATTGTAAATTTTTTTTTAAATGTCTATGATTAAAGGTATGTAAAAATGATCATATTCCAAAAAAATAGAATATTAAAATAAGCGGATAAATATATAAGGGTTAACATAGTTCACATGGACCACAAGGGCCAATATTCAAATAAAAAATTAGATTATTATACATTGTTTAAAAACTACCCAGTGTTTAAAAACAAAGTTACCTATGTTGCTTACTGGCAAGTATATCTGTAATAAGAACATATACAATGAAAAAGAAATTCTGAAGAAGAAAGGGTAAAAGGTATGGATGGACATAAGAAAGCTTTACATGATTTTGTCATATTTTACTTCCTCTTTCAAAATAACTTAAATTAATATGGCAAAATATTAACATTTGTTAAATTTGGGATGCAGGTATTTTCATTTGTTTTGTGTTTTAAATATTTCAGAACAAGGATCATTAGATAAAGGCTCCCAGGCCCAGCATGGTGGAAGGAGAGAACCAAGTCCTGAAAATTGTACTCTGACCTCCACATTCATTGGTGACACACTATAAACAAATGAAAAGGAAATTCATCAAATATAGACGAACAAAAACATCTTAAAAATACTTGGTAGAAACTCTTCTAAAATGGAAATCACTTACAGGCCAAGATGGTGGGACAGAAGTTACTTCTGGAGTATGAAAGTAAGCAACGCCATTATGGTAAGTATATGGATATCCAGTTGAAGTGGTTAAATACATTGTTCCAGCAGCTGGCATTATACTAGAACCTACAGCAAGGAACAGAAATGGAAATACTTAATTTTATGAACATGTAATTTCTAAACACATTTTGGAAAAATATTTTAAGGTTTCTACATACTTACAATACACAGTAAAATATTTAAAATTTATAATTCTATTTATTTATTTATTTATTTATTTTTCTTTATTAATTACACTTTATTCACTTTGTATCCCCCCATGGTTTCCTCCCTCCTCCTGTCCCAATCTCTCCCTTCCTCCACCCTCTGCATGCCAGCCCCTCCCCAAGTCCACTGATAGGGGAGGACTTCTTTTCCTTCCTTCTGATCCTAGTCAATTAGGTCTCATCAGGAGTGGCTGCATTGCCTTCTTCTGTGGCCTGGTAAGGCTGCTTTCCCCTCAGGGGGAGGTAATTAAAGAGCAGGCCAATCAGTTCATGTCAGAGATAGTCCCTGTTCCTATTACAATGGAACCCACTTGGATACTGAACTGCCATGGGCTACATCTGTGCAGGGGTCTTAGGTTATCTCCATGCATAGTCCTTGGTTGGAATAGCAGTCCCAGGAAAGACCCCTGTGCTCAGATTTTTTGGTTCAGTTACTCTCCTTGTAGAGTTCCTGTCCTCTCCAGATCTTACTGTTTCCCACTTTTTCCTAAGATTCCTTGTACTCTGCCGAAAGGTTGCCCATAAGTCTCAGCATCTACATTGATAGTCTGCAGGGCAGAGCTTTTCAGAGGTCCTCTGTGTCAGGCTCCTGACTTGTTCCCTCTTTTCTCCTTGTTCTGATGTCCATCCTCTTTGCCTTTCTGGATAGGAACTGAGCATTTTAGCAAGAGTCCTCCCTCTTAATTAGTTTCTTTAGGTGTACAGATTAAATAATTTCTGAAGAATCCATTTTTAAACCTAATACCTCAGATCTTTTATTAGATTATAGGTAATAAATAATAAAAATCCCCCAATTCTATAAGGACACTAACTCACCCACAAAACCTTCGACCCAAAATTTTTCCTGCATACAAGACATGCAGATACAAAGATGGAGCAAAGACTGAGGGAATGGCCCTACTTGAGACCCACCCCACTGAAGAGAACCAATCCCTGACACTATTAATGTTACTCTGCTGCTATGTTTGTAGAAAAAGCCTATCATAACTCCTCTGAAAGGCTTCACCCAGCAGCTGATGGGAACATGCAGAGATCCACAACCTAACATTAGACAAAGCTTGGAGAGTCCTATGGAAGATTTGGGGGAATGATTGAGGGAGCCAGAGGAGCTAAGGACTCCATTAGAAGACCTACAGAGTCAACTAACTAGGGCCCATGGGGCTCACAAGAGACTAAACCACCAATCAAAGAGCATGCATGGACTGGTCCTAGGGCCCCTGCACATATATAGCAGATGTGCAGGTTGGTCTTCCTGTGGATCCCCAATAACTGGGGCGGGGGCCCTCTCTGACTCTAATGCCTGCCTGTGTATCCTGTTCCCCTATCTAGGCTGCCTTGTCTGGCCTCAGTGGAGAGGATGTGCCTAATCCTGCAGGGACTCAATGTGCCAGGGTGGGTTGGTACCCATTGGGGAACCTCTTCTTTCTCTGAGGAGAGATGGGAGAATGAAACAGCATGTGAAGGGGTACTGGGAAGGGAGGAGGGGCTGCAATAATGGTGTAAGTGAATGAATGAATGAATGAATGAATAAATAAATAAATAAATGAATCAATGAATGAATGAAAAAAAAGAAAGCAGGGTGAGCAAGCCAGTAAACAACACTGCATGGCCCCTGCATCAGCTCCTGCTTCCAACTTCCTCCCTCAGTGCTTTTGATGATGAACTGTTGTATGAAACTGTGAATGAATTAAATTCTGCCCCCAAATCTCCCACTCAGAGTATAATACCAGTCTAATGAAACAATTGATATTATTAATTATTATTTTTATAAATATAAATTATATAATTTAGAGGAACTGAAAACTACAGACACTATAGTAAAGTTCCTAAGATTTTAGCTGACCTATTTATAAAAGTCCAAAGAGACAGTGAAGCTGGAAAAAATTCTATTTTCCTAAAGGCACTCTGGGTCCATTTTACTAATTCTTTGGGTTTATTACCAGTAGCATTTATTACTGTTATGGCTCTCTTTTGTCTCCACTTTCCCTTTGGTTATAACATTTGGTTATTACAATCATGCAGTTAGTCTTTGATACAGTTAGTCTAGAATACCCAAGAGATAGATAGATAGATAGATAGATAGATAGATAGATAGATAGATAGA
>NW_026593286.1:34269346-34302002 GCF_907164565.1 Psammomys obesus | reverse complement strand
AGATAGATAGATAGATAGATAGATAGATAGATAGATAGATAGATAGATAGATGTACGTACGTACGTACGTACTGACTGACACTGAGATTTTAAAAGCTACAGAAAGGCCAGTGAAATGCAAGCATGAAGACCTGGGGCTTGAGTTCAGAACCCCAACATCTTTATACAAAGCCATGTATGGCAATATATATCTGTAACCCTAGGCCTGGGGAGTGGGTGGGAAGGGGATGGAGACAGGCAGATTGTCAGAGATTTCTGGATGACCACTCTAGCCAATCACTTAGTTCTAGGTTCAGCAAGACACTTGTCTTAAAAAATAAGGTGGAAACTATTCAAATCATCACATTTTCTACTTTGAATATGTTCAACCTTTGCCAGTTAATTACTTGATAATGAAAAAGACAAAACCACTTTCCTAGGTACATTATAAATATGTATGTCACATCCATTCATAAATTAATAATTTTAAAATTTTATTTATTTTTATTAATTGTAGTTTATTCACTTTGTATGCCAGCTGTAGCCTCCTCCCTCGTCCTCTCCTAATCTACCATCTCTCCCCCATCTCCTCCCATGCCCATCCCAAAGTCCACTGATAGGGGAGGTCCTCCTCCCCTTCCCTCTGACTATAGCCTATCAGATCTTATCAGGAGTGGTTGCATTGTCTTACTGTGGCTTGGTAAAGCTGCTCCCCACTCAGGGGGATGTGATCAAAGAGCCAGCCACTGAGTTAATGTGAGAGACAGTCCCTGTTCTCATTACTAGAGAACCCACTTGGAGACTGAGCTGCCATGGGCTACATCTGTGCAGGGGTTCTAGGGTATCTCCATGCATGGTCCTTGGTTGGAGTATCAGTCTCAGAAAACACCCCTGTGCCCAGATATTTTGGTTCTGTTGCTCTTCTTGTGGAGTTCCTGTCCCCTTCAGATCTTACTCCTGATCCCTTCAGGTATCCCCCTTTTTTCATAAGATTCCCTGCATTCTGCCCAAAGTTTGGTTATGAGTCTCAGCATCTGCTTTGATACACTGCTGGATAGAGTCTTTCAGAGGCCCTCTGTGGTAGGTTCCTGTCCTGTTCCCTGTTTTCTCCCTCTTCTGATGTCTGTCCTGATAAATTAATAATTTAAAATAATCTTTTCCAAAACTCTACCCAAAATCTGAATTCTACTTAACAGTATTATCTAATAAAGCCTTGTTTGGATGCTTTTGGAGACAGGGAAATTCCTGTTTCTTTTTTTTTTCTCCTTTTTTCCCTTTTTATTTATTAGTTTATTCACTTTGTATCCCAATTGTAGCACCCTCCCTTATCTCTTCCCAATCCCACCTTCCTTTCCTTTCTCCTCCCATGCCCTTCCCCAAGTCCACAGACAGGAGAGGTCCTCCTCCCCTTCCATCTGACCCTAGCCTATCAGGTCTCATCAGGACTGGTTGCATTGTCTTCCTCTGTGGCCTTGTAAGGCTGCTCCACAATCTAGCTGCTTGTTTCTCAGAGCTTTTCTAACTTCTAGTTGAAGTTTGTTCCTTTTGCCTAAACCACCATTACCTTCTTTCCCAGCCTATCAATTCATTTCTACTCTGAAATTCTAAGATGGATGACTTTTAAAGCTCTTCTCAAGTCAGGATTTCAAGAAATACATAAGGATTAGAGTGAAATTATGAAAGAAAAAAGTAGAGGATCATTTTTTTTTACACAGTTGTTCAAAACAATATCCTACAATACAGATATTTGCATATACAGAACTTAGCCATACACACAAATGTGTAGATAGATATATAGAATGGTTATGTGTATATATATTATGTTGCTAATGAACACATGTTATATTTAAGAAAAACATACTGTAGGACACTTTTTGTTAGCACATTTTTGTCATATTCCTATTTTGTAGAGGAAAAGAATTCTTACATGCATTATTCAATCACCAAATAAAGAAAAATACAACTTATTGATCAACCACTTAATAAAAAGCATGTCTTAAAATAAAAAAAAAATGGGGTGGAAAGCAATAGGAGGGGAAGGCCAAGGTCAGCTTCTAAACCTCACACATGAAAGAGCACCTGTGTGCCCCTGTGCCAATATAAACATACTTACTACAGTCACAGAGTGAAATAAATTATACTACTTGCTCATTGACTTTACTCCTCCCATTATGCCAGTGCTTCTTAAACTTCAACACATTAGAATCACTTACTTTACTCAAATAACAATTCTGGGAACCCATCTCCAGAGACTTTAATTTAGCAAGCCTAAGGTAAGGACTATGAATTTGCATTTTGAGATCACATTTGAACTGATGCTTTCTGTTTAAGTAGCGCCACAGTATTTGATTTTTTATAACTATCTATTCCAGTGTTTTTTACACACACATATACATATACATTTAATGTGTATGCGTGTATGGAGGTCAGAAGGTCACTTGTGGGAATCAGTTCTTGTTTTCTATCATGTGAACTCTAGGGACTGATAGTCAAACTAGGTGGCAAATGGCCTTATTCACTAAGCCATCTTGCTAATCCTATTTTAGTGGTTTTTAAAAACCACCTCTGAAAACTTTCATTTTGTACTTGTGTCCACTTGAACTCCTTCAGTTGTCTTGTTGCTCTAAGACTTCAGCTACTATACTGCAATATGTTTGAAAAAAGTGGACATTCTTGTCTTGTTCCTAACTTTAGTGGAAATATTTGAGTTTCTTTCTGTTTATGTTGATGCTATCTGTGGGCTTGCTATAAATTGTCTTTGTTATGTTGAGGTATGTCCTTTATATCTCTAGTCTCTTCAGAATTTTAATCATAAAGAGATGTTGGGTTTTGTCATAGGCCTTTTCTGCACCTAATGAGATGATTATATGGTTTTTGTCTTTCAGTCTGTTTAGATGGTGGGTTACATTCTTTGATTCACTTATGTTTAACCATCCCTGTATCTCTGGGATGACACCTACTTGAATCATGTTGAATAACCTTTATGATGTGTTCTTGAATTCAGCTTTCAGGTATTTTATTGAGAACTTTTTTGTATGTATGTTCATAAGTAGTTGGTAATCTTGTCTTTGTGTGGTTTAGGTATCAGGGTAATTATGGCCTCAGAAAAAGAATCAGAACTTTTTAATTTTATCTTGATTTAACTTTGATAGACTATATATAATTTATACATATATCTATGTAGTTATCTGATGATACCCTTGCAGTGTTATCATGAACACATATAAACAAAATATTATACACAATTCAAGAGGTTTATAATTTATCTGTTAAATAATTTAATACATTTTTAGTGAGTATTATTGTAGGATAACACTGAGCTAGGAATGGTATAAAGCCAAAATATTTAAAAATTTGACATGACATGTTTTCCATCTCTGTAGAAGTCTGGTTCTGACAGGGGAGATAATGATTAGATTATTATACAATTAATTAGCTAGCTAATTAATTGTATAATTAAGTAAACAATTTTTGAGACTTTTTATGTGCACATGAGTGCAATGTCCATGAAGGCTAGAGGCACTGGAACATTCTGTGAGGCAAAATCATCTAATGTGCTGAGAACAACATATGTGTCCCCTGGAAGAGCTGTGCTCTTAACTGCAGAGCCATCTCTTTAGTGCCCTTAACAAAAATCCTTACAAATATATGAAAAACCAGTATAAAGTAGAAATCTAGGTAGTTTAGTGTACTCTACTGAGTGTTCTGAGTGTTTACATTATTCTGCAAAAATACATTAAATTAATCTTCCTCTTCAATTTAAGGAACATCTGTGAAGAACGATATCTGAACTGGGTTTCAAAGAAAGAATGAGATGTCAAAAAGAGTACTGGGTAAGGTAAAGGAAACAGTGTGTATATCAGAGTCTTGAGAAGTACAATATGTCCTGGGATTGAGAAGACCTTTGGCAATAGCACAAAAAGAAATGGGAATAATAGTTAAAGATAAGTTGAGAAAAAAGATGACATAAGCTGATGTGTGCTTCTTAAATATTGTGTTGGTAGTTTTATGAATGATTAGTTAAGAAGCCACCAGATTGCATGCAGAAAGACCTATTAAAGCATTTCGCAGTAATGAAGGCAAGCAGATCAGACTGCTGGGAAAAGAAGGCTGGTAAAAAAAAATAAAAAAATGACAATTTGAGAAAAAACTAAGATACGAATTTCTTGAAGTTGTAGAAATTCATTTTAATATTCATTTTTATTTGCAGATAAAATAAAAACTAGCATTGGAGTCCAGAAGTCTTACAATGAAGTCTAATGCTACCATGTGGGCAAGTTAATCCTATACTTCTCACATTAGAATATGAGGTGTTATCCCAGGAGACAAGGCACAGGATGAAACTGCCTCTGGGAGAATATCACCATATTAATTCAAACAGCTATAGTTTTGGGGAAAAAGTTTATCTTCAAATAAGCAAACAACTGATACTAAGAAACAATGCAAATTATCTATGGAGATTTTACATGAACTAAGCCTTCTAGGAAAATATGGAATTCCAGTGTAAGATCACAACTGGCCAAGATAAACTCTTCTCTGTTATTAGCAGTATTTCAGCAGAAAGGTCAACTGGTGTTTTTTCACTGTGCAGGTCTTGTTTAGTAGACCACAGTTTTGACATTGTGCCGGTGCAACTAAATGGTATTAAAATGGTACTTAAATGTTATTAAATGTGTATTTAATAACATAGCTAACACTTCTCAGGTTTCTGTAAAGATTTCATGAAGCAGATGAAAATCTGTAACATTGGCTCTTCTGCTCAATAGTTCTGAATAATTCAAACTATTTGTATATTTGAAAGCAGCCAGTAGACAATGGGCCAAAGAACTGTTAATATAATTATTACAGTTAAACTCTTACAACAAACAACAATATTCTGAAAATATCCAGAATCGTATCTTTAGTACAATCTTCTCTGTATCTCTGTGTCTGAGAATGTATGATCTTTCATACAGAGATCAAAGGTTGATGTCAAGTATCTTTCTCAATCATTCCCTACTTTATTTTTAGAGATAGGGTCTTTCATGAACGTGGAGCTCACTGATTCGGCCAGACAGCTGGACAGCAAGCCCCATGGATCTTCTGGTATCTGCCTCCCTAGCTCTGAGATTACAGGGTGCTTGTTGCCATATCTTGATTTTTATAAGGATTATAAGTGATCCAATTCAAGTCTTCATTCTTTTGGCAAGTACTTTACAGAGACATCTTTGCAGCCAAAAATACATTTTGAAATAATTAAGCTAATAAATACTGAATCAAAGTTAAAATTAATCTTTGTTAACTGTGGACAACAGAATACTTTAACACAATTTCTAAATTTGCTGACAGTGACATGATAACATCTAATGTTTCATCATTCCAGGAAACATAATATGGTTAAGAAAAAGTAAAATTACTAACCATTTCATGTGAAAAATTTCTTTAATGAGAAAAACTACTTAATATAAAAGTTGAAAGAAGAAAAAAAGAGACAAAGAATTGCAGAAATTTGAGGAAGGCATACAAATAACTTATCTCATACCAAAGCTTTAGTGTGTTTCCTCTGAAAATTAGGATACATACTGTTTGATTAAAGAACATATCATGCATTTACTTTTTTATTAGTCCTATATTCTTACTTTAATTAACCTAAAATATTTTTATAATCATAAACCATCTTACTTAGTAATTCTAAATTTATTTAGCTATTTTAAGTGTTATTTTCATTATTTTTCCTTTGGATATATGTTTAAGTATCTTTATAATATGTTTAAGTATATTTATATATGTTTAAGTATATTTATAATAGCAAGAAAACGGGATCAGCCTAGAAGTTCATCAACAGTTCAATGGATAATAAAATATAAGTACATATACACAGAAAAATTTTTTTCAGCTATAAAGAAAAATTAGGAGAATAGAAAAATTTATGTAGCTGGAAAATACTAAGTTAGATAAACCAGACTCAGAAGGACAAATAACAGTTGTCCTCTTTCATGTACTTATTCTAGGTTTAAATGTATAGATTTGTGTATATGTGTGTGTCTTTGTGTGTGTGTGTAGGTCATATAAGCAGAAAGGGAAAAAGAGGTGCTGAGAGATGAAGAACAGAAATACATGATACAAAAATAGATAAGAGGCTACTGGGGGTGGAAGGATGGAAAAAAGGCAGAAAGATGTGGGAGAAAACAGAGGGTTCAGAGATCAACAAACAAATTATATTTGAAAATGCTATCACCTAGAGGATTAGTATCTAAAATATAAAAAGAATTAAACAAAACCCCTGGAGGCCAAGGAAACTTTGAATTAAAAAATGAGGCACAGAACTGAATGAGATAAAATAGAAATGGTTGAGAACACTTAAATGTTCGATATCCTTAGTCATGAGGGAAATGCAAATCAAAACTACTTTGAGATTTCATTTTACACCTCTCAAATAAATAAATGACAGCTCATGTTTTAAGGACATGGAGTAATGGGAACAGTCACCTATTGCTAATAGGAATACAAACTTATATAGGAAATCAGCGTGGTGGTTTCTCAGGAAGCTGGGAATAGATCTACCTTAAAATGTAGCTATACCACTCTGGGGCATCTACCCAAAGGACTCTACATTGTACTACAGAGACACCTGCTCATCCATGTTCATTGCAGCTCTATTCAGAATAGCCAGAAATTGCAAACAGCCTAGATGTCCAACTACAGATGAATGGATAAAGAAAATGTGGTACATTTACACAGTGGAATATTATCTAGATGTTAAAAAAAACAACAAAATTATGAAATTTACAGGTAATGGATAGAGTCAGAAAAAAATCACCCTGAGTGAGGTAACTCAGACCCCAAAAGACAAACATAGTATACATTCTCTTTTATGTGGATGTTGGCTTTTAAGACTTTAAATTGACATGCTACAATCTGTATAATCATGCTTAGGTTAAGAGTAAGGGACAGGGTGAGAGGAAGAGGAGGATCCCCTTAGGAAAATAGAATATACAGTTATGAAAAGATGGGGCTGTGGGGTGAGATTGAAATGGGAGGATTTAAAGGAGAGGGGGAAGGAAGAAGAGGGTAAAGAAGGGAGTATGAAGAGGGACATTACAGGCCATTTGAGGGGTCATATGTAAACCTACTACTATAGAAGCTTCTTAAAATCTATACATTTATGAAAGAAATATAAATGGAGTTACCAAATAGTAGGAAATATGATGACCCAACTAGAAATTTCTAGCTACCAAATGAAACCTACAGGGCCAGGAATGGGTCACATCTAACTGAGTTGTTGGCCAAAGGCTCCCCATGGAAACCCTCAAATAACCCAGGTTATTGACAAGGGTACTGGTTGCTCTAGAAAAACTGATGGTAAGGTACTACTGCTGAAGACATTAAATATCTTATTTAACATGGAGAAGTCGAGCTGTTGCCCAGCTAGAACCTTTAACCCTCTTGACTACTGTTCATAGTAACTGGAAGGTACTAGGCATGCTAACCCAGCTACAGACCTGCAAACTGTAACAGCTGCCTGCGTGATACACTGGTGTAATGGTGGCACAAATGCCACTGGAGTAACCAACCACGATCTGTCTGTATTTAAGGTCCACTCCAAGAGATGGAACCCATGCCTGACAATGCTCAGGTGGTTACTAGAGAGGCCATGGTCCTAGGGAAAAACAAAATACTAGTGTTCTGCTACAGGAACACAGTAATAAAATAACTCCTAATGACATTCTGCTCTACCTCTAGATCCAGTGCCTTCCTCAGTCACCTCACAAAAGGTGATCATTCCTGCAGAGATCCACAACTGGATAATGTACAGAGACTTTGGAATATTTTTGAAACATCTTAAAAGGGATGTATTCTTCAACTCCCCCTCCTCTGACATCAGGGCTCAGGGAGCTATGTGGAAGAGGATGAAGAAAGAGTCAAAGAGCCACGTGGGGTGGACTGACAACAAGGAAACAGTGTCAGACACAACAGAACTAACCCACATATAAATGCAGAAAGACAGTGGCAGTACGCACAGGGCTTGCACAGGTTCAAGTCAGATGGGGTCCCAGAACTGACGGGAGAAGTAGACATGAGCTCCCATCACTAACCATGAAGCTATCTACAACTGACAGCTGCTTACAAAAGAAAACTTTGTTTTCTTCAGTGGAGTTTTCACTGAGTATATAAACCACACTTAAGACAGGCTCCACGCCCAGAGGTAGAGAGCCAATGCAAAATGAACTCAATGATATTTTTGTAGATGTCCTTTTGTTCTCATATTGTTGGAGAATTTCTTTTTAAATCTCATTTGTCTCTTGTTTGCATATTATGGTTTCTGACTCTTTTTATGGGTTTTATTTGTGTGTCTGGTGCTTTTTTAGTTTAAAATTATTTTTCATTTTGCCTGTTTGAGAGAGCAAGAGTGAGAGAAAGAGAGAGAGAGAGAAAATGCATAGAGTTAGATGGGTGGGAAAGATCTGGGGGAGGGTAAACCATGATCAGAATATAGTGTATGAATTTTCAGTAAAAAGAAAATGCTACGATGAAACACAGTACTTTGTATGCTAATTAAACACAAAAGATTTTTCCTTTAAAATGTTAGTATATAGACTACACTTGACATTGTTCATGTATATTCCCCTTATACCCTCAAACTAAGATATTTTAATTTCTGGTATGAATATTTATATGACTACCAATTTTGCTAAAATCACCTTATTACATAAAGGAGGTTATTTTTAATAAAAGGTCTATAAAAGTCTAATATTTTACAAAAGGACCATGGAAAATATTAAAAAATACATTAGTTCTCAATACATACGAGGAATCCCTACTTGTTGTTTTCTTATTGCTGGACCAATGTTCAGTTTCTTATCCTTATAATTAAGTTTTTCAGCCTAAAATAAAGGAAAAAAAACCCGTCATTTTGACACTGTGATTTGTAAAAATCAGTGACAAACAGTATGAAACTAACAGACATCATGTGACAGTTTCTTTTTCTTCTCTTTTTAAATACTGGATTTCTTATATCCCAGGTTGGCCTCAAACCTGATACTGTAAATCAGCTGACTTTGAACTTCTGATCCTTTTGCCTCAACCTCTCAAGTGCTACAAATGTAGGCACATGCCAACACCACCTAGTTTGTGTGGTATTGGGAATCAGCATGCTAACTACTGAGCCACATCCTCAAGTCTCAAAAGATGGTTTCTGGATTCAAATACTCTGTATCTGTGCCTTGGTTCTACTGCTATGAATCTAGGTGATGTAGTAATGACCATTACTTACTGATTGTGCATTTGCAACTTACAATTTCTCTAAAATTTACTCACAATTTCTAAACCACTGTTTGTAGTCATTTCAAGGTTACTGGTTGACAGTAAAGGGAATGTGAGTAGTTCAATCACAAGTGCCCAGGAAAGATCAATGATTTTTTTCTTGTTCTAGCTATCATATTATAATCAAGTGTCCTTTTTAGATATGATTTTCACATTGTGTGCTTTTTCAAAAAATGGCTCCCAGGTGCTGATGCACTAGTTAATGTTCCTAAGCACAAGAGGGTTGTCATATATTTTTATGGAGAAAATATGTTGACTTGCTTAATTCAGGTATAATTATAGTGCTACTGGCCATGAATACAATGTTAATTATTCAGCAAGTAAGCATAGTGTCTATTGTGGCTTGAATATAAAGTGCCCACCCTCCTCCCAAAAAAGTCATTTATTGAAGGCTTTGTCTCAACTGATAGATCCAACCATAGGAGTTGATCAGATAGTAAAGAATCTGACTTAACAGACTATTGATGGGTTAATTATCTGATAGCATTATTGGGAAATGATGGAAAATTTAAAGGTAAGGCTTAGTTGGAGGAAGTGAGTCATGGTATGTATGCTCTTGAGAACTATAGCTTATCACTGATGTCTTCCTCAGCCATTTTCTACCTCTTGTCCATTCACTTGTGGGCCAGGATTGTTCTGCCTTGCTGAAGGCCCACATCAATGGAACCAGCTAGCTATGAGCTGAAACTTGTGAAACCATGAGCTAAAATAGTCTTTCTGCCTTTTAAAGTGTCTCTCTCAGGTTTTTGTTACAAACAAAAAGTTTTGAACACAATTTCTTTAAAAAGAAACACACAAAACTAGGTTATATGATGATTTAGTGGTGGCACTATTGTGACTAGAGGATTTTTGGAACCTTCTTGTATTCTAACCAGGAACACCAGAAGTTCCGTATTCACTAATTTCAGTATTTATGATGACTTTACAGAATATAAAATCACTGTGGGTAAGAACTGACTGTATAAGAAAGATCTTAATAATATATAATTAAACTACTTTTTTTTTCTAAAAAGATTAAATGTTATACTTGCCATAAATTAAAAGCTATCAAAAATGAACTATAGATGAACATTCTTGGTTTATGCAAAGTTTTTTCATAAGAAGGAAATAATCTCAGGTAATCTTATTCTGATAATCTACATTTGTAGTGTTTCTAAGGAATTAACAAATGATGCATAACAGATACATTTTAAAATACTGATGTAAACAAATAAATCTAAATACAATATATCTTAACAACCATCCTCATGTAATGGCTTGGAATGTATTGTTTCTTAGACCGTTTTCTAGAAGCCAAAGTCAATCTTAAAATACATACACACATACATGTACATATATACATGTATACACACATAAATAGGCCACTGTACTTGTACTATACCATTAAAGGTTCAGTTTCAAAGAAAGAAGTTCCAAACCAGAAGTTAAATACACTGAAAGGACTTACCTCTTGTAAGATCTTTTGTGCATCTTCTTGAGTTTCAAAAGTGATGAAACCATACCTAAATAAATGCATTAATTATTACCATTTTCTTAGAACATTAATTAAATATTAATTTTGCAGTTTTGGGAATTGAGCCTAGGGTCTCCAAGTTTTTTGTTTTTTTTTTAAATCACTAAACTATATGCATAAACCTATCTTAACATTTTTACTTTTTAAGAACTGGCCACCGTAGAAGTAAGCTTTTCTGTATGCTGACCAGCACTGGAACCAGAGATTAATACTGGTGTCCTTGCTTTTCAGAGTGAAGGGGACTAAAGGGATTGAGATGTAAATGCATGAACGATTCATGTTCTGGCTTAAAAATTGGGACCCAATAGATTTCAGATCAGAGCAATGATCTTTGGTTTCTTTCTTTTTTCTTTCCCCTTCCTTTAGGTTGTGGATGAAACCCAAGGCCTTGTACATAGAAGGGAAGTGCTTTACCACTCAATACATCTCTAGTTTCCTTGAAAAACACCCCCCCCCCAAATTTACTAAAATAAAAAAAGTTTGCTTTAGAGAAATCAAAGTAAAAAATAACAATAAAATATTTCAATACAAAATTTCTTATACTTGTATAGGTCTTTACAAAACCATCATGTAATTATCAGTTACACATAAACTAATAAAACAACTAATAATATATCCTAAGCAACAGCAGTAAAAATATAACTTAGATTATTTTATTTTTACATGCAAATAAATCCCAGCAATCAGGAAGCAGAGGAAAAAGAATGGTGAGTTCGAGCTTAAGAGTGGGATACATAGCAAGACTGTTTCAAAGAGTTAAAAAAAAGACAAAAGATACATGTATAACATATGTCATGTCCAAAAAGCTGAACTATGAGAAAAAGAAATAAAATAGTTACTAAATTTGAGTCCTGTTTAGACACCAAAACTCCTTTTAATAATGCTAAATATCACGATTATCATCTTGCAACTCAATTATTGCAGCATAGTATTCCTTCTTGTTTAATATTTATTTTTGTGCTAAGGAAGAAAGGTCCTCATTCATTCTAAGTAAGTGGTCTACTACCTGGCTACTGGCTACATCACTAATATCAAAGTTTTTTTTTTCCTTTTCTTTTTTTTGGTACAGGGTCTCTAGGTGTATCCTTGGCTGTTCTGGACTCACTTTGTAGACCAGGCTGGTCTCAAACTCAGAGATCTGACTACCTCTGCCTTCCTGAGTGCTAGGATTATAGGCCTGTACCACTGGGCCTGGCTCAAAGTAACTTTTTTTAAAAAAATTTTTAAAAAGAAAGGCATTTCTGTTTGTCCAAACATTATTTTTCCACCAGTGTATGTTTTTGAGACCTTTGTTGAAAAACCACATGGCTTATTAAAAACTACTGGGCTTGTTTCTAGGCCTATTACTTTGGTCTGTCTGTCTGCTTTTGTGCTTGTACCAGGGTCTTATCTATAAAGTCTAGGGTCGACATATGAAAGAAAGCATACGATATCTACCTTAGGACTGAATTAATTTGCTTAATATACCTCCAGTTGCATCCAGGTTCCTACAATTAGCATGGCTTCATTCTTCTTTATGACCGTGTACATAAACATTTCTTTACCCACTCCTCTGTTGATGGATACCTAGGTTTGTTCCATAACTTAGTTATGTGAATAATGCTGCAATGAACACTACTCTTTGTGATATGTTGACCTGGAGTCTTTTGGGTAAATACTGAGGAGTTATACAGCTGTGTTATATGGTAGGTTCATTTTCTTTTGAGGAACTTCCATACTGATTTTACATAACTATTTTACATTCCTACCAGCTGTGTATAAAGATTCCCTTCTTTCTGCATCATTGCCAGTATAATATCGGAGACTGCCGATCTGACTGGCACAGGATGGAATCTAACGTAGTTTTTATTTGTACACTGTCTTCTCATTTCATTAGCTCATGTATGGACTGGATAGCTATGTTTTGGGTGTCTAGTTTTTAATTTTCGGTATATTGTAGATAATAATCCAGTCTGATGTATATTTAGTAAACACTTTTCTCTTATTCTGCATGTTATCCATATGATTGTCTCCTTTGCTGTGCAGAAGCTTTTGAATTTAATGAAATAGCAGTTGTTAATTGATGGTGTTATTTCCTGAGTGAAGTCCTATCCAGAAAATGTCGATGCCAATATCTTGAAATGTTTCCATTAGTTTCAGGTCTTACATTATGAAGACATTTTATGGAGCTGCATTTTTATTTTAATTTATGCACATGAAGCTTTGAATGTGTACCACATATGCGTGTTGTCTAAGGGGGACTGAAGAGGATGCGAGATTCTTTGGAATGAGTTACAGATCGTTGTGAGCTAGCATGTGGGTGCTTGAAATATAATCTGAATCCCCTTTCAGAGCAATGCTCTTAACTACTGAGCTCTGTCTCCAGTCTTAAAGAGTTGAATTCTTGTATAGGATGAGGTATGAGAGCTAGTTCGATTCTTTCATATGTAGTTATCCAGTAACATTTGTTGATGAGGCTGTTTTTCACCAATGCAAATTTTTGTCTTTGCAAAAAATCAGATGGCTGTAGCTATATGGGTTTCTATCTGGATCCTCTATTACATTTCACTGAGTTATGTGTCTCTTTTTATGATATTTTCATGCTCTTTTTTTAAACCTTAGCTTTTTAGTACAAATTGAAACTGGGTAGTGTGACCTTGCAACCATTCTTTTTGCTCAGGACTACTTTGGCTATCTTGGGTCTTCTGTGTTACTATATGAATTTGAAATATTTTTTTCTATTTCTATGAAAAAATGGTGTTGGAACTTTGATGGCATTTGCATTGAATTTGTAGATTGCTGAAGGTGGTATAAGCCATTTCCCACATTAATTCTTTCAGTCTATGAGCATGGAAGACTTTCTACTGTCTAGTATTTTTTAAAAAATGTTTGAATTTTGTTCATGTGCATGAATTTTATTTTTGCCTGCATGTATCTCTGTACCTGGTGCCCACAAAATCCAGAAGCTGTCAGATTCCCTTAAAGTTGAAGTTCCAGGTGATTGTGAGCTTCCAGATGTGGGTTCTTGGAACTGCTCTAGGAGAGCAAGTACTCTCACTGAGCCATCTCTCCAGCCCCATTTTCATTGTTTCCTATAAACCAGTTTAGGGTTTTTTTGTTTGTTTGTTTGTTTTTGTTGTTCTGTATCTTAGTATTGCTATGATATTCTGGTTCGTTTTTTAAAATATCTATGTTGTGTTGTCTACAAATTCATCATTTCTTTCACTTTTCCAATTTGGTGGAATATAAGCCTTAAAAATGTCTTGAAATTTCTGAATTTCATTGATATCTTCTGTAATCTCTTCCACTTAAAATCTAATTTTATCAATCTGGGCCTTCTCTTACTTTGTTAGTTTGACTAAGACCTTATTAATCTTGATCTTTTCAAAATACTGTTAACTCAGGTTCTTTTCCTACTTCTATTTTATTAAATTGTCCTGATCTTGATTCTTTGCTTCCACTGTTATTTATTTTTGTTTTTTTTTTGTTGAAACTCCCCCTCAGCCACAATAGATTAAGTCATTTTTTTAAAAAAAATTTCAATTCTTTATTAATTACATTTTAATCACTTTGTATCTCCCCTGTGGTTCCCTCCCTCCTCCCATCCCAATCCTTCCTTTCTCCCCCCTCTTCATGCATGCCCCTCCCAGAGTCCACTGATAGGGGAGGTCTTCTTTTCCTTCCTTCTGATCCTAGTCAATCAGGTCTCATCAGGAGTGGCTGCACTGCCTTCTTCTGTGACCTGGTAAGGCTGTTCCCCCCCTCAGGGGGAGGTGATCAAAGAGCAGGCCAATCAGTTCATGTCAGAGACAGTCCTTGATCCTATTACAATGGAACCCACTTGGATACTGAACTGCCATGGGCTACATCTGTGCAGGGGTCTTAGGTTATCTTCATGCATGGTCCTTGGTTGGAGTATCAGTCTCAGGAAAGACCCCTGTGCTTAGATTTTTTGGTTCTGTTGCTCTCCTTGTGAAATTCCTGTCCTCTCCAGATCTTACTGTTTCCCAATTCTTTCATAAGATTCCCTGCACTCTGCCCAAAGGTTGCCCATAAGTCCCAGCATCTGCATTGATAGTCTGCAGGGCAAGCCTTTCAGAGGTCCTGTGTCAGGCTCCTGACTTGTCCCCTCTTTTCTCCTTGTTCTGATGTCCATCCTCTTTGCCTTTCTGGATAGGTATTGAGCATTTTAGCAAGAGTCCTCCCTCTTGATTAGTTTCTTTAGGTGTACAGATTTTACTAGGTTTATCCTATATTATGTCTATATGAGTGAGTATATACCGTGTGCATCTTTCTGCTTCTGGGATACCTCACTCAGGATGATCTTTTCCAGTTCCCACCATTTACCTGCAAATTTCATGATTTCCTTTTTTTTTTTTTTAATTTTTATTGATGAGTAATATTCCAATGTATAGATGCACCACAATTTCTGTATCCATTCCTCAACTGAGGGGCATCTGGGCTGTTTCCAGCTTTTGGCTCTTACAAATAAAGCTGCTACAAACATGGTTGAGCTAATGTCCTTATGCTGTACTTGAGCCTCTTTTGGGTATATGCCTAGGAGTGGTATATGTCTAGCTGGATCTTGAGGAAGTGCTATTTCTAGTTGTCTGAGGAAGTGCCAGATTGCTTTCCAGAGTGGTTGTACCAGTTTATATTCCCACCAGCAGTGGAGGAGGGTTCCGCTTTCTCCACAACCTCTCCAGCATGTGTTGTCACTTGAGTTTTTTTTTTTTTATCTTAGCCATTCTGATGGTGTAAGGTGAAATCTTAGGGTCATTTTGATTTGCATTTCCCTTATGACTAAGGACACTGAACATTTCTTTTAAGTGTTTCTCTGCCATTCGATATTCCTCTATTGAGAATTCTCTGTTTAGCTCTGAACTCCATTTTTTAATTGGATTACTTGATTTGTTGCTGTTTAACTTCTTGAGTTCTTTATATATACTGGATATCAGTCCTCTGTCAGATATAGGGTTGGTGAAGATCCTTTCCCAATCTGTAGGCAGTCATTTTGCTCTGTTGACAGTGTCCTTTGCTTTATAAAAGCTTTTCAGTTTCATGAGGTCCTGTTTATTGATTGTTGACTTTAGAGCCTGTGCTGTTGGTGTTCTGTTCAGGAAGTTGTTTCCTGTGCCAATGAGTTCAAGGCTCTTCCCCACTTTTTCTTCTAAGCGGTTTAGTATGTCTGGTTTTATATTGAGGTCTTTGATCCACCTGGACTTTAGTTTTGTGCAGGGTGTAAGTATGGATCTATTTGCACTTTTCAAATGGGGACATCCAGTTAGACCAGCACCATTTATTGAAGATGCTGTCTTTTTTCCATTGAATGGTTTTGGCATCTTTGTCAAATATCAGATGTCCATAAGTGTGTAGATTTATGTCAGAGTCTTCTATTCAATTCCATTGATCCACCAGTCTGTTTTTATGCCAGTGCCATGCAGTTTTTAGTATTGCTGCTCTATAGTACAGCTTGAGATCAGAGACAGAGATACCTCCTGAAGATCTTTTACTGTAGAGAATTGTTTTAGCAATCCTGGGTTTCTTGTTGTTCCATATGAAGGTGAGAATTTTTCTTTCAAGGTTTGTAAAGAATTGTGCCAGTAATTTGATGGGAATTGCATTGAATCTGCAGACTGCTTTTGGTAAGATGGCCATTTTTTTTTTTTTTTTTTTTACTATATTAATACCTCCAAGCCATGAGCATGGGAGATCTATCTTTTGATATCTTCTTCTAATTCTTTCTTCAGAGACTGGAAATTTTTTTCATACAAGTCTTTGACTTGCTTGGTTAGGTTCACACCAAGGTACTTTATGTCCTTTGTAGCTATTGTGAAGGTTGTTGTTTCCCTAATTTTTTTCACGGCCCTTTTTGGTTTGTTCTTATTCCTTTACATGGCTACTGGTATATTACTATTTACTTGAAATCTGATTCTAAATGTTTATATTTTCAGTTACAAATTTCCCTTTTATGCCTTCATTCTATTTCATAGGTTTGTGTATGATCGTACTTTTAGTAAATTCTGGAAAAATTTAAATTTCCTTAATATTTTGACGATGCAATCATCATTCTATAAAATGTTTTATCTCCATGAGTTCATGAATTCTCTAAAGGTTCTCTTACTGTATATTTCCATTTTATTTCACTGTGCTTTGAATAAAAAAAAATACTGTTTGATAAGTCTTGCTTTGTGTCCTATTATATGGTGTATTTTAGAGAAAGTTTTATGGCCAATTTGAAGAATGTGTATTCTGCACTGTTTCAATGTAATGTTATTAAGATGTCTGCTAGGTCAAATTGATCTATGATTTCCTTTATTTCCTCTATTTTCTGTTAGAATGATTACTGAGACTTGAGTACTGAAATGACTCATTATTATTTATTAGAGTTAGTCCCTTTGTTCACCAGTAGTTATGTTTACAATATTTTCTCTTGATGAATCCTTTCCTTAATCAGTACCAATGTCTGTTATCTCTTCTAAAGTCTTTTTTTTTTCAGATACAGAACAGCAACTGTTTGCTTTCTAGTTCCATTTACTTACAGAAACTTTTTCACCCTTAGATTACATTTGTCCTAGATGATGTGTCTTATAGGTAACTATATCCTGATATTGTTTTTTAATCCAATCTACTACTCTGTCTTTTGATTGCAGAATTTAGTCCACTAATTTTCAAAGTCATTCTTGAAAGGTGTATTCATCTTATTTGTCAAATTTCTAGTGTTTGGTCTTCTTTTTTTTTTTTTTTTTAAAGATTTTTAAAAATTTTTATTAATTACAGTTTATTCACTTTGTATCCCCCCTGTATCTCCCTCCCTTCTCCCCTCTTAATTCCACCCTCCCTCTTCTCCACCTGTGTCCCTCTCCCACTCCACTGATAAGGGAGGTCCTTCTCCCCTTCCCTGATTCTAGTCTATCAGGTCTCATCAGGAGTGGCTGCATTGTCTTCTTCTGTGGCCTGGTAAGGCTGTTGCCCCCTCGGGGGGAGGTGATCAAAGAGCAGGCCAATCAGTTCATGTCAGAGATAGTCCCTGTCCCCATTATTATGGAGGCCACTTGGAAACTGAACTGCCATAGGCTACCCCTTTGTGCAGGGGTTCCAGGCCATCTCCATGAATGGTCCTTGGCTGGAGTATCAGTTTCAGAGAAGACCCCTGTGCCCAGACTTTTAGGATCTGTTGCTGTCCTTGTGGAGCTCTTATCCTCTCCAGGTCTTACTCTCTCCTACTTCTTTCATGATTCTCTATACTCTGCCCAAAGTTTAGCTATGAGTCTCAGCATCTGCCTTGATAGACTGCAGGGTAGAACCTTTCAGAGGCTCTCTGTGGTAGGCTCCTGTCCTGTTCCCTGATTTCTCCCTCCTGCACTGTCCATCCTCTTTGCCTTTCTGAATGGGGATTGAGCATTTTAGCCAGAGCCCTCTTTCCTGATTAGCTTCCTTAGGTGTACATATTTTAGTATGTTTATCCTATATTATATGTCTAGTATACACTTATGAGTGAGTATATACCCTATGTGTCTTTCTGCTTCTGGAATACTTCACTCAGGATGATCTTTTCCAGTTCCTACCATTTCCCTGCAAATTTCATGATTTTCTTGTTTTTTATCGCCGAGTAGTATTCCAATGTGTAGATGCACCACAACTTCTGTACCATTCCTCAACTGAGGGGCATCTGGGCTGTTTCTAGCTTTTGGCTCTTACAAATAAAGCTGCTACAAACATGGTTGAGCAGATGTCCTTGTTGTATACTTGAGCGTCTTTTGGATATATGCCTAGGTATAGCTGGATCTTGAGGAAGCGCTATTCCTAACTGTCTGAGGAAGCGCCAGATTGCTTTCCAGAGTGGTTGTACCAGTTTACATTCCCACCAGCAGTGGAGGAGGGTTCCCCTTTCTCCACATCCTCTCCAGCCTGTGTTGTCATTTGAGTTATTTATCTTAGCCATTCTGATGGGTGTAAGATGAAATCTTAGGGAGTTTTGATTTGCATTTCCCTCATGACTAAGGATGTTGAACATTTCTTTAAGTGTTTCTCTGCCATTCAGTATTTCTCTATTGAGAATCCTGTTTAGCTCTGTACCCCATTTTTAATTGAATTACTTGATTTGTGGCTGTTTAACTTCTTGAATTCTTTATATATAGGTCTTCTATTTTTTAACTACACTTGTACTATGGTTTAATCTTTCTGTAGCATCATGGATGTGTTTATTTTTTGCTTCCTTCTTAAATATTGAAGTATCTTCTGTAGTGCTGCATAAGTGGTCATAAATACCTTCTGTTTTTAGCATAGAAAACAGACTGCAGTTAAGAGTTACTTTACTGAATATAGTAGTATATCTTAATAATTATTACCTTTTCAGTGCTTGAAAATGCATCATTCTGTACTCTCTTGGCTTTAAAGCATTTAGCAGAAAAATCATTGTTGACAGGTTTGCTTTCCTTTATATGTGACTTGGTGTTTCCTCTTGTGACATCTAATATTGTTCTTCACTCTTTATACCCAGTGTTTTAATTATAACATGATATGGAGAACTTTTCTGTTCTTGTCCATTTTGTTTTTTAGATGCCTCTTGAGTACAGAAAGGTAGTGCTGTCACCTTGACAGAATCCAGACTCACTTTAGAGGTCCTCCAGATACACCTGTGAGGAATAAGCTTGGTTATGACAGCCTTGATTTGGTTGAGGTGGAAAAGACTTGCCCAGTCTGTGGGCGTTCACTGCTTTCTTTTTCTTCTCTTTGATGTGGCCACTTGCTTTAAGTTCCTACTTTCTTGTCCTACCCTCTATGATGGACTGTGGCTTTGAACTGTAAGCCAAAACAAACCTTTTGCCCCATAAGTTGGTCTTTTCAGGTATTTATCAGTTACAGGATAAGAACCTAAGAGATGGCCATCTAATTTCTCTAGATTTTGGAAGTTTTCTGCTTTGATTCTATAAAAAATATTTTTTATGCCCTTAGCCTGAAGTTCTAGTCTGATCATTTGTAAAATTTTAAGTTTAGTTGCATAGAACTCACATATTCTAGTCATATTCCTTGTTGATATAGTAATTCATATTCATTTCTCATGTTTCATTTGATTCATTCTATTGGTGAAGCTTCCTACTCAGTTTTTTTTTTTAATTTGACTTACTGAGTTTTTCCTGTTTTCAGGTTTTTTGTAAATTCCTCTCTCATGTTCTGTATTAACTTTCTTATTTCAGTCAGCTGTTTATATTCTCTTTGAATTAAGAGTTTATTTTTATACTGTTTTGTTTCATAAAAAGTCATTTCTTGTCACCTCATTTGGAGCCATTTGTGATGGAATTGACATTTTTTGGGGGGTACGGTATTGCATGGTTTTTCATGCTTAATTACCACATTGAGACTTATGCATGTGTGGTTATTTTGTTGATTGGAGTTTTTATCAGCTATACCCTTAAAATTAAATTATTTGTAATAAATAAATGGGACTAGAGTTGGTAACTTGAGTTGTGTAGCTCAGGAGTTAAAACCTCAGCCCATGGGCTGAGGTACAACCTTGGTACAACCTCTTTAATACTCCTGGAGTATGGTATTAAGTACATAAGCAATCACAAATGCTGGGTAGGTGGTACACAACACAAGCATGACACTAGCTGGTCAAATAGAACTTCAACAATTATTGGAGGGTCAGTGAGCTAGAATGGACAACCAGGATATTAGTTACTGAGATTAAGGGTGGAGTATCTGTAGGCTGGGTAGGGACAGGTATCAGGATTAGATTGAAGAAAAAAAATGAGGTAGGAAAATTATCTGGGAAAGAAAAGCTGGCAAATTTTCAGAGTTTAAAGTTTGGAAGGTTATAGTGAATAAGTAAAAATTGAGTGGTCATGGGAAAGAGAGAAAAGGGAAAAGAGAAGAGTGAGAGAGAAATTGTTTGGGCTGAATGTAAGCATTGAGAGTACACAGCTATTAAAAACAAGGAAATCATGCAAGCAAATGGATGGAACTAGAAAAGATCATGATGAGTGAGGTAACTCAGTCCCAGAAAGACACACATGACATGTACTAAGGTATAAGTGAATTTTTGCCATATAGTACAGGACAATCATATTACAAGTCAGAGACCCAAAGAAGACAAGCAACAAGGAGGACCCAAACGAGGATGCGTAAGTTCCACTCAGAATTATAAATAGAATAGGCAGTGGAAGTGGTTGAAGTGAGGGAAAACAGAATAGGTGAGGAAGCACAGAGGGAAATGAGGGTCGATCTCAGGCCTGGGGAGGGGGTGAGGAGACAGAGGGCTTGCACAGAGAAGAAGAACCTTGGGCAGGGACTTTTCTGTGCCAAGCTGGAGAACTAGGACAGAATAGGCTCCTGAGAGGACAGAAGGCTGATTCTAACTGAGACTCCCAGTAACAGGGGCCATAAAGACTGAAGAGGACACACTAGTTAGATAGGACGCCTAGTGGGGGGAGGCAAACACTATCCCACCCACAAAAACTTTGACCTAAAATTTACCCTGCCTACAAGACATGAAGGGACAGAAATAGAGAGGACACTAATGGAATTTCTAAGCAATGACCGGCCCAACCTGAGACTCACCCCATGCGAGAGAGTTAAACCCTGACATGCCTAACTATACTCTGCTATGCTCACAGACGGAAGCCTAGCATAGTTGCCCACTGAGAGGCTCCCCCTACCCAGCAGCTGATGGAAACAGATGCAGAGAACTGGAGGGAGTCTTGTGGAAGAATGGAGCGGCGGGGGGGGGGGGGAAGGAAGGAGGAAGTTAAGGATAGAAGGGTCCAGAGGAGCCACAAGACCAACAGACCCAATTAACCAGGGCTGGGGTGGGGAGTGGCCTGTGGGAACTGAGGCACCAACCAAGGACCATGTATAGACTGAATGTGGGTCCCTACACAGATGTAGCTGATGGGCAGCTCGGTCCTTATATATGTTCCCTAGTAAGGGGAATGAGGACTGACTCTGACATGGACTCTGTTGCCTGCTTTTGATCACTATCCACCGGTGGGGCCACCTCATTAGGCCATAGGAAAAGAGGATGCATTTAGTCTTGATGAAAGTTGATATGTTGGGGTAGGTAGTAGGCAGATGGGGGCTCCCTTCTCTGAGTAGGGGAGGGAAGATAGGGGAAACAGAGAGGGAAGGTGGGACCAGGAGGAGAGGAGTGAGGGGGCTCCGACCGGGATGTAAAATATATAGAACTTAAAATTAAAAAAAATGAAAAAAAATTGAGAGCACAAAATGGTAAAATGGGTGGAGCAGCATATGTAACAATCCTATAACCTAACCAAGCACAGTACAAGCTAGAACAAGACCATTACAAAACATTTTACAAAAGACTAAGAAATGAAAACAAAACAAACAAACCCAAGAACAATAAGACAAAAGTACAATAAAAGTATACTGAGCTCTTAAAAACTCACACTGGATATATTTTATTTTGGAAGGATGAGTTTTGAATTCTTTCTCTCACTGGGATGTTTCAGTACTTATTGTGCTGATGAGAGAGGTATAACTACCAATCTCAGTTTACATTATTAAATCAGATTTGGGGATGTACTGCCCCAGTAGTTTGAACCCTTTGGACTAAATTTTTGGCACAATCCTGCGAGTTAAGCAGTGTATTTCTCAGTTCCCTCCTTGACTGGTCTTTGGTTTGATAGTGATAGTGTTTCCCAGTGCTTTCAGAAGACAAAACAGAGCACCTTGTTTGTTCCCACTGACCTCAGCGGCAGTCCTGAGAGCCTGCCTCATGTTTATTTCTGACTTTGTTGTTTAGATCTTGAATTAAGTTTCTTATGTTACTTATTGACTTTTTTGTATACAATTTGAAGTCACTGGCCATTTTACAAGATTTTTGAATTCTTTGTTCAGTATTTTACTTACTGTATCTAGATCTGAAAATAAAGGAGTCATGATCTATGGGTGCTCAGGCCTTTTTACGCTTGTCATTTATATATCTATTGGTATGGATATATCTTCTATTTCTTAAAAGAAACCTTCTTAGTAAGTAAGGAGCATTCTCTTCATGGCTCAATACCCACTACAATTCACCAAAGAGAAACAAACAGCTTTCATAGCTAGAACACTAAACAAAGGCAGATGAGATATAAACTTAAAACTGATTGATATTAAATAATATAACACCAATGACCACAGATTGGAAAATGACAAAAATAACGTATAAATCATTACTTTAAAAACTTAGGGCAAAAGTAAAAACAGTAAGATATTGAAATAATAGAAGACGGGGTAAGGGGAAAGAGAAAGGAAAGCAAGGTTAAATGAAAGAAAGGAAACAGAATGCAGAATATGTTGTGAAGTAAGAAAAAAGCAAACTATTAAATAATTCTGATTGCACAATAAAGGAAAAATGTACAAGTAAAATAAAATGTAAGAGGAATAAAATGGATAATCATCTTTTTTTTGAAAAAAAAATAGTAAAAATTGTAGTCAAAAAATACAAAGCTGTAGTAAAAAAGAAAAAGGATAAATTCAAAGCCCTAAATATACCCATGCAAAATAAAATAACCAAGACAAAATAAATATTGGGGGCAGTTTGTCTGTTCCTCTAATATGTGAGCAGCAGTGTGCAGCTGGAAATGGTGTCACCTGTCTGCCCTAAGATTTAGGCTAGTGCTGAGCCTGCACAGCCAAGTGCCAAGTGTCAACAAGCTCCAGGCTATCTTTGCTTTGTCTTTGTCTTTACTGTGTATCAGGAGCTTCTATGGCCAGACAGATTCTTCCCTGTTCCAGCAATTCCTTAGTTTGGACAACCTGGCAAAGCCTTGGCTAAGCCAAAGTGTTTCAAAGTGTTTTGAGGAGTAGGAAAGACAAACAGAGCACTGAAGGATTAGCTGTAGTGCTTTCAAATCCCATTAACCATTAATTACGCTCTAGGACAGAGGAGGCTTCAGAAGTTGAGGGCTAACTTTGACCTGTGTTTAAGATACCCTCTAGCATGTCAGCAGTTAAATCATGTACCCAGATGTGGCTCCAAGAGTCGGAGTGCTAATCCCAGGCTCAGGGCTGTTAGTATTCACAGACATGGCTGTCTCCTAGCCACAGGAGATTGGCCCATTATATTCTTCATTGTTGGAATCTCCTGCTGTCTGAACTTCCTATTGGACCTGGCCCTTCCTTAATTCTTCCACAGTTCTTTCCCATTCAAGAGCTGGGACAGGCTGCTGTGAGGCTCCCTCACTTGCAATTATTCCTTATTGGGCCACTATTCTGTTTCTATACACTTCCAGCTGTCCTATTTCCTCTTTTATAATTGGTAATGTTCTTCTAATCTTACACTTTTAATCTTACACTTACAATAAAAGAGTAGAATCTTTTATTATCTCAATTCTCATTCATTGGGTCATGGAGATGCACTTTCTAATTTAATGTGTTTTTCTCCCCTCCCCCTGATTCTTTTCTGAGGTACCAGGGATGAGTGCAGAACCCGTTTTTGTTGTTGTTTTGTTGGAAAGGGCAGTAACCCAGGCTAGTCTCCATTTTGCAAGTCTCAAGAATGCTGGGTTACATTTGATTTTCTATGCTTTTCAAGGACAAAAGTGAGAATTTCCAAAATAATGTAAATTCTTTTTTGCCAAGTGAAAAGATACAATCTCAACTCATTTTAGTATTGTTTGGCAGTCTCAGGAAGTTTTTTGCTATAAAGAATTTTTGTGAAAACACTGTATCTTTCACATTAGTCTCTGCCATATTCTTTTATGTCATTTCTCATTAATTCTGTTTTCTACCTTAATGTTTTTTCTATTAATATTGTAAATGTTTCTCTGTTTTAAGGAAAAACCCCACAATCTTCCCTTTACTCACCTCCAATGCCTTATCTATTCATTTTTGACTTTGAAAAAAACCAAACCAAACCAAACCAAACCAAACCAAACCTCCTTATATAAATGTTCTATGCATACTACCCTTTCCCTCTGAAAATTTTGGCTTTTGTACACACAGAAATCCTGAAACAGCTCTTTACATTACAGAACACAGTCTACTAATTTCAATGCTAATTCTAGTTTTAATCACTGGCATATTGTCATGAAGAAACACCATAACCATGGCAACTCTGAAAGAGCATTTAATTGGGGCTTGCCAATAAGGCCACACCCCCTAATGCCTTCAAATATCTCCACTCCCTGGTGATAAAGCATTCAAATACATAAACCCATGGGGGGGGGTGTGCAGTCATTCCCTTTCAACCACCGGATTCCATCCCTGGTCCCCACAGGCTTATAGTCATATCATAATGCAAAATGCATTTAGTCCAGCTTCGAAAGTCCTCATAGACTGTTACAGGCTTAACACCATTTAAAAGTCTGAAGTCTCTTCTGAGACTCAAGGCACTCTCTTAACTACAACCCCTGTAAAATCAAAATCAAAAGGTCTAACATATACTTCCAACATACAATGGCACAGAACATACATTACCATTCTAAAACGGGGGAAGGAGCATAGTGAGGAAATAGTGGACCAAAGTAAGACTGAAAACCAGCAGGGAAAACTCCAAATTGTGAATTTCTATGTCTGATGTCAAAGCTCCCTTCAGAGCTTTGCAACTCCTTTGCAACTTTGCAAAGTTCCCTTTGCAACTCCTTTCAGCAGCACATTTCTCTCTCGTGGGCTGGTTCCATACCACTTCTCCAGCTTTCTCAGGTACCCCAACGCTCTGGCATCTCCGACATCTTGGA
This sequence comes from Psammomys obesus, assembly GCF_907164565.1. Lineage (NCBI taxonomy): Eukaryota > Metazoa > Chordata > Mammalia > Rodentia > Muridae > Psammomys > Psammomys obesus. The sequence goes on along the minus strand of NW_026593286.1, from coordinate 34,276,544 downwards.
GTCTCCACGAAATCCAGGCTTCACCTTCACAGCCTCACACAATGTCTTCTCTGAGCCTCCATGCAAGAACACCCCTGACATATGCCAGGCCTCAGCAGGTCTCCTCAGCCACAGAGGAAGATTCCACAGCCTTTTTTTTGTATTCTTGACACTAAAGTCAGAACCATGTGGCTGAAGCTGCCAAGCTCTCAGCTGAGTACTGAGACTGGAACTTGGCCCCTTTGTTCAAACACATTTGTCCCAGCCTTCTGCTGTTGATGGTTCCGAAAGCTTTTCCTTAGTTCCTTTCCACAAACTGGAAGCCTAAAAGGGTGGGATCTTGCCCTGAGGTCACCAGTCCCTTCATTCCACTTAACATCAGGCATTTCTTAAACTATTTTCATTTCTGTGAGTACTGGACTTAGCTCCATTACTTCCAAAACTGTACACTTTGTATTTTTCCTTGCTCAGCTTACTTCTTTTTGTGTGTGTGTGACTGCTAACAATGTTATAGAAGTGTGACTGCTAATAACAACAGTCAATGCTAGGCTGTCTTGAAATCTCCTCTGCCAACACCAATAATCTAAATCTCTTCATTTAGCCTCAGGCAATTTTTGGACAAGGGCAGAAAGCAGCCAGTTTCTTTGTTCAAATATCACAAGAACAGTCTCTAGGCTAGTTACTAATATTCTTCTCTTCTGAAACCTCTTGAGCCACATGTTATGTTTTTCTCAGCATCACTGTCTTCCATGTCCCTCCTGGTATAGCCCATTAAACCCTGCTTATAGCGTTCACGTGCTTTCCTGATCCAAAGTTCCAAAGTCCAAACTCTGCCAATAAGCAGCACGGTCAGGCCTGTCACTGTAATACTGTGCTCCCTGGTACCAACTTCTGTCTTAGTCATTGTTCCATGGCTGTGAGGAGACACCATGGCCATGGCAACTTTTAAAAAGGAAAGCATTTAATTGGGGTTTGTTTACAGTTTCAGAGGTTTATTCCACTGTCATCATGGTAGGAAGCATAGCAGCATGCAGGCAAACATGGTGCTGGAAGAGGACCCAAGAGTTCTAAATCTGGATCCGCAGACAGCAGGAAGAGATATACTGGGTCCGGTCTGAGCTTTTGAAAACCCAAAGCCCACCCCAAATGACACACTTCCTCCAATAAGGGCACAACTCTTAATCCTTTCAAATAGTGCCACTTTCTGATGACCAAGCATTCAAATCTATGAGCCTATGGGAGCCATTCTCTTTTAAATCATCACGATTCTTCTTGGTTTGACAAGTAATCATTCTCATTAGAGTGGTATTTCTCATTTTCTCCTTAATTAGATTCTGAGCCACAGACCATACATATTCTTTGGAGTTAGCAATTTTCAAATAAACTCTCTTACAGTTTAAAGCAAGAATACAATTCCGAAAGTATCTCCTTCTTTAGCTATTATACATTTGCCTCTCAATATTTTTTTTGTCATATTATACTGAATGGCCCCTTGGTCCATGCAAAAGTAAGTTTTTAGATTAAGAAATATTATAGAATCCTCTCTATTTCCATCAAAACACACATATACACCCTCCCACCCACCCAGCACAAATATTTGAGAAAAGTGGGCATAGAATTCCCTACTTAAAAATGGAGACAATGCATATCAGCATACAAAACCTAACCCAACAAAATACAATTTATTATGCTATATATTATGTGCAATGATACTAACCCTTTGGACACTCCAGCTCTGTCATTAACAATCTTCACTTCTTTTACAGACCCATACTGGGAAAAAAATTTTCTTAAATCATTTTCATTTGTCTAGTGACATAAAAAGAAAACATTAGGAAACATTTCAATAAAAGATGAAACAACTCTGATGCTTATTGTTGGAAACATAAACAATATAGAAAACAAACTGAAAAGTACCTCTCATCATTGAAAAATAAAAACCATTTTTATTAAAATGTATGTACTTTGCTTTATGTAGTTGTAGATAACTGTATGGTTATATACATATATATATATATGTCAAAATATTTAAATTGAATTATTCTAAAACCACAAAGAATGCTATGTAAAGGAATCTTTAAGTGACTTTAAGGATGCTAGCTTGTATCACATACAGTAAGCCTGTCTTACTCTTGGCTTTAGTATTTGGGAAGGGAAGCAGTTATAGCATTGAAACTAGATCACAATGGCCTAATTTAGTCACTTTATAATGATCAACATAGTCTTTAGGGAGACTAAGGTCTTAGGAAATAAATACAGTTCCCCCAATACTTGAATTTTCCATAACAAGTTACAAAGTGACTATAACATTTCAAATTATGAGATATTTTATCTGTACTCAACATACATTTTAGCTAACTACAGACATTACGGTGACAAAATAAAATTAGAATAACAGACATAATGTTTGAGATGTGTGCAAAGATGATTTGGGGATATCTGGTTTGATCTGAAATAGATAAGATAATAACAGCTATTCCCAGTATTTACAGTGAATTCACTATTAATTTTATTTTTGGTTAAGTTGCAACTCTTTGCTTCTATGTGTAATTTTAAGTTTACATAAAGGAGAACCAAGAAATGTCCCAGAGCACAACCACTCATTTTGAATTCAACTGCTACCTCACTAACTTAAACACACTATTTGTTATTTTGGATGGTAACATCAACCTTGCTAAACCAGAAAATGACCTGTAACACTAATTGTCAGAATAGGTGAATTGCTTTTGTTCTAATAAATATAAAATTTAATCAATGATAAAACAAGAATTGCTCCTAGATATTTAGAAAAAAATTAATCCAAAACTATTCTTTGGAAGAAGAATCACTAACTCAGCTTTGTAGAGTAAGGAGAAAGTCAATGTGATTGAACTTGAAGAGGGACAGTTTGCAGGTTTCTAAAAACAAGAGGTTTCTGAGAATGTAAGATACTACAGAAAATTATTTCCTTACTGGCCATTATTTGTGGTTTTGAAAAAGATATTTCTCAAGGGAAACATTCTGCTACCTTAATCCTATGGCTACATAGAAACAATGACAGTTAAGATTCATACTGTCCTTGATGTGCCTCAGTGACTTACATGAAAATGTCTGTATTTATTCAATACTCACTTTAAAAGTTTACTAGGATGTTTAATATGAATGAATTCGAAGCAGGAATACCTATATTTTCCATAGGCACAGAAACATCTTTCCAAAGGTAAGTATTTTATAAAGGATATTTATTTATAGTGAAATAATCACATATTTAAGTCATTATTTTATAAAAGAAAAAGCAATTTTACTTAAATTGTGATAGAGTATATGGAAATAAGGTATGTGTCAAAAATCACACATAGTGGTTCATTTTGTTCCAAGAGCATTTCTCCCCATAATTTCTAATATGTAAATGTAGAAATGTTTTTTAAATCCATCTGGAAGGTGTGTGTTCGTGCGTCCATACTGAACTGAGGGTCTCTATAGGCTCGGCAGACCTCTATAGTTATAGACTCGGCTCAGGTAAAGGTATTTGATGAAATAGATCCATGTATACCTTTCCTGTACATACCTATTAGTACCTCTATGTAAGAATACTGCAAATCATTTTAACTATGCTTTTCTGAAAGAGTGAAATAGCTGATAAGCTGATTATGCACACTTTTGTACAGATTCTCTATTTGGACCACAAGGCCTTTTAAATTATCAGATTATAAATCCTATCAAAGAAAGCTATTTATAAGAAATTGAAGTCTAGGACATTACTTAGGAATGCAAGCATAAAGGCTGACATAAAGATACAGAGTTTTACAAGACTAAAATACTTATATTAATAAGTTTTCATGAAAATTGAAATGATCAATTATAAAAGGCAATTGGAGCATCATGTAAGAAACTATAACTGAAGTATGCTAAAAAAATGAAGAATATAGAGCAATGAGTGGCAAAAACAGATTACTTAAAAATGAAGAAGGAAAGGTAGACTTTAGTCTCATTTCACCAGTAGCAAGGGGCATACAGCAAGTAAAGAAAACTCAATTTCCTTGTATGTGAGATTAGACAAGTATACACACACAAATTAACCTACACAGTGTTATTTGTATTTAAAACAAGACAATGTGAAGTCTATTAAGCAATATGCAAATATAATTTTATGGCTGTATAAGGAAATGACTGAAAAATGAGATATTCTACTGTAAAGAAAAGTGAAACACTCCCACCTTGCTGCACCCATAGACAGATACCTTAAAGTCAATTCCTCCTACAAAGATGCGATTAGGGATCACAGTTCCGTATCTTGGGGTGCTTGTTGGGTTATTCAAAGGCACAGGTGACACAGGATTAGGGGATGGAGATAATGAATCTGTTTGCGTCTGATTTGTTGTTTGCTGTAAAATAAAGTCATTTTAAACTTTCAGTATTGGGCATGAGTTTTTAATGCAGGACCATCAAAATGATCATTTAGGCAAAATGTCGTACATTAGACTTAACATTTATTCCAAAATTATGATGATTATAATTCGAGTTTATAGCTTTTGGGGAGTATAAAAAGGAAAGAAAGTACTTCACTTTAGAGAAGTCCTTGCTAATAAACATACTACTCAAATATACTTAAAATAATTATGAAGAATGCTATTTGTCCAGAAAGAACATTAAATTCATAAGGAAGTTAGAGAGGGAGAAAAAAAAAAAAGACCCAGATGGCTGGAGATACTTTGCTCCAACTATCTTGTCCAGATGTTGAAAGTTGGCCTGACACTCACAGTCAGACAGTGGTATTCTTTTGTTTACAGATTATCAACATCAGACAATGTCACTATAACTATGATGGATCAAGATATAACTAAGCATGCTTTAATCATGTCCAAATACTGATAAAAACAAAAGCACTGTCCAAACCATGAGAATTACCCAATATTCTTTATCCAGGATAACCTGAGCAACTGTTCCTCCTTTATCAACCTTACTTCAACACAATCATAGAAACAGTTCCATTTCCTCACAATACACATTCTAGGAAAAGCCCTTCTACCTGAAATCCTAAGAGTTTCTCAAGCCTATATTGTATAAATCAAGTTCTTAACATCTGAGAGGCCCCATGGTGTACTTTCTTCCTTTTTCCAATGACAACTCAACTACTGATGTGTTCTTGGTAGTCTTTGGTTAAAGAACATTGACCAGTTAATAAACTTGGGTAATTTTAGCCTAAAAGCCAAAATTTTAAGTACACATTTGTATCCATCTGAAAACAAGACTGATCTTTCAGAAAATTTCATACATATCTAGGTGAAGTGGTAGCCTCGAATTCAGAGATCGGTCTGCCTCTGCCTCCCCAGTGCTGGGATTAAAGGCGTGCCCCAACGCTGCCCAGTCTGCATAATGCATGTAATTTTTTTTGGAGACAAGGTCTCACTGATTAACCTTGGACGGCCTAGAAATATGTAGACCAGGCTGGCCTTGGAGTCACAGAAACCTGCCGGCTCCTGCCTCCCAAGTGCTGGAGCAGTCCAAGCAAAGAAACTTGTAATGTGAAACAAAAAAAACTAAACCTAACCAAAACCTAAAGAAACATATTAAAAACTTCATTATTACTTTTGTGCTTTTCCATTTTATTGGCTAACAAAACCACTCTTAGATGTTCCCGTGATTAAAATAAAAAAGGCAAATTTACTGTCATTGTGAATAATCTATCATAGTACAAAGTAACAGATATATATGGCATGTTAATCAAAAGACAGATTAATAGTAATAAGTATTACTATTAGAAACAATAGTTATTTCTGTTTCAACAAAGGAAACTTCCTATTAATTGTAAATAGTACTAATGATATTCTAGAAAATATTGTATTCCAGATAAAATCTACCACCTCGAATAGATATGACCTTATTTAGAATTTGTTAAATAATAAAAAGTCTTCACAATTTTTTTTTTTAAACAAAGGAGTTCAATGGAAGTACTAGTTTGTCCTCAAGTTTAAGAAGAAAACGCCATCATTTTTCCTGAGAGGTTGAGGAAATCAGTCCCAAGTGAAGACTTCAAGCTGCTCACTTAGAAAAATAAAGGTATTGATTTTTTTAAAGAAGCAACCAATTCACTCCATTCCCTGTTCTTAAGGCTCCTGCTGTGGTTCTAACTGCTTCCTTTCTTCTTTATTATTTACCACTTTCTAATATGCCGTATGTTCATCGGCCTGTCACCTGGCACTGTGCTGTAATAATATTCACGAGGACAGGAAGTCAGCCTAATTCCTTTTTTCTTTTAAAACCACGGGGACACGTGAAACGTTAACACCCCACCGCGGGTGTTCCATGTGTATCTGCTGGACGGGCGGACGAACAGATGATTCTTTTAGGAGCCCTGCTGAACGTGCGGGTGAGGACCGAGGTACCAATATAGCCTAGGGCGCATTTTACGGGTAGCGGCGACAAGGCTCGGGGAGAGGCAACGTCTAAGTTCCTCAGGGATTAAGCAGTGGACCCGCCGGTCGACCGTTTGAAAGCACGGAGGCAGGGGGCTGCTCGGGACTGTCAGTTCGGGTCCCCTGCTTCGCTGGAAAGCTTCGCCCCGGGAAGGCTTCACTAAGACCCTCTTCCAAAATCCTGCGTCCCCAGCGCCTCCTCCTCCGGGCCTTCACCTCGACGCGGGCCACCGTTGCAAAAACACAAAAGGGAAGAGGTGGGCTAACCGTCGCAGTCACCGCCTCGGTGCTCCTTCCTCTCTGAGGCCAGCAGGCTGAGGCGATGGGGCAGAGGGCCGGGCTGACAACGTCCTCGGGTTCTCTCGGGTCATCGTGAACCGGGCCACCGACGCGAGGGTCCCCCCCCTCCCCACCAAAGTGCGGGAGGGAAAAGAAGGCCAGCCAGCGAGAAATTTTGCCAGGCAGACCCGCCAGCAGCGGTGGCGGGAACCCTCAACGGCACCTACCACGCGCCGGCCGCCTCGCTCGCAGCCCGCCGCCGCCCGGCCCCGGCGCGCTGATTGGCTGCGGGCCGGCCGCGGGGCGGGGCTCGGCGGCACGTTACCAGGCTACGCCGGGGCCGCCGAGGCCCCCCAGGCCCGACCCAGGCCCGACCCGGGCGGCGCGAGTAGCCCAGGCCTTCCCGAGCTCAGGCCCTATCGCGGGGCGGAGCGTCGACGGCCGAGCGACTCGTGGTGGCGGGCGGGCGGGCGGGGAGAACGTGTCCCCGAAAGGGCGAGCGTCGAGGGCGCCGCGGTGCGGTGCGGGCGGGCGCGGCCCAGGGC
>NW_026593286.1:34268572-34268946 GCF_907164565.1 Psammomys obesus | reverse complement strand
GGGGGGCCGCCCGCCGCCGGCCCGCACGGGGCCGCGCCCCGGGGCCGCCCCTTCTCACCGCCCCCCGACGGCCCGGCCTCCGCAGCGCGGTCCGTCCCCCCGCCGCGGAGCGAGCGTTTCGGCCCCGGAGCGCACCCTTCCAAGGCCCTCGGAGGCCGGGCCCGCGCAGGCTCCGGACCCCAGCACTCACCGCCCGGGACTCGGTCTCCATCGTTTTCCCTCCACTCTTGAGAGAGGCCGGAGGCGCGGAGGCAGCTCGGGTCGGAGGGCGCGTTCGCGGGCGGCGAGCCGGCGCGTCTCCCGTCGGGGACTCGCTCCCCCTGGCGGCGGCGGCGGCGGCGGCGCAGGCTCGGAGCCGGGCGAGCTGCCGGGGG
>NW_026593286.1:34192604-34268472 GCF_907164565.1 Psammomys obesus | reverse complement strand
CCCCCCCAGCCCTCCCCGCCCCCGCTCGGGGCCGCACGCAGCCGCCGCCGCACCTGCTGCCTCGCCCATCCCCACCCCCGCGGGCGGGCGGGCGGGACACAGGCTGGAAGGGTGGCGGTCCTCCCCGGGAGGGGCCGGGGGCCAGGCTGAGGCTTTTTAAATCCCAGCGCTTGGGAGGCAGAGGCAGGAGGGCGGAGTTCCAGGACGCTGAGGGGTCACACAGAGAGACCCTGTCTGGCCACCAGCCAAACTCTCCTCCCCGCCCCCCCCCCCCCCCCCCCCCCATAAAGACTAAAAAGGAGAGAGCCGGAAGGAAATGAACCGGCTGCTTTAGACTTGGCCCCGGAGCTCCGGGAGCTCTTTCTGAAAGGCTGCTTTGAAAGGGCTTGTTTCTGAAAAGGTGGTTGAGGGCCCACCCCAGCCCCTTAGTGGCATGTTGTTCCTGTTAGATACATAGGAATAACAGCTGTCATTATTATAAGCGACTGCCCATCACGGACTCATTTTGTTTCAGGCACAATGCTTTATGATCATTTCGAGCACTCATCCTCCCGATAGATTCACCTGTTCTATCAGGTGAATAAACAGTTTGTAAGTATTTTGGTCAAGGTCTAAGGCTATATATGGCTTTAACCCTAGCACTCTGCAACCCCAGTTCTTCATCTTAAGGGGTGGGTATGTTTTTAAGCAATATTAATGTTAATGTGTCCAAAGATTAGTTATATAAAAAAAAAGCTAAAAGCTTAATTATTTACTAAAAATAAGAGGGAAACAATTTTTGTTCACTCTAGATGAAGCATCCTAAAAGTTGTCATACATTTCTGTAGACAATTTAAACTCACTTTTCATGTTTCAGTTTCTGTGGAAAAAGAAAATAGATATTCAGATTTAAGTGCAAATTCTAGAATTGATCTTTGGGTATCCCTTCTCCTCAGTAGTTATGAAGAATTTGAGTAGATAATACTAACCTCTTTCTGCCTACTTTTTTTTTTCCTCCTAAAAATAGTTACTTTTGAAGGGTGCATCTTCTAAAATAGGTACTTGTCAGAGGAGGTATTTGGTCTGATGTAATGAACAAAACTGAGGGATCAGTAATTGTGTCCCAAGGCTCGTATCAGTGTTAGGGCTACGCCGCACGTCTCTGTTCAGCTTCTTTCACTCTATCCGAAAGGAACTTAAAAAGTACTTGGCTGAACCACACAATTATATGATGCAATTTAGTCGACACACATAGAGTTCTTTCCCACTTTTTTTCCCTCTGACCTCTGGTGACTATATGTTTCTCAAATTCCTTCCCTTTTAGCTCTCACACAGAAGTATTACTATACTCTAGTTTAATCTCTCAGAGGTTCATTTACTTTGTTGCAAATAGTGGAATTTTCTTACCTTTAAAAGGCCGAATAATGTAATATCGTGTATATGTGTATGTGTATATATATATATATATATATATATATGCCACATTCTGTTTATTCACAGACTTACGCTTAGGTCGCTTTCAACTCTGCTGCAGAGATAAAGATTTCAATTTCTTTGAGTAGATAGAAGTTTTTAAAGCACATTTATACTACTATCCAAGGTGTCTGTACTAATTTACGTGCTCTTCAGTAGTGTCACATTCCCCAGCCTCCCAGCTACTTCCTTGGTACTGAAACTCTCCGCTATTGAGCTGTACCCCAGTTCAAAAGTAGATCCTCCTACCTCTTTCCTCTGCCTCCTCTTTTTACTCCTCCCATTCCTTATTCTCTCCTTTGTGAGACACTATTTCACAGAGACTCCTCTCAACCTCCTAGGTCCAAGCAACCCTTCTGCTTTAGTCTCCTGGAAACTTCGGTGTGAGCCTCAGCACCACAGATTTTTTTGATGTTCGTTATTCTAGGAGTTGTGTTATCTTATGATTTTAATTTACATTTGCTGGGTGATTTGGCATGTAGACCACTTTGCATTTATCTGTTTGCTATTCCTGTGTCTCTTCTGGAGGAATGTCTGTTCAAGTCCTTTTGGCATTTTAAAATTGGGTTATCTTTAATCATGAGTTGCTTAAATTCCGTATGTATTTTTGATATTAGCTTATTAGGTGTATGGGTATTAAATAAGTACTTTCAGGTTATAAATTGTCTCTTTGTTTCCTTTGTGATTCAGAAGCTTTGAGTTTGATGCAAACCCATTTGTTAACTTTTACTTTTCTAACTTGTAGTTTTGGCATTATTACCAATAAATTATTGAACAGATCAATGGCATGGGGGTTTTCCTTTGTTTTCTTCTAGTACTTTTAGTATATCAGGTCTCATGTTTAAGTCTTTAGTACATTTTAGTTGATTTTTATATATGGTATATGAGATCAATTTCATCCTTCAGTTTTCCTAACACCGTTTATTGAAGAGACTGTGTTTGCAATGTTGTGTGTTCTTGATTTCCTTGTTGAAAGTCAAATGATTATAAAACATGCAAGTTGGTTTATGGTCTTTTTTAAAATCGTATTTCATTGGTCTTTGTCTGTCTTTATGTTAGTACCATGATATTTTGATTACACAACCTTGTAATATAGTTTGAAACCAGAGAGTAATGCTGACAGGGCATTCTCTGTCTCTCTTTCTCTCCTCCCGTTCTCAATATGTGTGCATCACTAAAGATAAATTTAGCTATTTGTTATTTTTTTCCTTTATATATGTGATCCATATGAATTTTAGGATTTTTTATTTTTATGAAAAATTTAATGTTATTTTGATAACAGTTTGAATCTGAATATTGTTTTGGGCAGTAGGAATAGATTAACTATATTAATTTTTAAAAATTTTTAATTTTTTAAAATTTTTTTATTTTTTTATATTAATTACAGCTTATTCACTTTGTATCCCAGCTGTAGCTCCCTCTCTCATTCCCTCCCAATCCCACTCTCACTCCCTCATCTCCTCCCATGCCCCTCCCCAAGTCCTCTGATAGGGGAGGTCCCCTGACCCTAGCCTATCAGGTTGCTGCAGGGCTGGCTGCATTGTCTTCCTCTGTGGCTAGGTAAGGCTGCTCCCTGCTCAGGGGGGGAGTTGACCAAAGAGTCAGCCACTGAGTCCATGCCACAAAAGATGACCTTTACCTTTTATGTCATCTTCAATTTATTTCATTATTATTTTATAGATTTCAATTTATAATATATTCTTTGGCTAAATTTGCTTCTAAATACGTTTCTGCTGTTAGAAATGTGATTGTCTTTTTAATTTTTAAAAGATAAGTTACTGGTATATATAAATACTATTGACTTTTGCATGTTGATTTCATCTCCTGCAACATTACTATTCTTTATTTGTTTACAGGCACATGACTTGAATAATTATATACATGATTGCAATTGCTTTTTAAGAGACCTTATGCTTATGAACTGAACATTATCAGATAGTTCCTTAAAAACAGTAAATCCACTGTGTCCCACATACAAATGTGTAAAAGCAAAACTTCACTGGAAGAGCTAGTGCTAAGAATGTGTTGTTTACTCAAAGGCTCAGTACACAGCGTCTGCTTCAGCTCTTCCTGTTACACCAGCTGCTCTTACTGCTTGACCACTGACTTTGCTGTTTCGTAGTATCTTCCCATTTTATCCCATCCTTATATTTGATGCATGAGGTTTTTTTCCTGCGTATTATGACTCTCTTGGTTCATACGTCTCATACTCTTAGATACTTTGACAATATTACTCATTTCTGTAGGAATCCATCTCTTCATACTATTTCAAGTACCTATGAACGTTTGTTGAATTATCATTTGCACTCTCCTCTAGAGACTGCAATTTTCCTGACTGGTGGGCAGTTGTTGCTTTGGTGCCCACTGAACTTTTATTCCAAAGATGGGCCATTGTGTAACGTGGTACACAAGGAAGTCTAACCAGAGGAGTGAGTAGGCGGACATACCTGGCCCTTGCTCCTCTCCTCATTAGACTCTGAGCTTCAATGGGGTTGCTGCTTCACTAAAAAGGTGGTTTATAGGATAGTTGCAGCCTTCATTAAATGTAACTGTTTTTTAATCCATAAAATGATGTCAGGGAACACTGGTTTATAGTCATCATGTTGTGTTATACCGTTGTAAGACATATATAAACTGCTTGGCATTTGGAAACAAAATTCACCCTGGTGAGTGTTGCGAGTGGGGTTCCTCGGGAAACAGACTGTGACCTTTACATGCAGGAGTCTTTTTATTGTTTTTGGCAGCAGGTTCTGGGAACAGCACTAAAGAGGAGTTGGGGAAGCAGGTCTGGCCAGACGAAGTTGAATGGTGTTGTGGTTGCACCCAGGCTTTAGTCAAGCCTGGAGTGGCCCTTCAGAGTTGTTCCTTGGAGCCAGGCATTTAAAACATTCCCTGTGTCGCTGTCTATATTCACCCACATGCATTGGATCTTAGGCTGCTCCTTGGGAAGAGACTTGAGTGTGGACAAGATGGTTCTGTTTATCAGATGGCAGTTTCTGGGAAAGGATTTAACTGACCACGGCCAACAGGCATAGACTCTGGGCTCAGTGCTCAAGGAGTTATCTGGTTGGCTAAAGTGAGTTTATTTCTTTTGAATGACTTTTCTCCATCCCATTAAGGTGGTCACTGAGGCTTTCATTAGGTAGCAGAAAACATGATAGAAATAGAATAACCCCCAGGGGAATTAAAATTAATTTTGTGTCTTTAGAGAGGGTTCCATAGTGATTATGAGGAAAGAGTAAATATTGGGACCATAAAACTGGTAATTTAAGACTGTGACAGCCAAACTCCACGTAGCACAGTGGGATAACTGGAAACTTGACACATCTCTCCTCGAGTTTGTCTGCTGTTAGGTGTATGCTCAAGAAAGTATCAATATTTAATTGTTGGGAAAAGAGAATTAAAAATGAGATCTCCTGGCTGAAAAGTCTTGTCACAAAGGTAATAAAGATAGGAAACAGTTCATTTGTTGAATAAGCTTAAAATTAGAACGTGGTGTTTGTTATGGGCAATTTGGTAAGAGACTAAAGATGTAAAGGAATGTCTCCCCTCCTCCAGAGCTGCAGACAGAATCCATTTAATTATATATAGCTCACGTGTTCTTCACCTGATGACGTGGTTTTAATGTGAAGCAGTCCTACAGGCTCCTGTGTTTGTACACTAGGTCTCCAAATGGTGTCCTCAGGAGGCGGGGCTTGGCTGGCAGAAACAGGCTGCTAGAGGCAGGTCTTTGGCGCTCACTCTTGCTTCAGCTTCTGTCTTGTCTTTTCTGCTCCCTGGGATGTGCTATTGAAGACTTGCCATCACATGCCCCCTACCACGTGATGTAGAGCCATCCCCACTATCATGACTTCTCTGCTGTGATGCCCTGACATACATCTGTGTCTGTGAGCCAAATGAACCTTTCATCCCTTGTTCCTGAAGAACATTTTATCAAATGGACGAGAGAAGTAATGAATACACCTGCTGATAGCAGTTAACTCACCAGCTTTAGCTAGAGCAGTGGTTCTCAACCTGTGGGTTTCAACCCCTACCTTTTTTTTGGGGGTGGGGGAGACCATTGGAAAACACAGATATTTACATTACGATTTATAACTAGGAAAATTAAAGTTACGAAGTAGCAACAAAAATAATTTTATGAAAAAAAATAATTTTATGGTTGCGGGGTCACCACAACACGAGGAACTGTATTAAAGGGCCCCAGCATTAGGAAGGTTGAGGTCCACTTCTCTTTAGGAAAAACAAACTTCTCATGTCTTTATGACAGAAGGCAGTTTTAATAATTGGAGCAAGGTGACTACTGAGGCCAGGCTCTTCACCCTGGGGCTTAGGGCAGTTTTCTCCTTTGATGTTTGTATTCCCAAGATTACTTTCCAGTCTTTGGGAAATATCCTGAGTTGTGAGACTCAAAAACAGTTTATTTAAGATTTACTAAGATTTGTACATGTTAGGAAAGAAAGACATCCTGAAAGTAAAGAGAAAGGATAAGTAAGCCCCTCACCTTATTTTCAGCAGGGAGGAACCTCTTGTTCTATACTTGTATTTGTCATCACATTATTATGTCTAGACTCACTTAAGGCCGACTTTCCTGAAGTCCTAAATGTTTTTTAGAAACAACCAGAATTCAAGGCCACAACTTAAGCATATGGGATAGTATCACTGATCAACACAGCTTGGGCTTGGATTTAGACCATATAGTGCCATATTGTGATTCAGAGACTTGTGTTTTGTCTCTGCTGTGTGTTCTTGAAGAAGCTGTAGAATATATGTTAAAAAGAAAAAAAAAAAGAAAAAAAGAATATGTTTTCCACCCTCCAAATAAGGATGGCAGCATTTACTACATAGAACTATTAGTTAGATAGTGCATGTAAAGCCCTTATTTAGTAATTGATTACTGCCTCTTTTTCTTGTTTTTCTGAATGTATATCCCTGTAAATAGAGAAAAAGTATCTACAGTGCACAATATTGTTAAGAGAGAAGGTTCTCACCAGTATCCAATAAAGCTAACAAAGCAAAAAGTAAATAAATTTAAAAATTAATAGTAATGTTGATTGGCTGATGAAAGTGCTGTGCGATTGCATTCTTTACCTATGTATCACTCAACTTCAGCTCATGCTGTGAGTTACTTTGGCCTGTGGCATTATTTAATTCTGATTGGGTTAATCAATCAGTCAATCTACAATTTTCTTTCTTTTTTTTTTGCTTGGGTTATTTTAAAATTTATTTTTGTCTGAGTTGTTAACTCATTTGATTATAAATTTATAATGAAAGCTTTTCTTTGTTAAATTTATTTTTAATTCATATATTTAGTTTACATCCTGTTAGTAGCCCCCTCTTTTCTCTCCTCCTGGTCCCTCCCTCTCACTCTCTTCTGCAGTCCCCTCTCCCCTTGCCCTCAGAATAATGAGCCCCCCACCCCACCAACCCACCCCAACACATCAAGTTGCATCAGGACTGAGTTTCTCCTGAATCACTGAGGCAGCTCCCTTGAGCAAAGTGATTTAAGGCAGGCAACAGAGTCCATATCATAGACAGCACCCACTCAATTTACTAGGGAGCCCACATGAAGATCGAACTGCTCATTGTTTACATGTGTGTAGGAGGCCTAGGTCCAGCCGCTGCACGTTCTTTAGTTGGTGCGTCCGTCTCCATAAGCTTCCATGGGTCCAGGTTAGTTGACTCTGTTGGTCTTCTTGCAGAGTTCTTGTCCCCTCCTACTTTTCCACGGACTTCCCCAAGCTCAGCCTGATAGTTGGCTGTGAGTCTCAGCCTCTGAGGGGTTGGGGTGGGGCCCCTCAGAGAACAGTTAAGTTAGGCTTCTGTCTGTAAACATAGCAGAGTATCGTTAATGGTGTCAGGGGTCGGCGTTATTCCGTAGGGTGGGTATTAGATGGGGCCAGGCATGGGTTGGATACCCCTCACTCTCTGTCTTGCACCTCTTGTAGGTAGGGTAAATTTTGGTTTGACGGTTTTGTAGGTGGATTAGTGTTCCTCTCCCACCACTATAGGTCCTGCCTGGCTAGAAGGTGGCCTCCTCAAGGCTTGTGTCCCTCACTGCTAGGAAACTCAGCTAGAGATATTCTCATATCCTCCCTGTAGCCTACCCTGTCGTAAATCTCCAGCTTGCCTCAGTTTTCCTATTGTTCTCCAGGCCCTCAAACCTTCCCTCTGTACTCTCCCACATCTAATCCACCCCCTTATTTCCATTCTCACATCCTCTCCAATTCCCTGTCTACCTCCTCTTCCACTGACTATTCTATTTCCCCGTCTGAGTGAGATTCAAGTATCCTCCCTTGAGGCCTCCTTACGTAGCTTATTTGGGTCTATGCATTGTAGTATGTCTGTCCTATACTATATATCTGCTTATAAGTAGTACATACCGTGTGTCTCGTGTGTGTCTTGTGTGTCTGGGTTGCTCAGGATGATTCTTCCTAGTTCCCTCCATTTGCCTGCAAATTTCATGATGACACTGCTTTTCATAGCTGAGCAGTATTCCATTGTGTAAATGTACCAGAATTTCTTTATCCATTCTTCGGTTGAGGTACGTTCAGGTTGTTTCCAGTTTCTGGCTATTATGAATAAACATAGTTGAGCAGATGTCCTTGCAGTATGGTGGAACATGTTTTGGGCATATGGCCAGAAGTGGTAAAGCTGGGTCTTGAGGTAGCGTTATTTCCAGACTGATTTCTCAAGTGGTTGTACAAGGTTGCACTCCACCAGCAATGAAGGAGGGCTCCCCTTTCTCTGCATCCTCACCAGCATGTGCTGGTCAAAATCACTTGAGATTTTGATCGTAGTGATTCTGACAGGTGTAAGATGGAATCTCAGAGTCATTTTGATTTGCATTTCCCTGATGACTAAGGATGTTGAGCATTTCTTTAAGTGCTTTTCTGACATTCGATATTTCTCTGTTGGGAATTCTCTGTTTAGCTCTGTAGCCCATTTTAAAAATTGTATTATTTGGTTTATTGATGTTTTATTTCTTGAGTTCTTTATATATTTTGGATGTAAGCCCTTTGTCAGATGTAGGATTGGTGAAGATCTTTTCTCAGTCTTCAGGCTGCTGTTTTGTTCTGTTAACAGTGTCTTTTGCCCTGCAGAATCTTTTCAGTTTTACGAGGTCCCATTGTTGATCTTAGAGCCTATGCTGTTGGTGTTCTGTTCAGGAAGTTGTCTCCTGTGCCAATGATCTAGGCTGTTTCTTACCTTTCCCTGCTAATGGATTCAGTGTTCCTGGTTTTATGTTGAGGTCTTTGATCCAGTTGAACTTGAGTTTTTTGCAGGGTGATGAAATGGGTCTATTTGCATTTTTCTACATGCAGACATCCAGTTGGACCAGCACCATTTTTTTTTTGAAGATGCTTCTCTCCCCTCCCGTTGTATGGTTTTGGCTTCTTTGTCAAAAATTAAGTATTCATAGTTGTGTGAGTTTGTTTCTGGGTTTTCAATTAGATTCCATTGGTCAACCAGTCTGTTTCTATGCCAATACCATGTGGTTTTTATTACTGTTGCTCTGTACTATAGCGTGAAGTCAGGGATGGAGATACCTCCAGAAATTTTCTATTGTATAAGATTGTTTTAGCTATTCTGGGTTTTTGGTTTTTCCATATGAAGTTGAGAATTGTTCATGAAAGGTTTTCTTCAGCTTTTTGTTTTTGTTCCTTGTAGAAAGTAGACATGAACAATGGCTCTCAGTGTAGGAGAGTTTCTTGGGTAATTCATGGATAAATCTGTGTTGTTTTTATGTTCTGAATGTCCTGGTTGTTGGCTGATTCCCTTGGGATGGACCAATTCTCTGTCATCAGATTTTTGCTTTGCTCAACTCTTCTTTCTTTCTTTCTTTCTTTCTTTCTTTCTTTCTTTCTTTCTTTCTTTCTTTCTTCCTTCCTTCCTTCCTTCCTTCCTTCCTTCCTCCCTCCCTCCCTCCCTCCCTCCCTCTTTCTTTCTTTCTTTCTTTCTTTCTTTCTTTCTTTCTTTCTCTTTCTTTTTACAGGATTACTGTTTATTAGCAAGAATCTATTTAGAGTTTTGGGGGATGCAACAATTATTACAGAACAGTATGTTTTGATCAACAAGAAAAATATCTCTAAAACTCGTATAGACATGCCATGCTTATACTACCAAATAACAATATACTATGCTTTATCAGAAAACTCTAAGTCTTTTGTTGAACTAAAGTAGGGTCAGGATACATGAAATGGTGTGTTACAACCCTGAGCCCTTGTAACCTTTTACAGCTCTCTCTGTGCTGCTGACTTTCAACTCTTCTTTCTTGTGGCTCCCTCTCATCATTGCTTGTGGCTCAGTTCACTGTAGGGAAAGTCTTATTTTCAGTGCATTCAGCGAATGGTTCCTTTATTTTCTTGAAGTTCTTATTCATGTGAACTGTTACAAATGGGCATGCCAGTCTGTCAGGTGAGTGTAGGAAAGGCGGCAGGGTGGCTCAAGGGAAGAAATTCCATGCTATTGGTAATGAGTCTTCTGGCTCATTCCATTTTGGTACTCTACTTTCTTGACATAATAAAATGAACATGCTCAGCAGAGGTTTCTATATGTTTTATTTGTATAATCACTGAGTTTGAGTATACATACCCTGTCTCCCTGTCTATCTATTTTCTCTTCTCTTTCAATCATTTATCTGTAGTAGTTTAAGTCCTACACTAAAGAGTTTTAAGATGATGAAACAAACATTGTCCTGCTAACAGTAATAGCTTCATTGAGTAGTATATTAACACAAAATCTGTCTAAGGTCTTTAGCCTTTTTTTTCAGAGGTAGGTCCATATCTACATGTTGAAATAGTGTTTTGAGACTATTTGACCTTTTGTGTATATTATTGTCATTTTTATTCATGATATAGCTGATGTATTTTGAACTACATGTGAGAGGTTGATTCAGGAGGTTTGCCACAAGTTCAAGGTTAGCCTGGATTACATAGTAAATTCCAGGCCAACTTGGGCTACATAGAGGGATCCCGTATCAATAAAACAAAAGATTCTTACTGGTACCCTTACTTTGTTCACATGTGGGTAAAAATGTCAAGGTATGTTAAGGGTTTCCAGAACATCAAGTTGTCGATTCCACCTCATGTTTGGTTTGTGAGTTAAGTTAAATGAATTTAAAATTACATTATATATAGTTTAAACAAAAAAAACCCCAGAGTACATCAAGGGCTTAAGTAACTGCTAGAACACCTCTGGCCTCACATTTGTTTAGATGAAGTCCTACAGTGTAGTCCTGATTGGCCTGGAAGTCACAATGCCACCCAGGGTGCTCTCATATTTTCAAGACTGTCTCAGCTGCTCATGTTTCTTGGTTTATAGGCATTGTGTTGGTATATATATATATTCAACTTGACACTGTAAGGTCATCTTGGAGAAGATAACTTCATTTGAGAAAATGCCTCCATCAGATTGGCCTGTAGGCATGTCTATAGGGCATTTGCTTGATTAATGCTCAATATCAGAGGGCCCAGCATACAGAGGCAGTGCCATTCCTGTGGTGGTCTTGGTTATATAAGAAAGGAGTCTATGCAAGCCATGGAGAGCAAGCCAATAAGCAGTTTTACCCCATGGCCTCTACTTCAGTTCCTGTGTCCAGGTTCTTGCTTGAGCTCCTGCCCTGATTTCTCTTCGTGATGGACTGTTATTGGTACATGTGAGCAGAAACAAACCCCTTCCTCACCAAGTTGCTTTTGGTCATGATGTCCCTCACAGCAATAGAAAGTGACCTAAGACAAGCATATGCCACCATAGCTAGTCTAAGAACATATTCACCAGAACTGTCACTGATACATGATGCATTCCAACAATGGTTAAGCACTTCCTCAATTCTGGGTTATTTTAATTTATACAATATAATTTAAAAATTAATTTGACTGGGCTCATGAGCCAGGCAAAGAGTTGGAGTTGTCAATCTCTCTGTTTTTTGGAACCCCAAATTTATCTCAAAATATGCTCCACCTACATTCCCTAACACACACACACACACACACACACACACACACACACACATATGGCCAAGTGAGAATACTAGTAGACTTTTTTTTCTTTTTGAGACAGGGTCTCACTGTGGTATAGAACTCATTATATAATCCAGGTTGGCCTTAAGCTCACAGCAGTTCTCCTGACTCAGTTTTTCGAAAGTTCTGTGATCGCAGGCATGAGCCAACATACTCTTCTAGGATCTTCATATTGAGCACAGAAAATATCTCAATTTACTTCTTCATATATTTAGATGAATGTAAATGTGAACCCTAATATTTTCTTCCCATAACTTTGGGAGACAATTGCTAAAGTTTAAGTGTTTGAGAAAAATTCACTGAATTTCCAGTGTGTGTCCACTAAGTTTACACTGTAAAAGCAAATAAGACCCAAATCTCATTCTAGAGTAGAGGCAGATTCACACAGTGGGATGGATCAATAGAGTATGACAAATGTAAAAGGTATTAATTAAGGGTAAAGGGTAATGGTATTTCATGCAACCAAGACATGAAAGCATGAGATTACATTCTGTGAGCTCCCAAGAGCCTGATGGTTCTAGGATGTAGGACCTGGAGCATAAAGGAAGAGAAGTGGAGGAGCCAGATAGGAAGCTGGAGCTGTAGACAGTAGCCATGGCCATGTGCACTAAAGCAGCTGGCACTGAAAGGCCAATGAAGTACACACTGGAGAAAGTAGGCATACTCTGGGCTCATTGCTCTAGCTACAGTGTGGAAGGAGGAGATGGGGGTCACTGTAATCAAATTAATTGGTATTAGATGAGACTCTGAACTGGTAATCTAGATCAAAGTAAAGAATGCATAAGAATTTACTGTATGATGAGAAAGATAATTCTTTTTTCTTTTCATTAGTTTAATCACTCTACAGCCTGGCCACAGCCACCTCCCTCCTCTTCTCCCAGTCCCACCCTCACCTCCTCCCTCAGTTCTCCCTCCCCCTTTTCCTCAGAGGAGGGGAGATCCCTCATGGGAAGAAAGATAATTCTTTTAGGCAAGAAAATTCATACAAACTTAAAAGCTCTTTTATACACACATATAAATTAAATTTTAATATAAAACATAATCTCTATAATAATATAAATATAGGAAGAACAACTATTTACATATTTATAAAACTATATAATAAAGTTTTTATTAAGAAAATTAACATTGTATACCAAAGTTAACAGACATAAAGTGTATGCCTCTCAATGAACTTTATAGTTATAATAAGCATTCTGAAACAGTGGAGCTTCACATTGGATCTTACATTTTCACTAGTGAACACATTTTTATGCACTTTTCCACTACCAATAACAAAATAGTATAAAAACATTTATAAAACTTAAAAATTCAAAACCTTGCAAGACAAAACAGAAATAATACCTACAATCTAGAAATAGAAAAGTTCTTTTCCTTCCCCTGCCATGATGGAGACCAAACCCAGGATTGTAAGCAAGATGGACACTGAGTCAAATCTTCAGCTGAAAAGTAGTTTTTAACCAATACTGAAGACTCAAAAGCTGTAAGAGAGGAGATCTATGTGGTTATAGGAAAATAATTACAGACAAATATGGATGCTACAACAAAGCTGTCATCTGCAGTGTGTTGGCTGGGACGTCTGGGAAGCATATAGAGTTAGGCACGAACAGATGTAGGGATGAAAAGGAACACAAGCAGCTGTCAGCTCGGCTATGATTCGACTCAACAGTCCAGGCTCTGGAACAGTGACGCTGGAGAAATGTGATGGTGGGCATGCTAGCACCCCCGTCTGGAGGTGATTGGTGAAGAGAAGCGCATGCCCTCAGCTACCAGTGCGCCTCTCACCCCTTGGCCATCGACTGCCCCGAGAAGACTGTGATGCCAGTGTAAAAGCTGAGGTGGACCCTACGAAAGTGAACAGTTGAAGGCTGTCGGAGAATCATGCCCTCAATGGCTGGGATCTCTATTGAAGCAGTTCAGTATTTGCCATAGAACTCTTACAGACGACAAAAAGACATTTGGTCTGATAGAAAACTGGATATTGTGTGTATGTGCGTGTACTGGTTCCTGTACAAGACCAAGACCAAACGCAAGAAGCATTGAATCTTTAATGCTTAACATTGGATACCCAAATTAACCAGACACGAAGTGTATCCATGTACCCGCAGCTATCCAGTCAGTTCTTGAAATACCGTTTTGGTTAGGGTAAAGTTGGAAGAATAAACTCCTCGATCTCATTGTATGAAATATGACATTGTACAATGTTTGTCCTTATCACGCTGCCTCACAGGGTAAATTCGGGTTCTTCACTGCCACTTAATGTTTGAGGGGTTTCCTGGAACATACCTTTTAATTTCTCACAAACAATTGTGATGCTATCCGAACTGTTTAACCAGCACGATTTATTTAGAACAGAGAATGGCACAAGTCCTAAGTGTGGTTCAACATCTGTTGTTACTGTGCCGCAGGCTAAGGGTAGAGGCGGTGTGTATCCATGGTGACCCGCATGACTCAGTGGGAGTGGGAGCTTCAGGATTCTCATGGGGACTAATGATGGAGCAAATGCTGGCCATCAAGCTTCATCAGACAGTTGGCCTCAGAGGATTTTTTTCTTAAAGAAAGGACTAAAAAAAAAAAAAAAAAAAAAAAAAAAAAAAAAAAGGAATTCATTTTTTGAAGCAGACAGACATATTGTGATTGACAAAGGTGCCATATACTGGACAACTTAGAACAAAAGATGTTTTACTGAAGAAACCATTCTTTAGGGCTGCAAAGATGGCTTCTCAGGTAAAGGTGCTTGCTGTTAGTCCTTGAGTTTGAGCCCCCGTAGCCCATATGGTAGAAAGAGGAAGATGTCGTTTGACACTACACTAGGGTCCTTGTATACACACGAATAAAAAGAATCTACACCGAAACCATACTTTACTACTGCTTTATCTTTTAACTAAAATCTTCATATCAGTTTTATTTGTTTATGCTTGTTCCTCACAAAAGACTTAAGGTGAATGTGTCAATGAGATTCATGAGGCAGGTATGAGAGTAATTTATCAAGACCCAAGGATAAGAATGGTTGGAGAAATAAATGATTATATCATCTTCTAGCCTATGAAGCTAAAAGGCATGTAAACTCCACATCTTGACAAAGTTGGAGGAGTCCTCCCCCACAATGTGCATAGTTGGGGTGTGTACCTGGGATGGGGAGAAGGGAAACCACTGTTTATTTGTTCTTGCACTGAAAGCATCCGACATCAGATTTATGTTTGGTTTGAAGAGTTTTATAATAATTGTAACCTTAGGGAAGATGCCAGTTGTCAACTAAAGCAAGTCCTCACGGGCCTTATTGACACAGTTCAATCGTATTTTTCAGAAATGCCTCTGTGGCTTCTGCGTCAGCAGGAACATAGCCATGGCATGAGCTTGCACTCTGGGATCCATGTCAAAGTAAGCCTATACTTAGAAAATGAGCCAGCACCGCCTGTCTGTTTTTAAAAGACATTTGCTCTGCATGTACAGATGGTTCCCAGATGGCTGGCCTAGGGCTCCTGATAGTGTATCTTAGCCTTAGAGTCTATATGAGGCCTGGCATTCTGCGGTATGAGGATTTCTCCACATCGGAGACAAGTAGCAGTTGTCAGACATCGAAGAACATTGGCTGCAGTTAAATGTATTTTGAACTTAATATTTTCAGTCCTTTAAAGATTTATTAAACTGGAATATTAAATCCACTATAAACAACTTATAACTTATTATTCTTGTAGGGCTTATCTTGGAATGGGCTTGCATACTTTGGGAAAACGGTAGTTGATTTTTTAATTTTTATTACCAAAATCTCCTTTAATTTTTTTTATATAAGCAACAATGTGTCTTACAGAAAATTTCAAAAATAAAAAATCCCCAAACAATCTTTAAGTTTTGCTTATGTTTTCTTTACTGTGTATTTATTCTTTCATCATAATCACACTACACAGTTTGTTTTCTCATCCCAGTAAATCACAATGATTATGGTATATATTGGAAGGACTCAGCTGAGTGGTTGTAACACAACTGAGAGTACTGTATTCTTCCTGGATCATATTCAGTGGAGTTTACCAAGAAAACGTTGAAGGCCCGCCACACTGAAGTATTATAAACAGGTGGATGAGAGAATACACTTCCTAACACCAGTCATTTAGTTATGTTGATAACAGACCAATTTATCTCAATCAGCTTTCAAACACTGTATTAAGTAACTGAGATAATCTCCATGTAGAGTAAAGGTTATTTTGGCTCACAGTCTTGGAGATTTTAGCCTGTGACTTAATGACCTTGTTGCTTTGGGCCTAAGCATGGAATGCACAATAGAGTGAGGTGTCAAATGCGTGGCAGAGTGAGGTGTGCGGTGCTTGGAAAAGTATGCTGCCCGAAGGCAATTCTCCTCTCTGGCTACTTTGAGGACTTTGAGAAGGGGCATATCTAGTTAAGCGAGCAACTATAATCACATTCTTACCCTCACATTAAAAATCCCCTTGCCAAATTATTTTCACCCACAGTTTTTGCCTCTTTCTTTTGAGTCATGTCGACAATTGCTGGATTGTTAGACTGGAAGATCAGTATGATCCTGGGGTGTCCTGTTTGTGAAGATATTTAATTGTGTGGTCTGTTATGCTGATCCCTATTTCTCTCTCTGAAACAGGGTGAAATTTATATGTGAAATCAAGCTTTGCCAACTTTAGTCATTAGTGTATCTCTAATTCCCATAACTGCCTGGCATACAGCAAGTGTTCCAAAGATATTCATGGAAAGATTTCTGTATTGTTTCGATTAGACAAAACAATCACTTTGGTTAAAAAAGGAATGACCCTAGCACTTCCCAACAATAGAATTTCTAATACTCAAGGATCTTAGGATGCTTGAGAATCAAAACCAAAGATCAGAGTAAGCAGTTGGCAAAGAAAGCTGAGAACTGGTGAGTTGGATTAACTAGAAATCTGAGGCTCAGCTGGATGACAACTAGACAGACCCCCCCATCAGGTCTAATCAGCTTGAAAACACGCAGCCAATACCTAGCCATCGGCTAGGTCAGCTTGAATCTGCTCATCCTGGGAAGTCACTTCAGAACTCTGGACCTAAGAAGCCAGTGAGAAAATCGAGACTTGATTGCTGAGAAGTTATGGGGGGTGGGAGGGGAGAGTTATTTTGATAGCTACTTCCCATGTTCCACAAAACCCTCTATAAAGAATTCTAAACCCACTTTACAGAAAAGGAAACTAAGAATCGAAAGTTTCAAGTAGAGGCCTGTAAGGTGGGTTAGTGGATGAAGGCACTTAAATCCTGGCGACTTGATTCCAGTTCCTGGACCCCACATGGTGGAAGGGGAGAACCAACGGCCTCAGTTATCCTATAACCTCCACATGCACCCACGGTGTGCGCGCACGCACACACACACACACACACACACACACACACACACACATCAAAATAAATAAATTAAATCTCAGCTCAACTGCTGAAAGCTACACCCAGCTAAAAGGCAAGGGAATCAGTTATGTCTAGATGGTAATTTCAAATGCTGCACTCTTCCTGCTACATGTATTTCTCATAATATTCAAGTCCCATCCAGTCATGGCTGTCCTGGACACTGAAAAATCAATCCTGCACACCCATCACCCATTCATGTTAATTGTACCAGTGTCAGCTTCATTTCTCCTAGAGTTTGGATCTTGACTGTCTCTCGAACTCCATGTAGTATAGCCTGCAGCTTTGCTCTCTTGGAAGGTGGTAGAATCTTAACAGTTGGGACCTAATGGGATGATAACACTCCAACATTCTCAAGGCTGAGTGAGGTAGACAGCTTCCATGAAGAGATGCTCAAAGTCTTAGCCGTACCTATGCATTTGTGTTCACAAAAGGCACAAGTGAAGACTGCTACGGAAAGGAAGATAGGTTAGCCCAACTGGATATTCTTGAAACATAAAACATTATGCAAACCATATGCTGTACTTCCTGGCTTTTCTTTATTTGAAAGTCACTGACTTTTACTGTTAGATGATGCTAATTTTAATACCTTAATATGGATGTAAAGACACACAAACCTGTAGGATAGGAAATGCTGGTAAATAATACTCCTATCAGAAGATGGTGAGTGGGATAACTGCAGCTTTACCATCTTCAAAGGACAACTCACAAGTGGAAATTTTATTAAAGTAACAGAAACCGGAAGTCCTGATATCTGTAAAAGACAAAAGTTAGATGAAGCAGTCATTGACTATCAGAAAAACAATAGCCTAAAACCGGTTACATTTCTGAGGATAAAAATAAAAGCGTTTTCTATGTAACACCATTGTAAACTAGCACTTGCTATTTTGAATGCAGTTCTCATCATCTCACTAGAGGGTGGTGTTGCTTCTAAAACCAGAGCTCCCTGCCCGTCCATAGGACATTCATTTCTGGGTTGCATTTATATTTAAAGAAAAGGTAAAGCCAAGTCTTGCCAGTTTTCCCTAAGAGATGGTAAATGTCAACTATGAATCCTCCCAAGAGCCCCATCCAGTTCTGGCTGGCTGTAGGCTCAGGGGAGCTAGCTAAAGAAGTGAGGAGACCCAGGGAAGCGGATCTCATTTCAGTGTTTGCACTACCCAGTCGGTAGACCGGGCTCCCTGGCTCTCACTTCATCTGTTGAATGAAAGAGCTGTCCTGGATGACCCTCAAGACCCCACTGCCTCCTTAAAGTGCTAGGATTCTAATAAAATTCTGGCTCTGCTGAAGAATTTCTCGGTGCTTTTTGGCCACGCTAAGGAAGATGTAAAATCTTGAATTATGAAATTATTAGTAATTGAAAAGCGTTTTTGCTCTCAGTGGTGTTTAATGCAGACCTCGATGCTGCAAATCTTTTAAATGAAAAATGCCATCTTCCAACTGTCCGGGGACCTGAGAGCCGTCGTCTGCATTTGCCCATGGTGTGGTTAATTCTATTGAATCCACGCGAAGATCTCTCTTCTTGGTTACTACCTTGGTGAAAGGAGCAAAATGGATTTACTTAGACTTGCATGTAGAAAGGAGGCTGAATCCTTGTCAGGAACATTTTACGGCAGAGGCTAAACCTGCCAATCGGTAGAGGTTAAACCTGCCAATAACTGTGTAGTTATGTGACTTTCATCATCTGTGTTCTGTTAGTCGTCGCCGTTCCCAGGGTTTGCGTTAGTCCGTTTTCTCATCCCCTAACCCCCTTCATCCAACTCCTTGTCGTATTTCCTTAGATTGCAGAGTGAAGGGAGAACCCACTGGTAGAACCTGAAACAGACTGTGGAACTCCGGGGTCGCAGCGCGTGGACTTGACTTCTAAGGATTGGCAGGAGAGCCTGTGATTAACCACTGGCCGTGCCAAGTGTCACCACCGCACCAAATGCTCTGGCATTCTCACTCAACACCCTCTTTCTCCCAGATCTGCTGTTTCTTCGGGTGTTTTCTCCGGCTCCTCCCCGCCCCCGCAGCCCCCACCCCCCCTTCCTGGTGCACCTTCGAGCTGCCCGCGCGTTTCCAAACTTCCTAAAATGTACTCCAAGCGCCTGCGGGTGAGCACACCGGCGCGCGCACCCTCGCCTAGTACCCGGGCCGGGCCCGGCGGGCGGGCGGCAGACGAGCTCCGAACACATTCCATTCTTCGCGCTCGGGCACACCCCTCGGCAGTGGGGATTGGTCGGGCCGAACCCCCCCGGCGAGCCTCGGCTCCTGAGAGGCCCAGACGCCTGCCAATCCCCACGGGCTGTCAAAACAAGTCTTCCCTCCCTGTCACAGGCCAGCGGAGTGGAGGCCGCCGCCGCCACACTTCCTGGGGCCACCGCGCCGCGGTCGGCGGGCAGGTGGCGGTTGGCCCGTCCGCAGTCTCCGCTCCGGCCACGCGCGTCCCGGCTCGGGAGGCCGCTGGCCCGGCGCCCGCTTGCCTTTTGTCTGCGCGGCGGAGCGGGCGTTCGCATCACATCTCCGGTGCCTCCCGCTGCTTTTTTTTTTTTTTTTTCCTCCTGCCTCTCCCTCCCGCTCCTCGCATCTTCTCCCCGCCCCCGCCGCCGGCCCGCGCCGGCCCGCTGACCTCCTGGACCACAGCCCGAGGACGCCTCCGAGCGAGCGATGTCTCCTCTCCACAAAGTTGCGGCCGCCGCTGCAGCCGCCGTCGGGCGCTGAAACAAAGTCGAGCGGGGCTGCCTCCCCGGTGCCCGAGCGCACCCGTGCCCAGGGGCTGGACACCGCGGTCGGTCGAGCTGTCTCGCCGGGAGCCCGGAACGTGCTTTGGCCATGGCTGAGGGCGCGGCTGGCAGGGAGGGTCCGGCGCCTCTTGACGCTGCCGCGGGCGAGGACGACCCCCGAGCCGGCGCCGACGCTGCCTCCGGGGACGCTGCCCCCGCGGCCTCGGGTGGCCGGATGAGGGACCGTCGCAGCGGGGTCGCGCTGCCGGGCCCTGCAGGGGTCCCCGCGGACGGCGAGGCCGGTCTCCTGGAGGCTGCGCGAGCGACCCCCCGGCGCAGCAGCATCATCAAGGTAAGCGGAGCCGCAGCAGCCCAGAGCGTGGATGTGGGTGACGGGGAGGTAGGGGACCCTGGCAGGATGTTCTTTGCCTCAGGCGTCGCAGGCTGGGCATTGTTTTCTCCCACCTTCTTCAGTGCCAGACCTTCCTGCCTAGTCCGGAGGTTCCCAGACTCAGCTCTCGGCCTTGAGAAGAAGTGACTTCCCCTCTGACAGCGGAGGAAAAGTTCCTTTCTGCGCTCTGCGCTCTGCGGTTTGGTGGATGCTTTCCCTCATTTTCCCTGCAAGCCTCACTAACCGGTGGATGGGAGGAGGAAGGGAGGACTTGGGATAAACGCAGACCTGCGGGCTGGCTGTGCGTCCTCCAGCGGAGGGCTAGCTTTTCCCGAACAGCAAAGGGAAAGCACAGCTTACTTGTAAGCGTGTGTGGAAAAAAATCTCCCCCAGATACAAACGGTCCCGAAATGCTGAAATGCCTGAACTTTGCAGATAGTCAGGCAGAGTTTGCAGCCGACGCTGCCGCATAGAAAGGATGAAGGAATTGCTCAGGGGCTTCGTGCTGCAGAAAACACACATCCGGGAAAACGTTCCCAGACTCCCCTACCACCCCCCCAGAGGATTTGCCTTTATCCATCTGCCAAGGAATTGTAAACCTTTCTTCACCCCTATTTATTTATTTCTGTCTTCCACTTTGAACTTGTTTCCTCTGTTTGAAAGTTCATCTTTTGGGTGCGTGACTTTGGAGGTTTTTTTTGTTTTTGTTTTTAGGTAAGAGCCCTGACATTGGCTCTGGAATAGGGGCCTCTTAGCACAAATCCATGTGACCACTACGTGCGTGTGAGTTAAGGTTGATCTTGGTAGATAGTCAGTGTGAATACACACTCACGTGTGGATTCACAACACACCACAGCCGACAGTGAGAGAAGGTCGTGGAGTCACCTACTATTCAACCTGACTCACTGGGAAAGCTCGTCGCCTAGAAAGCTTGCTTAGGTTTAAACCTAGCAACCACTGTGTAAGATGCACCTTCCCCCAAGCTACCAGCGCCAGTGTTTGTGCCCACACTCACTTATCTCCAAGCCCTACGCTTTCCCCCCAACAGGGACACATGGGAATTTAAAAGCGACAGGGAGATTTCTATGTTAAAAGTGGATGGTAACTTTAAATAACCCGTAGTAGTTTGTTTATTTGTATTTTCTTTTCTATAATGTGCAAAGAGAATTATATTCTGGATGTGAACTGGATAAAAGAGAAGTGGCCCCCTTTTAACCCTGCAAGTCAGAAATCGTATTCTCTTGAAGCTTAATAGTATGACAACTATGAAACAGGTACATTTAGATTACAATATATTGAGTCTACTTTCGGACTGTGTGCATGAAAATAGGCATTGTAGGGTGGTTTAAGGCGTATGACTATAAAAGCAGTGGTTATTTACAATGTTGTCTCGAGGTGAAAGGACCATACCAATTCTTGCAGCAGGTTTACCTTTCTGAAATTGCGGTTTGCTGCCAGGTGTTCTACCACAGCTTTGAAATCCAAGGGTTGTGGTCACGCAAGCTTGGGACTCAGCACTCGAGAAGCTGACGCAGGAGGATCTTCATTTCGAATGTAGCCTCCTGTACATGGTTATACCTGGTCTCAAAATGAACGAGCCCCACCCCCATTATCTGAATGGCGTGTGGTGTGGTGTTTAGTCACCTAAGGGTCATTGACTAGTAAGAGTGCCTCTCTTGCTTTGACATTTGTTTTTGTGACAAAGGGAAGACAGGAGAGTATTACATTTTCTCTTTAAAGGAAAAATCAAATAAACACTTAACAAACGGTATTTAAAATTAAAGATACTGCAAAATTAGATGGGCTATTTTAAATCAGGTTTATTTGAAGAATGTACATATGATTTGAAACAATTAAATCTTGCAAAGGAGTGTGAAAGTAGGACTTTTTGCTACTCCGTATTCCCACTTACACAGTCTGTCCTACAGTCATTTATATTTTCTTATTTACAGTTTCCAAAATAATCCATGCATTTGCAGGCATATGTATTTATGACTGTGTATCGTGACTTACCGTTGAGGTTGTTAACATGTACAATGAAATCTGGCTAATGTTTTATTGGCTTCACACCTTCAAATTTGTGTCAAACATTTGATGACTAGAGGATTGACTACGGTCACTGTGATGACCTTATGCTCCAAAGATGGACAGATAACAGGTGGGCGGCAGTTGCTGGGATTTGCCCCCAGAGGCCTTCCTTTCCTTCTACTCAGGGATGAGAGGCAGGTGGGCTCTCTTCTATTTTTTATTGAGATCAGTAACATTTTTATTACATCTTGAATCTTCTGTCCCATGGCCTGGTTGCTTTAATGTGGTAAAGATGAGGATTTCTAAAAAGGTACAGACCGTGTGTATTAGTCACTTTTTGTATTCTAATTAGTACATCATAGGAGGAGAGATTTATTTTGGCTCATGGATTCAGAGATTTCAGTCCACCATCACTGGCTGTGTTTTAGGCCTGTCTTGAGGCAGTACACAGTAGCAGAAGGGCATACCAGAGGATAGCAGCAGAGAAGAGACTGAGGACAAAGCTTACATTTCAATGGCATGTTCCTTTTACTCCAGTGATTTGCTTCCTGCAATTGGGCCTCAGCTCCTATTTCTCACTATAATCACATCACAATAATCACATCAAATTATGACCTCATGATGGATCAATCTACTAATTAGGTCTCAGCCCTTATGATCCAATTATATTCTCAAAGTGCCACCTCTGAACATTGCACTGAGAATCAAACTTTTAATACATGAGTTTTTTGGGAGGTGGGTAGGGGGATATTTCATATTCAACCAAAAATACATGTAAGAAATGCATAAATACATATTCTATATTGAGCTTGAGGCCAGCGTGGTCTACAGAGCTAATTCCAGGGCTACATAGAAAAACCCTTATAATGTAATTAATTCTGTAAATATTAATGAATGCTGTTATTAATACAGTGACAGTTATTCTTTAACCTCTGTTTCTTTTAGATTGTGTTTAGATTCATCACAACCTTTAGAGCTCTACAGCTAGGCAGATAGATAATCAATTCTCTAAGCTGTCCTGTACTTTTCCCTGTCAAAAAACCCCATGACACTTGTATCTTTTTCATTTGGGCTGCTTCAACAAGAGTTGACATTTCTGACCATACCTGTGGGCCAAAGAAAGGTGGTGATTTGTCAAACATTAAAATCTTTTCAGACTGATTTAGATTCTTGGTTTTAATTATTTTAATGTGAATTCTCTATTAGCATGAATATTGGATCAGAAAAATGCATTCCTCTGTCCTACCAGAAAACAGACTTCCTTGTATATTAATTAAAAGAATATTTTCAGTTAATTTGCCCTTCCTAATTTGAAAACATGTGTATAGCTGAGAAAACAATTTCCTTCTGAGCTGATGGAAACAATTACACTGCTTATCTGTGCCCATCTTCACCAACCCTTTCTAATGTCATTGTGATTTTCTCCCTTACACTCTCAGGCTTAGATTTTTAAAAAATATATTATAAGAATTTAGCTAGATTTCCTGTAATCCATTTACTTCTTTTTCCTACATGATTATTTTCTACAGAATTGCCATTGATAAATGTGTCATGTTTTGCTAAGTATATTTAATAGACCATATTATTCATTGAGTCCATCTTAGTTTTTTTTCTTGATATGTGATTTAAGCTGAAAAGCTAGGAAAATGGTAACAGTTAAGTAATATCTAATATTATTGTACTACTTAGTTTTTAATTATATTTCTAATAAATTAGACTGCTTGTCTAGTATTTGATGTCAATATCTAATATTTAAAATATTAATCATTTTAAGTTGTAGCTAATAGTACTATAACTATAATGTTGTAGAAATAAGAAACAGAAACAGTGTAGCTTATTGTTTGCATTAGGTAGTGGAGCTGACATGCACAAATATTTTGAAAGTGGTTCATTTTGTTCCTAGTGCACATGACGTGTTGATAGATTCTACGCTTGTCTGTTTTCTTTTGATTCCAACGAGGTATATCTAACCCAGGCAAGGAAGAGTAGACCCTGTCACATCCATCGAACTGCGTGGTATGTGGGATGAAGACAGGTGCTAGGAGTGAGGATCTGAGACATACAACAGAGCATCTAAAGGAATGCTTAAAATTGCTGTGGTCCATGCTTCATTAAGGTGTTATCATGACCAGTCTTACATATCTGGTTTTGTGAGCTACAGCCTCAGAGATGCACCTTGGGTACCAGTTGACTCACGATGAACTTATGACTCATCAGAGAGGCAGAGAGAATGTAATTTACATTAAGTGTTGCCTACTATGGCTTAAACACACATTTCCTATTTCAGGCATTTCATATTCTTCCAGTGAGTCCTTTGATGTAAGGGAGGTACAGAGAGACCTATTTCGTGATAGAGTCTGGATTCAAAGCTATGTCTGCTGAGCATCTGCAGTTGTGTTATCATGCATGTCCTCAGATGTAGTAAGCTCACAATTCAACAGTTTCTAGGTTAGAAACAGGCTGAATGCACGGGGACTCAGAACCTTGGGCTGTGAGGTGATTTGCTTCTTCTGTGCCTTCCATCTCCAGTTTAGAACATCTGGAGCTCTGTGGTTCAGGAAGGGAGTAACAGCCCTTCCCGCCTGGCCCATGCTATGTGTGAAAAAAAGCAGCTTGGCTGGTGTCATATTGGCTAATGGAACTCACAACTCTTTTGTGGTGTCAGTTTTGAAGCTCATTTTTGTTTTACACTAGGCCCATTAATTTCCTGTGTCTCTAAAATGACAATGGAACTTTGAGAATAATTGTGTTTTCTTTAGATTGATACATAGAGGGACCAGATACCTGGTACACTGAATACATATTATTATAGGGAGTGAGATGAAGAGGATTTCAATTGGAACTCTGAACACATTTTTATAAACAGTTATAATATGAAATGAAATATGATTACAAACTACTTAAACAACTGCAGGCATGCCAGAGTTATATATGCTTAGTTTAGCTTGGGAATTAATCATCATGTAGAGTTCTTTTTTAAAATTTTTTTATATTAACGACAGTTTATTCACTTTGTATCCCAGCTGTAGCCCCCTCCCTTATTCCCTCCCAATCCCATCCTCCCTTCCTCATCTCCTCCCTTGCTCCTCTCCAAGTCCACTGATAGGGGAGGTCCTCCTCCCCTTGCATCTGACCCGAGCTTATCAGGTCTCACAGGACTGGCTGCTTTGTCCTCCTTTGTGGCCTGGCAAGGCTGCCCACCCCCTCAGGGGGAGGTGGTCAAAGAGCCAGCCACTTAGTTCATGTCAGAGACAGTCCTTGTTCCCATTACTAGGAAACCCACTTGGATATTGACCTGCCATGGGCTACATCTGAGCAGGGGTTCTAGGTTATATCCATGAATGGTCCTTGGTTGGAGTATCAGTCTCAGAAAAGACTCCTGGACCCAGATTTTTTGGTTCTGTTGCTCCTTGTGGTGCTCCAGTCCCCTCCAGGTCTTACTGTTTCCCCCTTCTTTCATAAGATTCCCTGCACTCTGCCCAGAGTTTGGTTATGAGTCTCAGCATCTGCTTTGATACACTGTTGGGTAGAGTTTTTCAGAGGCCCTCTGTGGTAGGCTCCTGTCCTGTTTCTTGTTTTCTCCTTTTTCCAATGTCCATCCTTTTAGTCTTTCTAAGTGAGGATTGATCATCTTACCCAGGAGGGTCCTCCTTTTTGCTTGGTTTCTTTAGGTATACAGGTTTGTGTAGGTTTATCCTATATTATGTCTAGTATCCACTTATACGTGAGTGTATACCACATCACGTAGATTTCCTTTCCTTTACTCATATGCTGGCTAGTCTTGACCTCAACTGAGAAAATGCCACTTTAAGATGGTACTATAAATTTCTGAATGATGGGGGAGGGCCCAGCTCATTGTGGGTGGTGCCATCCTTGGGCTGGTAGCCCTAGGTTCTATAGGAAAGCAGGCTGAGCAGGCCATGAGGAATAAGACAGTAAGCACCACCCTTCTGTGGCCTCTGCGTCAGCTCCTGTGTCAAGGTTCCTGCTCTGTGTGAGTTCCTGTCCACATAGGATTAACAGTGCTGTGGGAGCTTAAGCTGAATAAACCCTTTCCTCCCCAAGTTGCTTTGGTCATGGTGTTTCATCACAGCAATCTTAACCCTGAGACAACCTTTAAATAACAAACTGAAGACGCAATTTAAAAACAAAACAGAACCTGACTGCCCATGGAGCTGACCAGCCTTTGCTGCTAGGATAGTTGTTAGCATGCCATGGCATTTGGAGCTTCAGATGGGCTCCCGCTCCGTGAAGCATGAACCAGCTGAACATGAGGCACTGAACCTCTTAGGTGGCTTTGTCTTAACTGTACCAACAGCTTCAGTCGGAATGCTTACTTTCTCTGAAATTGTCATAGAAGTATGATCACATTTCACCTCAGGAGTGGTTTCATATTTCAGTGCTTTCCTGGTGTGACTTTTAATAGCACTTCTTGAGAGAATGAAGAATAAAACCCTGGGTAAAATGCCTTGTTATATTTTGATGAAAGGTTTCAGAAGTGCCTGTTAATCAGTGTTTGCTATAATTCTTAGAATTTATATATTTGCACCCCTCCTTGTTTGGAGACTATATTAAGGTTTAAAGAATATAATACAATTACACAGCCATTGAGGGGTTAACCACATACTGTGGTTACCCCTGGATAGTTGTCCCAACCATTCCCTTTTATAATGAAGAAAACAGGCAGTTAAATTTTGTATAGTAAAATGTCAGTTGAACATTTACTGTCAAATAACACCTCAGGCACAGCAGGGCATTATGAAGAAACATCCGAAGACAGCCTGGTGCTTCTGAATGCTAGAGCAACTGATCAGGCAGTGAGTGGCCAGGGAGAAGCTCAATGAAGCTCTCTGCATCTGTGTTCAGCCTTAGTAACAGTGACTATTAAAAGAATTCCACATTCAAGCCGAATGCCCAAATTGCCATAGTCATAGCATTGTATATGTAAAAAGAATCCATCTTTACATGACTACAGGAGGCTCAGGGGCACAGTGACTTTTTGAGCTTTCCTTTGTCATATCACCATTGAATGAACCACTGGTTATAAGAGGAGGAGAGAGAGTCATTGAATTGGATTCTCAGCATAAATCTAAGGTAATAATACATCAATAAGTATTTTTTTGTCGTAAAATCTGTCAGCTTTGCAAAGTATTGTGTTTTTATAAGTGTTTTCACTATGGACTACAAGGCTTGTTTGGAGTTTTATTGAATGTATTCACATCTGCATCCCAGTTCATCTTTATACTCCTGTTCTTGCAATGGACTACAACAAAACTTACTATAATTAGTGACTATAATTATTAGCATGTAACTATACTAATAATAACAATAATAATAACCAAGGGACAACTTCTGTAGCATTTTTTATTGTTGAAGTATTGGCCTGACGAAGCTTGGGAAGTCTTGTGGAAGTGTTGGGAGAAAGATTGAGGGAGCCGGGAGGTCAAGGATACCACAAGAAGACCTACAGAGTAAAGTAACCTGGGCCCATGTAGACTCACAGAGCCTGAACCATCAACCAAAGAGCATGCCTAGGCTATGCCTAGGCCCCCTACACATATGTAGCAGATGTGCAGCTTGTTCTTCATATGGATTCCCCAACAATAGGAGCACAGCTATCTCTGACTCTGTTACCTGCCTTTGGATCCGTGTCCCATAGTTAGGCTGCTTTGTCTGGCCTCATTGGGAGAGGATGCAGTTGGTCCTGCTGCCAGGGTGGGTTGGTACCCATGGGGAGGCCTCTTCTTTTCTGAGAAGGAGGGAGGTGAATGAGGGAGTGGAAGGTATGAGTGTGGGACTGGGAGGAGAGGAGGGAGGGGGCTTGGATCAGGCTTTAAAGTAAGTAAATGAATTAATTAAAAAAGTATTGGCCTGGGCAATGTATTGTAGCAGACACCAATAGCAGTGAGATCTAGTATGACAAAAAGTGTTAAAATTGTCTCTTAGATTTAAAATTGAGTTTACTTGCAGTTTTGTTTGTAATGTCTTGTGAGGGTGTGTTTAAAAGAGGGTATTATCTGCTTTATTTTGAGCAGTAGCATTTTAACTCACCTTATTTGTGATCTGTTTAGCATTACTTTGAGAAAAGCAGGATTACATATGTGAGCATAAAAGAGCCATTATTTATGTCATCATTATTACTCTAGGGAGAACAATTTTGAAAACAATCCATTCCAAGCATTAAACTAAACTGTTGGGAAACTAAACTGTTTTTCAGTGTTTTTGAGTTTGTATTTATAAATAATGAAAGTGAGCAGCTTTTTCCTTCTTTTTATTGTAGCATCAGGGACGCAGCTTAGGGTTTCAACCATTGAGCTATATGTCACAGCCCTAGGGTGT
Organism: Psammomys obesus; assembly: GCF_907164565.1. NCBI lineage: Eukaryota > Metazoa > Chordata > Mammalia > Rodentia > Muridae > Psammomys > Psammomys obesus. Next base: position 34,240,144 of record NW_026593286.1, on the reverse strand, counting down.
AACTATTATAGGCATGGAGATCACGTTTGTCCTTAACTGCACAACTTTGTATTAAAAGTTCAAAATACCTTTGAGAGATAACATCTGTTTTGTTCATTCTTTTATGTTGACCTTTCTCAGGAGCCTTTTAAAATATGCTAATTCTGGATGAAGCACTGACTAAGCCCAGAAAGTATGCCCAAGTTAGCAAGCTAGTGTTTTTCTCATGGTATAAGGCTGCGATGCAGTGACAGTTTGGGGAACTAGAGATATTCAGGGTCAAAGCACTGCTCCACGTGAGGCCATGGGAGCTTAATGCACAGAGAAGACAAAGAGAGACCAAAGAACACTTTATGCTTAGTGGAGACCAACATTATATTGTGGACCCGGACCCAACCTTGTTGTGGGCAGTTTTCCCTAACCTAAGTGATTTCGAACCAAAGCAGGTGAGGAGCCTACATGATTAGAGCCACACACTCTCTCCTGCCTAACAGCTTAGGTGTGAGATCCTCAGGTACACACTGAAGTCAGAGGAGCCATGGCCTTCCACGGCTCAGAATGGGGTAGGGACAGGCCCCGCCTATGGGCCCTCTTCTCTTTCAGTCCATCTTGAGTGTTGGGTTGAACACATGTGCCCAGATATCTTTGTCCATTGGGATGCCACCTTACAAAGTACTGTCCACCCAGCATCCTTACACTTGTATTTTCTTTATTTTTATTATTAGTTACATTTTATTAACTCTGTATGCCAGTTGTATCCCTCTCCCTCATTCCCTCCCAACCCTACCCTCCCTCTCTCATTTCCTCTCTACCCCTTTCCAAGTCTATTGATAGGGGAGGACCTCCTTCCCTTTCATCTTACCCTGTTTTATCAGGTATCTTCAGGACTGGCTGCAAAGTCCTCCTCTGTGGCCTAGCAGGGCTGCTCCTCCCTTGGGGTGGGGGTGTCAAAGAGCCAGCCATTGAGTTCATGTCAGAAATAGTCCCTGTTCCCTCTTACTAGGGAAACCCACTTGGTTACTGAGCTACCACGGGCTACATCCGAGCAGAGGTTCTAGGTTATATCCATGCATGGGTCCTTGGTTGGAGAAACAGTCTAATATAAGACCCCTGTGCCCAGATATATTTGGTCCTTGTGAAACTCCTATCCTCTCCACGTCACACAATGGAATACTACTCAGCAATAAAAAACGAGGAAATCATAAAATTTACAGGCAAATGGTGGGATCTAGAAAAGATCATTCTGAGTGAGGTATCCCAGAAGGAGAAAGACACACATGGTATATACTTACTTATATAAACATATAAGATATGATAAACATAATGAAATCTATTCACCTAAAGAAGATAAACAAGAAAGAAGACCCAGGGTAAGATGATCAATCCTTACTTAGAAAAACAAATGGGAGGTGCATTGGACATAGGAGAAAACAAGTAACAGGACAGGAGCCTACCACAGAGGGCCTCTGAAGGATTCTACCTAGCAGTGTATCAAAGCAGATACTAAGACTCATAACCAACCTTCAGCAGAGTGCAGGGAATCATGTGAAAGAAGGGGGAATATTTTCTTATTTATTGATCATGAATGAATTTTGGAAAGGGGGATAGAAGACCTGCTGTAATGGAGTGGAACCTTTTGCTCTCTCTAGAGGATTTCACACAAGACACAAAGTCAATTTTAGCTTTCGGTCAAGCTCAGTTTTGAGATATTTTGGAGTTATTGATTCCAAATCATAATTAAATAGTACATATTTAGAAACCCTATCAATAATTAAAGTTTTCTTTTTCTTTTTAATATAATTGCCCAAACACAGCAATATTTTAAATAAGTTATTCTACTGAGAAAAATTTCTATAATAATAATAATAATAATAATAATAATAATAATAGAAAATACTTATATTTGTTCTTTGAGTCTGGCATTTGTTTTGAGCACTTAATGTGTGTCAAGTAATTTAGTTATCACAATAAGCATATGGAAGGGTCGCTATTATCATATCAGTGTTTACAGATGAGATGTTGAGTGACTTTTCCGAGGTCTCACATAACTAACAAGTTCAGAGCCAGGGAAAGAGCTCAAACTTTTACAGAGCTCCACCTGCCTCTGCCTCCACCTGCCAAGTGCTTGGACTAAGGGTGTGTGCCACCACTCCTGACTGCTTCAACTCTTTTTGCTACATGTCTCCTAGATAATATTGATTAAACCTTAGCTGGTAGGCATGAAATAGCAGGTTTAAAAAAGATTTTACCTCTGGGCACTGGTGACGCACACCTTTAGTCCCAGCACTTGGGAGGCAAAGGCAGGTCCATCTCTGTGAGTTCGAGGCCAGCCTGGATCTAAAGAGTGAGTTTCAGGACAGCTAGGGCTACACAGAGAAACCCTGTCTTGAAAAAAAAATGTTGTTAACCTTGTATACTAAGTTCAAGACAAGCGAAGAAGAAAACATTCTGTAAACAGTTTTGGAGATTCTCTTTGGGATTATTTAGACACATTTTTCTCCCTCAGTTTTATAACTGTTCACACCAAATGTTGATTTTATATTAACATTGTATTCCATTTTTTCCTTGAAGATACTGGGCCTCCTGGAAGTATAGTTTTGTCTCTTGACAAAAGTTAGCATTTAGCAGTAGTTTATGATACATCTTTAGAATAAATTATACATGCTAAAGACAGGCTATTACTTATTGCAAACTGATACGATATTTTATAGTTTGATAGTTTTTTCTTCTATCAATAAATCAGTAAGGAGTGTCTGAGTTCCCAATCGATGGAGACTGCTATTTTCTTAATAAGTGACTATGTCAGAGTATAATTGACATTTCCTCTTCTGATCTCTGGGAAAGGTGTAGGACCCTCACCCAGGAGGAACTTAATGATATTAGATGAATTTATTAAAGTGGAAGTCTGTCCGGTCACTTAATGCTTTTTGTTTTGGTAGAGAAATTCCCAAGTCATTGAGTAGGAAAGCCGGACATAAGAGTATGTTGTAACTGTGTCTTTGTGTTTACTTTATTGTATTGGAGGTAATTGTTCCACTGCACAGAGACTAGGTGCTGGGGCAAAATGGTAACAAAATGTTTGTTCCCATCATTCGCAGATTGCGCAGCTGTCAAAAGACTAGTCAGTTCTGTTGTCCAGACAACTGTGTCAGCTGTAGCTATCTATCTACCTGCCGCTATATTGGATTTCTGAAAAGACACGTGACGAGTTCTCCAGAGAGCTCCCCCTCAGTGCCACATTTGCACAGTGACATAGTTGGTTACATTCTCTTAAAGCAGATTAAAGATTTTATTTTCCTAAAAGGGCTTCCAAGCAAACATCTGAAACTTAGAAAAATATTTTAAACTAATATTTTCTGACATGCTGCTAGTATGAGGTCAAGCCAGTCTTGCAATAAATGCATTTGTGTTTTTTAGAGACATTAGAAATCAGCATCAGGCAGCCTTTTTTTTTTTTTTTTTTTTTTGAGACAAGGTCTCACTGTGTAGCCCTGGCTATCCTGGAAGTTGCTGTGTAGACCAAGCTGGTCTTAAAATCACAGAGATGTACCTGCCTCTCCCTCTTGACAAGTGGGATTAAAGGCAAGTGTCACCACACACTGCCCAATGGGTAACCTTTGATTCACGGTTTTCCACCTCATAGTGGGGTGTGGTCTGCGTTCAAAGGCACGTTCCTTAGAAACATGACCAGACCAGCAATGGAAGTCAACGCAGCAGTGGGAAGTCATTCAGTGGTTACACTTTGCCAGCATTGAGGATGACAAGAGGTGCTGGAGGAGCCTGGGTCAAGTGGACTGAAGAAAAGGCACAGGGTTCCTTTCCTAGCTTCACTGTGCAGACCCGGAAATTTGGAAAATTAATTTCTTACGGATTTCGATAGCTTTTGGTTCTTTGTAGTACATACTAGCATCTCATGTTAACGCATTTATCTTTAAAACGTCTTAAAATTTTTTATTTTGTTTATTATTGATACTTGTGGTATGTGTGTGTGTCGGTGTGTGTGCACGCATGTGCAGGTATGTGTATGCCACAGTGCATGTACAGAGGCCAGAGGACAGCTTTTCTCTTTTAATTGTGGGTTCTGGGAATTGAATTTAAATCCTCAGCCCTGAATGGCAAACGCTTCCACCCGCTGACCTGTTTCACGGACAAACATAGCATCACATTCAGCAACAGCTATTTGAATTTAGAGATCTCTGGGAGGGTATTAGAATGTTGGTGGGGAGGCTTGGCATTAAAAATAGAAGCGTTGTCTGCTTTTCTAGTTTTTAGTCCCAGCTCTAGGAAATGCCAAAATGAGTCTTCATGGATGCACCCTCAGCATGGCAGTTTAAACAATACGGAGGACTGGGTTTGGGCAAACAGGTCACCATACAATTTGCTGTAGCAGGAGAGAAATATGTGCTGGTTAGCCACTGCAGTTTAAGTTAAAAGGTTTGAGAAGTGCGAAATGCACAATTCTCATTGTGTTCAGTTGAGTTCCCCAGGCCGTTTTCCTGAGTCCGCCTTCACTCTTGCTCCTCCTGTTACTCCTTCCTGCAGGCTGTATGTAGAACTGGGAGAGAGATGGTTTTGGAAAGAAAGCGTGGCTCCCAAGAAGAGCTTATTTCTTCCTTTCACTTCTTAAGGGGAAATGGCTTATGAATCTTGTGAGGTAGGAAGAGAAAGGGCTTATAGATGATTTGTTTTACCCAAGTAAGCATTCACATTAAAAAATAAAGTGTTAGCCAGGTGGTGGTGGTGAATGTCTTTATTCCCAACACTCAGGAGGCACAGGAGGGCATATCCCTCAGTTCGAGGCCAGCCTGGTTTAGAGAGTGAATTCCAGGACAGCCAAGAAACCCGTAGAAAACCCGGGTCTCTACACAGAGAAACCTAGTCTCAAAAAACCAACCAATCAACCTACCAAACCACCAGAAAAGCCAAATCGTGATGCAACCTGTCTGTACCCCATTGTTGGGAATATGGTGGTGGAGGCAAGTAGATATTGGGGTGTATTGGCCAATCAACTTCAGCAAACTAATGAGCTTCTGGTACAGTGAGAGGCTCTGCCTCAAAACATAAGGTGAGGAGTCATGAAGACACCTGGACTCAACCTCTGACCTCTACGTGCACATATGTGATAGATCTCTCTCTTTCTCTCTCTCTCTCTCTCTCTCTCTCTCTGGTTTTTCAAGACAGGGGTTCTCTGTGTAGCCCTGGCTATCCTGGGCTTGCTTTGTAGACCAGGCTGGCCTCAAACTCACAGAGATCCACCTGCCTCTGCCTCCCTGAGTGCTGGGGTTACAGGCATATGGCACCATGCCTGGCTTAAATGATGGTTTTTGAGTGTAAGATGTGGTAACGTTGTGGGCTTACAATGGCCTACCTTTCCACCAAGTTCCCCTATAAGCCTTGGCTGATGCTCATATCTCCTCTGAGTTACTAGACTGCCAGCGTCCTTGAAGCTGTTCCTGATATTGAGAAAGGGGGCGCTAGATTATGTCAAGGACTCTCATTACCCCATCCGAAGTGCCTCCACTTGGATAAAGGAGGCCTGGTGAGAACAAGGTGTTGAATGAGATGTTCTCCATAGCCTCCAGTGTTTGACTAGTTGGCCACCAGTTGGTGGAGCTATTTTGGGTAGGTTTAGGTGTGTGGCTTTGCTTGGGGAAGTAGGTCGCTGGGGGTGGACCTTGAGACTTCAAGAAGCGGTGCGTCAGTCTTAGTGCATTTTCTGCTTCCCATTTACTGTCTAAGATACAAGTTCCTTGCTTTCTGCTCTAGCTACCACGCCTGACTGCTGCCATGCTGCCCTGCCATGATGGTAATGGACTCTTATCTCTCTGGAACCGTAAGCCCAAATAAACCCTTCTATCTATAAGTTGCCTTTGTCATGGTGTTTTATCACAGCATTAGAGCCCTAACTTGTCACGACACCTGGGTAGGGGCTAATGAGGAATGATGGAAGAAAGACAAGACCCACAGGACATTTCTTAAGAACAGACAGCCCCACAGAGAACATTATGAGTCTGTCTTACAAAGAGCCAAAACCAGTAGTTCTGGGATGTTGTAAAGATCAGAGGAAGCCAACCCAGTGGTCTTGAAATGTCTCCCTGAGTTCCATCCTCTGAGATGACCTGAGCTTTTCCTAGTCTCCCTTCAGCACCATCCTCAAAAGGAAGTGTAGGAGGAAGAGAAAAGGAGAAGTGGGCGGAGTAGGCTCCTGCACCAGCGGCTACAACCAACATCCACAAGAGTACCTTGAACTAAACATCAAGTTGAAGCTTTAAAAGGAACTAGACTGAGTTTTAAGGACTTGAAAGGGCCCTGTAGTGACAGACATAGATAGAAACATGGAATCTGATGGAGGCATTGTGATAACTGGGGTAAAGATGTTCTAGTGCGGGCAGCTAGGGGACAGTAACACATGTGCACCCCAGCAGCCCAAGGCCTCTCAGTTAACCAGTTGCACTATTATAGACTATTATAGACTTGGAGATCTGGATAGGGACTTAGCGATCACTCTCAAAATCTGTCCCTTTGTTTATGAAGTGTGGATGTCTGCCACCCATCCCCCTTATTCCTGCAAAGAAACATTAGATTATTTGTAACAATCAAACAACTGAATTATAATTATATGTGATATTATAGGTAGATGGTAGAAGTTTCTTTCAAGCACTTCATATTATTGACTAATGGGCACTAACGTTGTCAAGTTCTCTTGTCACCCCAGTTCTCCCAAGGCTCTGGCAAGATGTAACTGTCATTTCTACCTCACCGATGAGAATGTCAAGCTTCTGACAGCTCATGAAACTTGTTCTAGGTCTGATGGCTATTAAATAATAATGGTAGGGACATAGGGAAAAAATCTGTCTTGCAATATTTTTTGACCCCAATATCCTAAAATCCAAACCAACCAAGCAAACAACAAATCCACAAAATTAAAGATTTTTTTTAACATGGCTGGAATGTGACCAGTAGGGAAAATGTTCAAAATGGTTCAACTTGCATTATTTTCTTTTTTTAAAAATTATTTTAATTTTTATTAATTACTGTTTATTCCCTTTGTGTCCCCCCTGTACCTCCCTCCTTCGTCCCCTCCCAATTCCACCCTCTCTCCTTCTTCCCCACGTGTACCTCTCCCCAAGTCCACTGATAAGGGAGGTCCTCCTCCCCTTCCCTCTGATCCTAGTCTATCAGGTCTTATCAGGAGTGGCTGCATTATCTTCCTCTGTGGCCTGGTAAGGCTGCTCCCCCCTCAGTGGACGGTGACCAAAGAGTAGGCCAATCAATTCATGTCAGAGACAGTCCCTGTCCCCATTACTAGGGAACCCACTTGGACACTGAGCTGTCATGGGCTACCTCTGTGCAGGGGTTCCAGCCGTCTCCATGAGTGGTCCTTGGCTGGAGTATCAGCCTCAGAAAAGACCTCTGTACCCATATTATTTGGATGTGTTGCCATCCTTGTGGAGCTCCTGTCTTCTCCAGGTCTTACTATCTCCCACTTCTTTCATAAGATTCCCTGAACTCTGCCCAAAGTTTGGTTATGAGTCTCAGCAGCATTTTCTTTAGATTAGCAATCGTCACCGCTTAGCCCAGGGTCTATAGGTTACTTAATTTGGAAGTCACAGAGATATAGAAATCACCAGTGGGACTAGGAAATTGGAAAAACTCATGTGTTAGAAATGCTGAGTAAGCTGGGTGTGGTAGCACACACCTGTAATTCCGGTACTCCAGGAGGCAGAGGCAGGATCTCTGTGAGTTCAAGGCCAGCCTGGTCTACACAGCCAAGGCTACACAGAGAAACCCTGTTGCAAAACACCAATACACACACACACACACACACACACACACACGCGCGCGCGCGCGCGCGCGCACACACACGTAAATGCAGAGTATTGGTTTCATATTGCAGTTTTAACAAAATACTGCAATCTCAGTGCCTTACAACTGTGTGCATTCATTTCTCACATTTCTAGAGTCATTGAGTACCTGTATGCATTGCAGTATAATGGATTTCCAGCCTATACAGCAATTCAAAATATTAAAACGTGAACAAAATCCAGGTTCCTCAGTTTTACTGCTGTAGTGTGATTTGCATGTAAACTCACATCACCAAAAGTCAAGTTTTCATTTGTGTGAAGATTGTTAGATGCTCAAAGAGAAAAGCGCTTTCGTCACTGACATTGGACATGTCAGCTGCAAGTGTTGAGGGCTGAGTGGCATTAACTAAGATAAAATGTTGGAACATAATTTAAAATTTTCTATATATAGATATTATATATTTATTTACATAAAATGAAGACTTTGTGCTGGACTTTTCTTCTGTTCTGAACTTTGGGAAGAATCTGGAGGAAGCCCAACTGTGATTTAAGTTCTTTACTGGCAATTGATCATAATGTGGCTTATATACTGCTAGATTGTATTTCAAAATTATGTCAGATAGATATAGACTGCCAGTGCATGTAACCAGTGAATTAGATAACCCAGACAAGAACAATATAGGAATTCTTGAGTGACTGCCATGCGCCGAGCACCGTGTGAAAGAAATCAGCAGCAGCTCTCCTGGGAGAGTCACTGGAGATCGTCTTACAGTTGGTTACATTAGGGCTGGGACTTCCCTAGCTGCTGCAGAAATCGCTCCACATGCATGAGATTGGCTCTCACCATCAGAGACCTCCCTCTCTCATGAGTAAGCTAACCTTTTAACGCTGCTTTTGTTGCCTAGAAATTTCCTTATGCTGAGCCCAAATCGGACACATTTCCTAGACAGTCCGATTTCCACCTTTAGGAAGCATACTTCCCCCACATTCTAGACATCATTTAAGTACTTTGTGTGTTAAAGTAAATATTTTTTTTACTATTCTCTAATCACTTCATAGATCGATCTCACTGATTAACAGACAGGTTAAATAACATTCTTAGATTCGTGCCATAATTTAATGGCTTGTTCTGATTTGTCTGTGTTTCGTGTTTCTAGCCCATAGCATCAGTTGCTATGCTAGAGCTGCTCTGATCCACCATCTGTTCTCCATCCTCTCTTCTTTTTTGTAGATTCTGTATCAGGAGAATTTTTCTTCTGGGGAAGAAGTTACTATCCCACTGACATGTTTAGCAGACTTGTATTTGTATTTGAGAAAAAATGCTTTTGAATTTGAGAAGATTTGAGAAATTGACCAAAGACATGCTTGGTCTGACAGTTGGATTCTATTTAATGTGTTAGGCCATTGTGCTTTTCTTAAATAGGGAAGTGATTGTTAAAAAATATAGGTGAGAAAAAGAAGATTCTCTTAACCCTAAGAAACAATGTAAGATGAATTAGGGATGCCTAGAAGTTCCTCAAATTAGGTGCTAGGTTCAGGAGGTGATACACACTGCCATTAAAGACTAGGAGTGGGCAAGACGGACTGCATGCTGATGTCATCCAGCTGTGTGAAGCTGCATATGGTGTTTATTCTCTTTTGCTTTCAGCTTTGGCTCTGCAGCTGAACCTACCTTCCAGGGCTCTTGAGGGCATCAAACAAGAGATCAGGAAGCCGACTTTGTTAGGTAGTAACAATTTTGTCAATAGATACTTTGTCAAAAAAGACTCTGTTTTGAAGGATGGGCTATCAGGCCTTTGTAGACATAGAAGGAATCAGGAAACAAGAATAATTCTTAAGATTTTGATGGAGGGCTTTGAGAAGAAGGGTCCCTTTGAGACATGGAGCACCTCCCATGTTTGGGCTGTTAGGTTATAACTTGACGGGGCTGTGTGGTTCCCTCTCTGGTGTGAGAGGAACTTCATTGTCTGCTTGTGGTTTCTGAGATTGCAGACATGGTCACCGTTGGTGTTTCTGCGACCATTCTCACAGCACTGTAAAACTCAATGCAGTCATAAAACTTTTCATTCCTTTAAAAAAGTTCTGTGAACCAACTAGCTCATTCTTGAAAAACAGTTGTACGGTTTTACTAGAGATAGTTAAAAAAAAAGTATTTTTCAATTTCCTTAAATTCTAGAGTGAAGAAGTTTTAAATTTATTATTGATCCCTTATTTGGCAAAGGAACTTTAAATACAGTTTGATGCAGTGCTAGGATCAGCTTTGATTAATCTTGTCTAAAATTTCATTTTAATGAACAGTATAGAATACAATCCTTTCCTGCTTCAGTTGATTGAAACTTTAGAAAAGCACTTACCATCTTCTGATGGAATGGCCTCTTTAGTAACTTAGCTGATTATACCTTAGAATTCAACTGCTTCAACTGCATCTTTGAATTTTGCTTTTGGTAAAACAACAAAAGGCCTCTGCTAGTTCAGACTCCTTTTCACTCTCCAAATTTGTGCTCATTTTAGTAAAGTTTGTGCCTGTTTACAAAATGTGAACGAAAACTTGAATATTATAAAACAATGTCTATTGCAGTTAATTTAAAGGTAATGGTCTAATAAAGTTTATTATTAGCCTTATAATTATTACAGTGGTATTATTTAACCTGCTGTCACAGTCAATAAAAGACACAGACACCTGATAGGTTTTAGAATAGCCTTCTTTCACATGGGCATGGCAGATATTAACCCTCTAAACTATCCTTATCCCTTCTAAGCCCCCATCCCAGGCCATCTGCTTTAATCATTCCTCTCTGGACTATCTCCCATCCCTAATCCTGAAATACTTTCTAACATTCTTCGTCTGGGCCAATGTCTTCTATCCACATCGTGTGCTTCTGCCCACGCTAGCCCATGGCGATGTCTTTCCTTCCTCCTCCTCCAGTCCTCATCTTCTTCCCTAGATCCTTCTGTCCCCAAAGCCCTGGAACCTTAGCCATGCCTACTACCTTCTGCCCTGCCCAAGTGTAGGCCTTTTAATCAGTCAATCGGGGATAATTGGGGAATATTGCTTGTCATCACATGGGTTCAGGAGATGGTTCAACATTAATAACAATGCCCATGGCAGGATGGTAACCAGATCTCAAGGCACTGAAACCAGCATTTGAATACATAGCGCCAGACTAGCCCCCAACAAATGTCTGGCTTAGGCTTTCAGCGGTGTGCTGAGCCCAGGATCCTTTCACATGCCTGGCAAGTGCTTTTCCACTGATCCACATCTCTAGCTCTCAACTTGTTTGAGATTCTGTTTTCCTGAGCAGTTTGAAAACCCTGCAAAAGCCAGAACCCTCTCAAAGTGTTTGTTTTTTGTGGACTTCCAAGGACAAGGTGCAATGTTTTGTAAAGATAGCAGCCTTAAATAAATAATGACCAAATTTAAAATAAATTCTTAAAGGTAAGGATTGATGCATAAAAATTGATAGCTATTATGTTCTTCATTATGAGTTATAGTATAGCTGCTTTCTCGGAAGCCTATGGAGCTTCTCTGTGGTCTCTTGTCTTAGGTGTTTGGCACCCACCAACTTCCTGTGGATGAGGGATGGTAAGCCAGGAGTCGGAAGAGGGTCCAGAGGGTGAATATTTTCTCTTGCTATCATCTATTTTATTTATTTATTTATTTATTTATTTATTTATTTATTTATTTATTCATTCATTCATTCATTTATTTATTTATTTATTTATTTATTTATTTATTTATTTATTTATTTATTTATTTATCTTGCTATCTTTAAACAGTTGGATCTTAAAAGATGAAAGTTTTCTGTTGCTTTCTTTTAAACGATTGGATCTTAAAGCAGCTTCCAGCTTCCTGGAGGAAAGAATCCTGAAAAAATTGCAATTTTAACTAAAGTTCTCGTAGCTTTGATCAGCATGGCTGTTAGTAAGAACTAGAGACAACCAGCTGGAATATTCAGGGGCCCAGGCTAGCATTTATCCTCTTGGGACTGCTGTACCCAGAAGTTTCCAGACTAAAAGCCTTCCACAGAACACACAGCTTCCTCTTAGCCCATCAACGTGTAACTGTGATTTTCACAAGCGCATAAGAAGTTAGAAATTATCCTGTAGACATCAGGGAATTACTGTGTCCTTTTGTTTTTTTCTTTGTTAGTTTCTCCTCATCAATTCTATGAAGGGAAGGACCATAGTTTAGATAGTTCACACATCTTCTATAGCTCTTTTAAGTGTTAGATAAAAACTTAACTTTCTCCCACCAACTGACCCCAGTTGAATAATTTTCTTGCTCCTCCCTAAAGTCTCCCCTGTTAATGCAACCGACTATCATTAGATTAACAGTACTTAGTATGAATTTAGTCTTTGATGGGTAAATCTTTTGGGATGGTAAAAGGATACAGTCTTGAAGATCTGATTTGAGATTCTGTAGTTTTATGTTTGCCTCTTACTATCTGTGCTTTGATTTTTTTTCCAAGTGTCATTCAGTTTCTTCATTCTCTCTCTCTCTCTCTCTTTTTGAGTTAGGATCTTTTTGGATGGCCAGGCTGGTCTCAGACTCAGTTTACTGAGTGTTGAGATTGCAGGTCTGTGCTACCATCCTAAGTTGGGTATTTTTTTTAAAAAAAGATGTATTTGTTGAGTGTTCTGCCTGCCTGTGTATGATTGCACCTTGTGTGTGCCTGCAGAGACCAGAAAAGGCTGTCTGTTTCCCTAGCACTGGAGTTACAGATGGTGGGGAGCTGCCATGTCGGAGCTGGGACCCAAACCTACATCCTCTGCAAGAGCAGACAGTGCTCTTAACTGCTGAGTCTCTCCAGTTCTAAGATGGGGATCTGATCTCTATTCTGCAAGTTTACTAGAAAGCTTGTAGATAAGAAAGTATGCACAGAGGCCAGGGATGCAGCTCAGCTGGTAAAGCGCTTGGCCTGGGTTTGAAGCACTGCCTTAACTGGGTGTGGAGGGCTACACGTGCAGTCTCAACACTCAGGAGATGGAGGCCAGGGAATCGGGAGTTCAATGTTATGCTTAGCTACATAACTAGTGAGGCTAGCCTGGGCTTGTCTCAAAAACCAAAATAAAACAGCCAACCAAAACCAAAACAAACAAACAAACAAACAAACAAACAGCAACATTTTCCTGCCCAAATTTTGTATGCATGTATGTATGTGTGTATATATGTATTTATGTGTCTATTTGTCTTCCACTTAAAAAAGAGAGGATTTCACAATTTAGTTTATTTACTACTCATAAAGTTGCCCATTGGCTCACAACGGAGAGTCTACAACTATATGAAAAAATGGACAACAGTGATTACATACATTTCCTGGCAATTCGAGCCAATATTTCCTCCTTGGTTTCTAATCACTTGGCCTCTCTCTCTCTCTATGTCTGTCTTTTGAGAGAGGATCTTGTTATTTAGCGCAGGATGACTTCTGGAATTATAGGTCTGTGCCACCATTTCAGAAACCACTATCGTTTAACTACTTATGACATATGTTCAGTCAAATGACCCTTCAATGCTCTTAAGATGCCTGGCCTGTGATAGCTTAGGTCAGGGTAGGTGAATGCACACCACATCTGGCCCTGTGCCCTGCCCTGTATGGCAGCTTTTCTTTCTTTCTTTCTTTCTTTCTTTCTTTCTTTCTTTCTTTCTTTCTTTCTTTCTTTCTTTCTTTCTTTGAAATGAGAACTGTGTTATCTTCTTAGGTCATAATATATAAAGGGATTTCTTAGTTATGTAAGATTCTATGACTCACCCAGATATTGAAAACTGAGTTTATACATATTAATGTGTATGGCAGAGTCAGGAAGTGTGTAGGTCTTGTCTCCTGTTCTTCAATGTTTTATGTTAAATCTTTAAATATATGCTTAATATTGTTTTTGGAGCCAAGGTCATTAAAATTTGACTCTACTAACATTTTGGCAGTGCTAATCGTTTTTTTCTCTCCCATACTGTGATGCATTTGGCAAAGTTAGTTTTATTGACTGATTCACTCATTCATCCGTTCATTGATGATTATAATATTTATGACAAGATTGTTTTGCGGAACAGGGAATCAGAGGTAAAACAGAGAAACTCTGCATTCAATCTATCGTAATGAGCAGCCATAGACAGAAAGCAGGCATGTCACAGAAGTGTACCTCTTTAAAATGTTCACCGGGTACATATACTCAGGTGTGTATAACCGTTTGCTGGTTATTTCCAAGTTCTTACGCGTTCCTTCATTCTGTGTGTGTTTTTTTTTTAAGATTTATTTTTATGTTTATGTGTGTGTGTAAGTCATTGCCAGGCATGTGCAAGTGCCCATTGAAGCCAGAAGATGGTGTTGGATCCCTGGAGGGAGAGTTGCAGGCTCTTGTGAGCTGCCCAGCATGGGTACTGGGAACCGAACTGGGTTCTCTACAACAGCCACAACTGCTTTTAACCTCTGAGCCATATCTCCTGCCCCTGTTTTGTGTTTTTCTCCTGACACCACCAACCCTGCAGTTGGCATTATAGCAACCTGGTGCTCATCTTTTGTTCCTCTCTTGCCTATCGTATGCCGTCTGCTGCTGGGTTCTGTCTCCGTTGGTAGTTTTCATTTGCACTTTGGTTCTTGTTAGACCTGTGCTTGGCTTCTATCACTAGAGCAACGATGTAACTGGCCATTTTCCTTCCAACCATCTTCTTTTTCTGAATACATTTCCTAGAATGGGAGCTAGTGTTTCAAAAATGGCAAACCTTATTGCGCCCATTTATGCCTTAAAACTCTCTGATGACATCTCACTGCTCTATGAATAATGTACGGAGTCCTCTCCATGGTTCACAAGGGCCAGCCCTAATGTGGACAATGCTCATCTTCCTGGCTCCAACACCTACTACCATCCCTACCACTCACATCCTGGTGTATGCAACTACCTTACCTATAACGTCTAGTGTCCTGCCGACAGCTGCTCAGCATGTGTCAACTATCCAGTTTCTCCAGAATGCTTTCTTAGAAAGTGCACAGCTGGAGAAAATGTTTTCGGGAGCATTAAACAAGGAGATTGGAAGGAGAGACACTCAGAGTTCGCCTGGGGATACACTATAATTGAGGTGCTGGCAACTAAGCAGATATCATGGTAGTTAAAAAATTATTCAATCCATTAAAATTGGGTTGGTTTTTGAGAAACAATTTACACTGTAGCACATAAGAAAGGACTCTGTTGAGCCTTACTCTTTTGTTTGTTTGTTTCCTGAGATTACTATCTGGTTTATAAAAATCACCAGAAGGTCACTTTTTGAGTTTTACATTGTTTCCCAAATTGCCCCCAGTGATGGTGGCACTGTTGTTAGGTGCTTAGATGGCTACAGAATTTCCTTAAATTGTGACTTTTAATCAATGGAATATGGTGACTCATAGGGACTGTTTTCTCTTTTAGATTTCTGATCTTTATCTTTATGTAGACAAATCTCCACATTTTTGTTTTCCTAGATTAACAACTGTGTTATTGTAAAGTGGGGCATAAAATTTAACTTTGCTAACTTTTTTTGCCTGGCATGACAGCAGTTCATAACTTGGACCAGAGTCATATAGGCCATGCTTAGGAGATGCATAAAGACAAGTTTGTCATGCTGTTTTTCAGCTGTGCTGTAATAATTGTGGTCGGAAAATCTATTTTAATTTGGAAGTAAATAAATTTTTTTTTTGACAACCAGCATTTCACTGATGTTCATGTTAAATGGTTATTTAGTGAAACTACTTGCAAGAGACTCATTGGTTCATTTGATGATTTGTCACATTGCTTTAGAATGGTATAAATCGATGCTTTCCTTATACTGTTGAAGTGTTCTGATGATCAAAATCACTTTTGAATCCAAACTAAATTTTACTGACAGTAAAAAGAAAAGCTTAAAACATTTTGTCTATGCCTTTATATTTTTAATTGAGTCTTAAAACTTCAAGTTTCAAGGTTTTCTCTTTTGCAATTTCAATATACATATCTTTGATTAAGTAAAAATTTTATTTAACAGAGTCATTGAAATTCTTAGTGATTAGATGATTATAATTTAAAAATCAAGTGTAGGCTTTGATAAAATATCCATTCCTGCTAGTTTGGAAGTTTGAAGATTTATTTTTATGCGTGAGGGCGTGTTTTCGTAAGTTTATATTTATCACATGTATGCAGTGCCCTGGGAAGTCAGAAGAAGCCATTGGAACCCCTGTAACTGGAATACCTGTGGTTGTGAGCCACTCTGTGGGTACCGGTTGCCCAACCCAGGTCTTCTGCAAGAGCAGTAAGTGCTCATATCTATGAGTCATCTTTCCAGGCCATAAGCTGCAAGTTTAGGTCAAATCTTTTTAAAGTTCACAGGAATGCAATGTCTTGGAACTTCATAAAAACAAAAACAACAACAACAACACATTGTGATGTTAAGTGAACTTATATGGTCAAAAAAGTAAATTGCTATGATCAGTTTCATAAGCAGATGCATAACCTCACAATTAAATATTCTAACCATCACCAATTGTGTAAAAGCAACTACTGAAAACCTTCATGTCCTTTTAAGAAATATCAAGAACAGATGGGAACAGAGCATCTTTGACTATCTTGAAAGAATTCCACAAATGGTTACTTCTTTCTTTCAAAAGTTTAGAATCCTATTAAATCTATTTCAGTTCTTCATAAGGGCTGCTAGCTGACTGTGTAATTACATGCCAGATAGCACAAAGCATGATTTATGATGCTATTGTTATGGTGTGTTTACTTAATAGAAAAGGTTTTAGAGGTTTAGCCCATTATCCCCTTAGTGGGAAGCAGACAAGGGGCTGGAGAGGTAGAGATCATCAGGCAGCAGAAAGAATGAGTGAGGCACTGGGCCTAGCTTGAGCTTCTGAAACCTCAAGTCCCACCCCCAGTGACACTCTTCCTCCAACAAAGCCACACCTACTCCACCAAAGCTACATATCTCAATAGGTTCAAATACTCCACTCCCTACGCCATTTTCATGTAAACGATCACAGTTAGGTTTCTGGAAAAATGTCATGATTTATTCCAATAGCTACACCATTTAAAAAAAAATCATGGAAACCTTTTGGTCTGAATTGATAGTTAAGAAAGACACAAATGCCCAGGCACGATGGCCCAGGCCTTTAGTCCCAGCGCTCTGGGAGGCAGAGGCAGGCAGATCGCTGTGAGTTTGAGGCCAGCCTGGTCCACAAAGTGAGTCCATGACAGCCAAGGCTACACAGAGAAACCCTGTCTCAAGAAAAAAAACCTAAAAAAAGAAAAGACACACGTATAATTAAAATACCACACAATTTAGTATTACCAGCGAAAGAAAATAGTGGTTGTGTTTAATGTTTGAAATCGGGGGCTCCCCTTTTTTCAACTGAGGTTTTTTTCTCTTTTCTTTTTCTTTTTCTTTTTTTTTTTTTGACAAGGTCTCATGTAGCCCAAGCTGGCCTTGAACTTGCTGTGTAGCTAAGGATTGCCTTGATTTTGATCCTCCTGCCAAGTACTGGGATTTCTGGCCTGTGCCACCACGAATAGCTTTCCAACTGTGTTTTTCAGAGACTGCTAAAATACATGATAAAATCTGAAAAACAAAACAAAACAAAACAAAAAACCAAAACTCAACACGTTAAGACCAGATTCTCTAGTGCTGATGTGTGGAGTGTCTCTTTGGTAGCTGGGTCTGATGGTTGGGTGAAGGGTGAAGATGTGTAGGACACACCCTGGGTTTGAGGGAGGCAGCCAGATGCTGGGCCCAGCGAGTACTGATCTAGTCCTCCCCATTGTGCTGCTCCAAGCAGACCCGCTCACACTTCTAGTTTCCCTTTGGTTATCTCATGAGATCTATCTGATAAAGTGCCTTTTGACCTCACTTGTGTAGGCGGCCCCATGTACTTTATTTCTGAAGAGATTTTAGTTTCTCCAAAACCAAGCACTTATCCAACTAATGAATCAGAAGAGGGCTAATAGTTTTTGTCGTTAATATTTATGCTTGACTTTGTAGTGGGAGAAAATATAGACAGCGGTTACTTCCTCCAGTTCAGAGGCAGAGAGGATAAAGTTGGGCTTCTCAGGAAACAAATGACTTCCTGACTTGAGAAGCTTTGGATCACAAAGAACATACAACATGCTTTTAGTTTCTTTTAGTCAAAAGAAGATGTGAATTAAACGTATCTTTAAAAGCCTTCTATTTACATAAGGTACATCTATGCCATTAGGATATGAATCTGAAGCACCATTTA
Organism: Psammomys obesus; assembly: GCF_907164565.1. NCBI lineage: Eukaryota > Metazoa > Chordata > Mammalia > Rodentia > Muridae > Psammomys > Psammomys obesus. The sequence continues at coordinate 34,222,149 of NW_026593286.1, read as the reverse complement.
AAGGAAGTGTAAGCACATACATCATGGAATGAGTAAATGATTTTAAAAGCGTGAGCATTACAGGGGCTTCCTGGCACTCTTCTTGGTTTTACGGAGGAGCCTGGAAGGTGTGGTAGAGGACCTGCTTAGCTTTGTACGCTCAGGAACACCAAGCAGGGTCCACAGAGGCCATGCTCAGGTGTAACAGGTCCAAGAACAGTTATCTCCCTGACTCATGTAAAGGAGCAATTTTTGTGTGTGTGAGTGTGTGTTTGAATGTGAGTGTGAGTCTGTGTGGGCATGTGTGTGTGTGTGTGTGTGTGTGTGTGTGTGTGTGTGTGTGTGTGTGCCTGAGGAGGTCTGCAGTTGACATTAGGCACCTTCGTCTATCATGGCCCTTTTTATTTTTGAAGGCCAGGTCTCTTGCTGAGCACAGAACTTGAAGATCTTCTGCTAGTCTATCTAGCTTACACTGGGAATCTCTAAAGTTTCCCAAATTCTAATCTTTTATAATTCTCCTAAAAACCTTCTTTATCTTGAAATTTTTAAAAAAAAATTATTTATTTTTATTAATTACAGTTTATTCACTTTGTATCCCAGCTGTAGCCCCCTTCTTCATCCCCTCCCACTCCCACTCTCTCTCTCTCTCTTCTCCTCCCATGCGCCTCCCCAAGTCCACTCATAGGGGAGGTCCTTTTCACCTTCCCTCTGACCCTAGCCTATCAGGTCTCATCAGGACTGGCTGCATTGTCTTCCTTTGGGCCAGCCACTGATTTCAAATAAGGAATGGATACAGAAATTGTGGCATATTTACACAATGGAAAACTACTCAGCAATTAAAAACAGGGAAATCATGAAATTGCAGGCAAATGGTGGGATCTAGAAAAGATCATCCTGAGTGAGGTATCCCAGAAGCAGAAAGACACACAGGGTATATACTCATTTATAAATGGATATTAGTCATATAATATAGGATAAACACACTCAAATCTGTGCACCTAAAGAAGCTAAGCAAGAAGGAGGACACTGGGTAAGATGATCATCTTGAAAGCTTAACAACCAGTGAAATCGTGAAGAAGAGCAAATCACTGCCGTTATGCTCGTGCATTTCGGTTGAAGCCTACTTGTGGGGAAGGCATTGTTAAATATAACTACACTAGTTTTAGAGGTCTAATGAGGTCGCCAATTTTTATAAAAGAATGTAGTATCGCATTAGTTCTTCTTGTATCTTTACCAATACTACTCTAAGTACTTACAAGGAAAAGTGTTTCTGAGCACACAAATTATTACTTGCTCTCTCCCCGCGACCTGCGGAAAATTTCTAAGAGTAGTAGTAAATAAATGTAGAAAACACCCTTTAGAAACAGACTCAGCCATGTTAAATTTCTGCGTTAAATGATGATTCCAACAGACCATTTGAACACACAGTACAAGAACATAGTGCAAGATGGGGTAAAACATTGTTTAAAGAAACAAGTTCTGTCTTTTTATTTCTCCAGGGAGGCCTTAAAGCCAGTTAGACTGCTCAAAAAAATGACCCACACGTTTTGTGAAAACCTGCAGCAGTAAGTGCTAACGCTGTGTATTTGTTTCTTTTGTGGTTTTAACCTTTGAGAGTACAACTGGAAATACCTATTACTTGTAGGAAAACTAATGTAAACAGAAATCTCTTTCTCTTCCCTGAAAGAAATGTTGAAAAGCTGGCAACTGAAGGCTATTTCCTTATGAACAGAGAATCGTGGCTGAAAATCCAAGGTCATCTCCAAGTACAAATGACTCCAGGTTTCCAAGGAAAGAATCTATCTTTCAAAGAATGTAAATGAAATGGGGGTAGAGTCAAGAGGGGCATTTCCTTATTTTTCCCTGAACTGTGGCTGAATTTCTGAAACAGGGCTTGGAATTTTCAGAGTAATAAAAATGATTGGTTCACCTTCTCTGGTTCACTTTCCCACGTCCATCAGTGAGCGGCTTCATTTTCATAGACTTTGCTGAACGTCACTGGCTTACCAAAAATGTAAATTGCATCCTTTTTATGAGATTATAACATTAGTATTATCAGCTTTAGGGATCTGTGTGTACAAACCATGGTGGGAGGCAGCTGTCTCCAAGTCTGAATTTTGATATAGGCTTGTTCACCAACCTCATCTGCGTAAGCTGCCTTGTTCTCTTTCTCTCTCTCAGTCTGTCTCTCTGTCTCTCTCTCTCTGTATGGTTGGGAGACTAAGGGTAGAGAGAATTTTGGCTTTGCTTTAGGAGTTCCAAGGAGCAAGCCTTACTCCCAGCACCATCATCTATAGAAACAGCAAGAGTAAACTTTCCCCAACAGATATGCCAAGGATAGAAGGATGGGAACGCTGCCATGGTGCAGAGTCCAACTTCTAAACTGTTGCTTTGCTCAGAGGAATGACATATGTGGAACTTAAAGGAGCCCGGAATTCCGCCTTCTTTATGGCCTCTATTTGATTTTGTAAGTTGAGGGAGATGCTCTTTTGTCAGTTGAACCAAAAGATTCAACTGGCCTCCTGGTAGAAGACCATGGAAAAAGCTACCACACATAACCATAGGAATATATTCCAAAATGTAGTTAAAGCCAGAACTAACCCCCTGAGAGTAGTTAAATGCCTCAGGAGCAGCATCTTGTTTGTTTATTTAATTATTAGTTTGACAGGCTGGCCTTGAACTTATCTTCCCGCTTTCCTCCTAGGGCTGAGATTACAGGCATATCCTCTTGGATAATGGTAACTATCTCCCTGCCCCACTTTTTAAATCTTCAAACTTCACTTTTGGAACAATGTTAGGTTTATGGGCAACTTGAGCAGAAAGTGCACTCACTCAGCCCTCACAAAGCCCTCAGCCTTTGCTCCCCAGTGTCTCCAACCTTTGTTATAACTGATGAGCCAGTATCAACATACTGCAAATTGAGATTCAGAGTTTACATTAGGATTTTGTTGCTGTTGTTGTCCAGTCTGTGGTTTTGACAAGTTTGTAATGCCATCTATCCACTATTAGAGCATCGTGAGACATAGTATCACATCCCTAAAAATTCTGATTCTGATTTTTCTTTACTCCGTACTCCAGGCCACCACCGGCCTTTTTTACTGTGTGCATAGCTTTGCCTTTTTCAGAATGGTGTAGTTGTAATCACATAGCATAGGCTTCCCATACGAGCTTTTTCATTTAGCAATATGCAAGTGTTTTTGTCTCTTGTAGCCTAACAGTTAATTTCTTTTTAATCATCAAGTAAGCTATACAGATGCATACATAGAGCCCATTACGTAGATTCAATATGTAATGTTTGTTTCTACATCCATCTGTTGTAAGATATCTTGATTATTTTCACATTTTGGCAACCATGAATAAAACTTTTATAAACATCTTTTCACCTGCAGGGTTTTTTTTTTTTTTTTTTTTTGTGTGGGCATAGTGTTTATCTCATTTGCGTGACTAATGAATGCAGTTGCTGGATCAAATGATAAGAGCATGTTTGCATTTACAAGACACTTGAAGGCTAACTTTCTCCTCTGAGCACTGTTGATTTAAGTGTTTCCCACTTAAATGGCTTCAACAAACAAGAGCCAGTGATGAGCTCAGCCTTACTAGAGTCCGATGCAGGAAGATTTTTCTTTGCTCCCGGATATATTCTTGGAAATATAGTCCTTAAAATTGCGGGCATGGGAAAAGCAGAGAGTCTCTCTAATGTTGGAGGCACCGCTTGGCCTCAGAAGAGTTGAGATTACCTATTTCAAGTACTTGACTTCTGTAGGTACGGCCCATCCCCCAATCCTCATCTCCTTTATCCTCCCTCTGTCTTCTCACCATAGCAATCCTCTGCCTGTCTCATTGCATCCATTCCATGTCTGAGTGCCCTCCTTCAGCTCTAGACTCCCATGGGCGTCAGCAGAAGGATGGCACTGAAACCCTTCTCCTGACTAGAGCTCCTTGCTATGACTCTCAAACTTTTCAATTCTACTCTCCTCATTCTGTTTCGATCTCATAACTGGCACCAGACGTTGCAATAGCATTAATAAGCCATTCAGTACCAGCCTCCTCATTGTTCAGTCTTGCTGACAATGACGACATTCATCCTCATTCCATGTCAGCGCCTCTGAACACTGCCTCTGTGAGTCTGGTGCCCTCTCTAGCAAGTTCCTCATTTCTCTTTCCTGTCCCTCATTTGATTCTGCCGTTAATGAATGTGCGCTCTACCTTTATTTTGCTGTCTCTGAGTTCTCAGTCTTCTTTCAGCCTATTTGGTCCTTTTTGGATGGAGTCTACTCCAGGGTCTGAAGTTGTTTTTCACGTTGTTCTCATTCCATTTCTGTGTCATCAACTTTTGCCAAATGTTCCCTTATCCCTAAGTGACCTCTCCTAAAGGAGAAATGTATAAAGTGGGTCCTTTTCTTTGCACTCACAGATGCACAGACAGTCCTGTTTTAACAGTGCTAAACGTTAAAGAATGGGAAAGAATCCAAGTCTGTTAATCCAGGTGTTCATGCCACTTTATCATTTGGCTTTAACATAAATGTCCATTATTTGTGTCTTCTTACTCCTTGCTGGGTTCTGTGCTCCTGCCAAATCATGCTGTGTGTATGGGTGTGTAGGTGTGTCTTATATTAAGGATGGAGATAGGTTTCATCTTATGAGGTTGCTCCGGTTACTTGGTTATGATCATGAGGAGAGCTGCATTGAGAAGGATTCTGGGGATCAGAATGAGCTCATCAAGAGAGATTGCAATTGTCAGTGGGAGATGCGAGGATCATGCAGGAACTATTCATTAGCTAGGCATTACCAGGCTTTTGCCACATATTTTTCTTCTCTGCTTTACATAAGTGTGTATATAAGCATAATATATACTTATAAATAAATATATATTTATATTATATGTATTAAACATATAGATTTTACTTATTTCTCAAAGTTTAGGTCAATCATTAATCAAAAGAAAGCTTCCCCACTTTTTTTTCCTACTTTTTCTCTAGACAACTAACTGTATCATTTTAGATGTCTTCCTGTCTTTGAGGACTGAGTATATGTGCTTCTTTACTCAGTATATTGTTAGCTCCTCCAAGGTTTAGACAAATTTTTTTTTTTTTGAGACAGGGTCTCACTATGTAGCTCTGGCTGGCCTGGAACTCAATATGTAGGCCAGATTGACCTTGAACTCACAGAGGTCTGCCTGCCTCTGCCCTCAACTCCTGGGATTAAAGATGTGTGTGACCACCCCTAGCTTAAATACGGACAATTATTTTAATTTTTTAAATATTTACTTTATTGTCAATTATGTGTGTGTCTGTGTGTGGGTTTGTATTTGTGGGTACAATTACCATGGTATCCAGAAGAGGGTGTCAAGTCGCCTGGAACTGGAGTTACAGGTAGTTTTGAGCCACCAAATGTGGGTTCTGGAAACCAAACTCAAATCATCTACAAGAATAACATTTGCTCTTAGCCATTAAACCATCTCTTCAGCCCCCACAGACAATTCTTAAATATCCTCCTTTGCTTAATATAGTCTTTTATAGATAGTAAAAGATTTTGTTCCATTTTTTAGCAAGTTACTTTTTGTTAAGATGAAACTGACATTATTTCATTTAAACATGCAGATATTTTTTATATTTGATCTTAGACAAAAGGACCCCTTGCTTAGGCTCCATGTGGGTCCCTGAGTAAGGGGAGCAGGGGCTGCCTCTCTCATGAACTTGATTGCCTGCTCTTTGATCACTTGCCCCTGATGATGTGGCCTTACCAGGCTACAGAGGAAGAGGATCCAGGTAGTCCTGATGAGACTTGATAAGATATGGACAGATGGCAGGGGAGGAGCACTCCCCCTTTCAGTGGACTAGAGGAAGAGGATAGTGGGGAAGAGAAGGGAGGGTGGGACTGAGAAGGAGTTTCAATTGGCATTTATAATGAATAAATTGTGAAAAAATTAAAATAAAAAGTACATTCAAGAGCATGAAATACGGTTGCCATCTTTTGTTTATAGTTATCATGGTAGTTGCTTAATAAGTTTTATTGTATGAACAAATCAACCAATGAAGACATGAATGGAACTTCTGTCCTATGTTTTCCTCAACAAATTCCACAAAAGATATGAAATTCTTGCTCCCGTTTCTGTAATCACAAAATAGTTTTTTTTCTTTTTTTCTTTTTTATTAATTACACTTTATTCACTTTGTATCCCCCCTCCCCCCCGTGGTTCCCTTCCTCCTCCCATCCCAATTCCTACCTTTCTCCACCCTCTGCATGCATGCCCCTACCCAAGTCCACTGATAGGGGAGGACTTCTTTTCCTTCCTTCTGATCCTAGTCAATTAGGTCTCATCAGGAGTGTCTTCTTCTGTGGCCTTGTAATGCTGCTTTCCCCTCAGGGGGAGGTAATTAAAGAGCAGGCCAATCAGTTCATGTCAGAGACAGTCCCTGTTCCTATTACAATGGAACCCACTTGGATACTGAACTGCCATTGGCTACATCTGTACAGGGGTCTTAGGTTATCTCCATGCATAGTCCTTGGTTGGAGTATCAGTCTCAGGAAAGACCCCTGTGCTCAGATTTTTTGGTTCTGTTGCTCTCCTTGTGGAATTCCTGTCCTCTCCAGATTTTAATGTGTCCCACTTCTTTCATAAGATTTCCTGCACTCTGCCCAAAGGTTGCACATAAGTCTCAGCATCTGCATTGATAGTCTGCAAGGCAGAGCCTTTCAGAGGTCCTCTGTGTCAGGTTCCTGACTTGTTCCCTCTTTTCTCCTTGTTCTGATGTCCATCCTCTTTGCTCAGCATCTGCATTGATAGTCTGCAAGGCAGAGCCTTTCAGAGGTCCTCTGTGTCAGGTTCCTGACTTGTTCCCTCTTTTCTCCTTGTTCTGATGTCCATCCTCTTTGCCTTTCTGGATAGGAATTGAGCATTTTAGCAAGAGTCCTCCCTCTTGATTAGTTTCTTTAGGTGTACAGATTTTAGTAGGTTTATCCTATATTATATGTCTATATGAGTGAGTATATACAGTGTACATTTTTCTGCTTCTGGGATAGCTCACTCAGGATGATCTTTTCCAGATCCCACCATTTACGTGCAAATTTCATGATTTCCTTGTTTTTTTATTGCTGAGTAATATTCCACAATTTGTGCATCCATTCCTCCACTGAGGGGCATCTAGGCTGTTTCCAGCTTCTGGCTATTACAAATAAGGCTGCTACAAACATGGTTGAGCAAATGTCCTTATTGTGTACTTGAACCTCTTTTGGGTATATGCCTAGGAGTGGTATAGCTGGATCTTGAGGAAGCGCTATGGTGCTGATCTAACTGGATATCTACATGTAGAAAAATGCAAATAGATCCATACTTATCACTCTGCACAAAACTAAAGTCCAAGTGGATCAAAGACCTCAACATAAAACCAGACTTAACCGCTTAGAATAAAAAGTGGGGAAGAGCCTTGAACTCATTGGCACAGGAGACAACTTCCCGAACAGAACACCAACAGCACAGGCTTTAAGAGCAACAATCAATAAACAGGACCTCATGAAACTGAAAAGCTTCTGTAAAGCAAAGGACACTGTTGTCAGAACAAAATGACAACCTACAGATTAGGAAAGGATCTTCACCAACCCTATATCTGACAGAGAGCTAATATCCAGTATATATAAAGAACTCAAGAAGTTAAACAGCAACAAATCAAGTAATCCAATTAAAAAATGGAGTTCAGAGCTAAACAAAGAATTCTCAATAGAGGAATATCGAATGGCAGAGAAACATTTAAAAGAAATGTTCAACGTCCTTACTCATAAGGGAAATGCAAATCAAAACGACCCTAAGATTTCACCTTACGCCCATCAGAATGGCTAAGATCAAAAACTCAAGAGACGACACATGATGAAGAGGCTGTGGAGAAAGGGGAACCCTCCTCCACTGCTGGTAGGAATGTAGACTTGTTCAACCACTCTGGAAAGCAATCTGGCGCTTTCTCAGACAAAATAGTTTTAAATTTTGTTTGTGCAACTGAAACTTAGTCACCAGATAAAACATTTATAATTAATTTTTTAAAGTTAGCATATGAAATAACGGACTTTATCATGGAATTTTCATGCACTGTTCTTATTTGGCACCCTCCTCCACTGTCCTCTGCCGACTTTCTGTTCCCTGTTACTGGTCCTTTTCTCCTCTTCCAATAATCCTCCTGCTACCATGTCACTAGTATTCCATTACCTTTGTTTCTCTCCTCTCATGGTTCCTTTATAGTCTCATAATGAACCTGCAATACACACAAATTAGAGTGCAAGTTCTACATCGGGAGGAAAACTTGCAGTAATTACCATTTTGAGTTTGGCTTACTCTGAGTGATGTAATGAGTTTCAGTTCCACCTATTTTCTTGCATATGTGTGGTTTTATTTTTCTTCACTGCTGAATGAATTTCTCTTGTGACGGTTCACCACGTCTTCTTTATCCAGTCGTCTGTAGGTGAACACTGTAAATTCCCACTTCTTAGCTATTAAGACTAACACACAATAAACACAGATGCTTGGGTGTCTCTTACAAACATTGCTATCACCATTTTGACGAGTAAAGCTCAATCAAAATAGAATATATAATTATGCATAACATACATACATATGACCATGCATGCAGATGAACACACACAAATCCCATGTGTTATATAACATACTCATCAGTTCCATTATTAAAATTTATGTCATGGAAATTAATACCTAAGGATTTCTGATGAATGCTCTCAACTTTTAGGATTATAGCTAAGCTTTCTGAATGAAGTGACTTCCATACAGAAATACTTTGGAAAAGCTTTTGAAGTAATCTTGTTTATAAATAATGTTTTTTTTTTTTTTTTTTGTTAAGATAAATATCGTGTGTCCTGTTCTTATAACTTCAGGATTCCCAAATGACCTGCAACTCTTGAATTCAACAGCCCACTCCAGTTTCCCCAGGAACTAAAAACTGTGGTTCATTTTGAACAAAGCAAGTGAGGGGCAAATAGTTCTTGTCAGCACTAGGATTGGGAGTTTAGGCTTAACTACTGTATTGATCAGCTTTCTGTCACTGTGATGAAATCCCTGATGCGGGCTACTTATGAAGTAAAAAGGTTTATTTCAGCTCATTGTTCTGGAGATTGGGTGACTTCAATAATCTTGACTTCTCATGAGGGTAGCCCATTGTAGGAGCACGTGTGAGAGCAAAACACATCTGCAACCAGAAGTGGGGTAGGGATGCTGGATGGAGCCCCAAAGTCCCTTTTGCAGGCACACCATCAATGACCCAAGGACTATTCATCAGGCGCTACCAGTTTAAGGTTCTTGTAACATGTCAGTACCACTGTCCTGAGGACTAGATCTTTGCTTATGGAACTTTAGGGATCACCCCCATTGCACCCAAACTATAGCAAACATATTAATTACTCTGCTTAAACAAATATTAGGGCCATATGGTGGTAACATGTATATAGGCTGGCTAAGGTGGATTATTAACAAGCTGTTCAATCTTATTGCTCTGTTCCCAGATCTGAACCAATATTTATAGAGAACTTCATAAGATTAAAATTAACCAAATATAGGAGAAAAAAAAGACACAAAAGCTTTAAATTCTCATATTTGAGGAGTGACATATAATTTATCTGGGACAATAGCAAGCCAAACTTTCTGCAGGGTTAATGCAGAGTTACAGTGCTCTGTTATGTGTGTGAGACTGGGAAGGGGCAGATGGAAAGCTTGCAAGGCTGTTTTCCTAAGTGGGCCAAGAACACAGGAATGCTGAGCTAGATGTTGCAAGTCTGAGAAGAGAGATAAGAGGACAAAAAAAAATGTTGTGTAGACATGAAAGGGTGAAAGCCACGCAGAAAAGGGAAGGAAGGAATCTGGGGAGGAAAGGTGCATTCCTGGGTATGGAGGAAAGGCAGCAAAGTGTTGGTCAGTGTTTCCTTAGAACTTCGAGTTAGACCTGCCAATAGGTTGCTGAAGTGTGCTTCTCAACCTTTTCAGAATGTACGCTTCTTTATATAAACACACATCATTGTAGTTCTGTCTTCTAAAGTCTTAATTATCACTCCTCCAAATACAGATGAAAGATTGTTTTCTATGTATCCAGCCAAGTTTATTCTGTTGAACTTTACCGCTGAAGGTTTGTAAGAAAAGGAATTTATTCTTAAATGGAAATTGGATCAGTGCATTGAAGGTCATAGCTACATACAGACCCCTTGAGCATTCTAATACACTGTGTGTGCATGCTCACTCATGATCAGCCCAGTGAAGACTGCCAATCGTAAGAAGCACAGTCAAAGGAGACACTGAGGGAGGTGTGGCGAGGGAGCTCACTATGCTGCCATGCCTGCCCACTGAGTGGGATTCTGGGAGCCACAGGGTGGAACGTGAGAACTGATTCCTGAAAGTTGTCCTCTCCCGTCTACATGTGTGCTCTGAGCCACGTCATATGGGCACACACACACACACATACTCACTCACAAATAAATAACGATTTTTTTTTAAATCATGAGGAAAACAAAATTCCCTCCCCAGTTAACTACAATTAAGGTTCACAGGCTTGGAAAGTTAGTAGAACAGGAGTGTTCAAAGGACAAGATCTTGCTGAAAAAAGTTGTTCGGAAGAAAGGTGAGAACAGAACAGCTCATGAAGAAGTAAGTTTGTGAAAAGGCTGGGAACTCTGGAGCGTTCAAGGTTCTGAGCTAAGTTATTAATAAGTTGTATGTGTACTTTCCTCAGATTTTTTTGGTTTTGGATAGAAATGATGTCTATTGTCTTAGCACTTTGAAGGCTTGCTTACCTACAAGACTTTTGTGGTAATTGTCAAAAGTAGAAAATAAAAGATAAGTTAATATGAGGAAAACAAGCACAACTAGAGATTAGATTTGTAAATGATTCACATGGTGGTGTTCATTATAATTATGGAGACTGATTATGTTTCAGGGATTCTGCAAAGTGGGGAGTAGCCAGGCAAGAGAGAACTTCTGATAGGGAGAGAGAGTAGCAAATATTGATTTTTCCCCCCTCTGATTATTCAGTTATTCAGACAGATAATCCCTAGGAGAGTGTATTTTTAAAAATGAAATTTATTTGGTACATTTTAAATTGATAAATGATGGTTATAGTAGAATATATGTATGGTTTACCTAAAATTCTTGTGTGTTTGTGTATGTGTGTGTGTGTGTCTGTATGAGTGTATGCCTTGTATGTTGGCACCTGAGAAAACCAGAAGATGATGTCAAAACTTTAGAGCTGAAGTCACAGGTTGTGAGCTGCTTGATATGGGTACTGGGAACTGAATTTTGGGTCCCCATTTGTGTCAAGAACAGCTAAAAATTTGCTGTTTTGCATTTAACAATACGATCAAATACTAGTTAGCTTTAAGGCCCTGCTATTTGCTGCAACATGGATGGTGCGGGAGGACATTGTGCTAAGTTAAATAAGCTAGCTGCAGAAAGAAAAGTATTTGAAGTCACTTAGATGTGAAGTGAAGGAGAAAGACCTTAGATACAGAGAGATAGAAGCAGCAGTAACCACAGCCGTGAGGGAGGGAGGAGAGCGGGGAGGAAATGATCAAGTAGGGCAAAGCTCACAGAACAGCAGGGATTCAGGAAGAGCAAGGCTAGAGAGTGCACAGGTGTGCAGGGGGAGCTGCAGATGCACTTGAATCTGGAGAGTGTGTTCTGACACAAGGAAGCATTCTGGGGGGGGGGAAGTAATTTACATTTGAAAAGAGTTTAGCAAGAGTCTACTGGGTTGTACTTACTAAAACGATGGAGCCCAGGGCCTCAGGAAGCTGGTATCCCCAGCAAAGAGAAGACAGTCAAGGTGGTGGAAAGAACAGCACTTTACTTTATGTGCACATGCAGTGTGATTGAAGAGGACCCAATAATTTAAAAAAAAAAAGATTTTGTAGTTTAACTTGCCTTAGGTAAGGAGAAGGTATATGTTAAGGATAAGAGAGCAAGAAAGAAAAGAAACCTCCCATTGCATCGATAGTAAATGTTGATGAGGCTGAGCCGTGTCAATAATAGAACCTGAAATATGGGTTTAATGTATCGTGATGAATGTAGGGCCTGTCCCCAAGGGAAGGACCTAGGTTGCTGTGCAGCTGTATGGCTGATGTGAGACTAATGGCTTCTTTTCCACATTTTGTAAGTATGAAGTCGGACAGGGCCGTTGAGCAAGTGTGTGCTTGGGTTTGCACAAATGGTATGTACTTTGAATTCTCAAAATAGAACTCTAGTTTATTTTCTCAGGAGTCTAAGTGAGAAAAGATGTATATTTCTTAAATACAGCTAGTAAGTCCTGAGGAGGTAGGGGGCTATGATTACCATAGAGCCTGGGATTGTGTGCAGACACCAGCATAAATATGTTTCCACTCCTGAGTCCAAGGGGGTGAGCTCATTGTAAAACCTGTTCAACATTCAAGTCCTTTTCTTTCTTGAAAGTAGGCAAATGTGGCAAAAAGTTAAGCAACCTATAACTCAGGTCTTCGTGCTTATGTAAAAAGCCCTTTACCAGCGGAGCTACCTCTGCAGCCTCTCCTACCTGAGCTCTGAAGAGCAGGAAAAAGCGGTTTGGGACAAGAGACACAGATATTTGGACACTATTGCACACGTGCCCTCATTGATAGTGATAGTTCTAAAAACCAGGAGTTATGAGCACACCCAAGCCCCGTGCTAAAGCACGCATATTTCAAGCTCGGACTCTATTTCTCCACGCCATATTGCACGTAGTTGAAGGGAGAATTTGCGAATGCTCTAGCCATTGGAGCCCTTTGCCATTCTCACGCTACCTCCCACTGTGCTTGGGCTGAAACAGCATGCTGACAGTGGAGGTGGTGGTGTCGTTTCCCTCAGCATACATGTTCACGGAGAACTTCAAACACCTTTGTGGTTTGGGGTGTGTTTTGACGGTTGCTAGGTAGCTTGAGTCAAAGAGTCCAGCTGTGCAATTTGTGATTTTGTTTTTCACCCTGGTCTCTAAAGAGAGCTAAGTCAAATGAGACTCTAATCAGATTGCTGATGTGTTAATGTTCACCAGGCTGTTTAGAACACACACTACAGGACACTGTATGGGTTTTGACTAAAGCTCGGCATACTAAAGTATATAAATGAACTGAGGGGTCATGAATGGGGGTCAGCAACTTGAGAGCAGATGTGCTGAACTGTGTCCGTGAAAGGCAAAACCCTGGGCTTGGGACCTGCAGATTCCTGGAGCAGAGGCATGGCTGGCATGTGTTAACAGACTGCTCAATATTGAACGTGGTGCAGCCTGTGTTGAATAGCCAGGGAGAGAGACTAAGATTTCTAGAAAAAAAAAAAAAACCTAAAAGAAAATCTGGAAATCTAATTTGCCTGCTGGAAGAGGCATGCTTTAGGATTTAAAATGGGCTCTTGTACAAGGATAAATATCTTTATTCATCGAGTTCTTTGAGAGTTTTCCTTGTTGATTTATAAGTGTACATTTTTTTTTCCTGGAGAGAAGAATCCATAAGAAGCATCTTTGATGAAAGTGGATGGTCGTTTTTATGGATTGCTGGGAAGGAACATTGTGAACAAACCAAAAGGCAAGATATAAGCTAAAAACTTTGTGGAACATCCAAGGCGGACACCGCTGAAGCGTACATTGATAAGACCAACCACAATGGAAGGCTTTTGAAGTAGCTGAGATGTACTGTTGTTTTCCTGAGCAAGAAGGACAGTCAAATGAGCCAGAGAGCTTGCCTTGCTGCCTGGAGATTGGCCTGATGCAAGAGCTGGCGTCTGGAGCCAGTGTTTTAAGAGGAGAGGTAGAGGCCACGGGAGGAGAGTTCCAGGCAAAATCCCGACACGGGAAATTCCTCTTCTTGGCTGCAGCTCACCTGCGTGCTTGCAGAGCCCCGTGTCTACTGTTTGCATGACTGTCACGAGGCAGGTTTTGTGTCCTAGGTGCTGACTAATGAAGATGCTGCAGAGTTGGTACTGAGGGAATTGCAGGGCACTCGAGACTCTGTTCCCAAGGTCACAGCCACCCTGCTCCCTGCTGCCTCCTTCAGTTCCTGGGTGATGCAGGAGGTCCATGGTGTGTGTGTGTGTGTGTGTGTGTACGTGCTGTGCAGTGTGTGTCCGTGCTGTGTGTGTGTGTGTGTGTCCGTGCTGTGTGTGTGTGTGTGTCCGTGCTGTGCAGTGTGCTCTGCGTGTGTCAGGTGGTTTTAAAACCACAGCACAGTGACAGAAAAGATGCTCCTCTCTGCTCTTTCTCAGTCTTTGCTTTAACCTTGTTTTTCTATATAATCAAATTAATTATGAGATGTCCAGTTAGAAGAATATACTGATTCTTTTTCCTAATTACAAAGGCAATTTGGGCATAAAGCAAGACATTTGGAAAAAAAATACAAGTTGAAGGCTGGTATTTTAAAACAAACTGCTTTTTTTTTTCTTTTTAATATTCAGTGGATGGGGTTGGGGCCGCAATGAAGTTAAGGAGTTCTAAGGGAATCAAGGAAGTTTAAAGAATAATAAAGGTTGGACACACCTCTTTCTGAAGGTGCAGGGTGAGCACTTAGTCAGCCCAGCCAAACACCGAGGCAGCCGCCTGGAGACGGTCTCCCAGATGAGGTCAGGAGAGGGACGGTTCAGGTCGGCTCCTCAGCGCCCCTCACTACTGAAGCACGGATCTGAAGCTACACAGATGTCTAGCTCATTTACCAGAGGGTGAACTAAAACTTGCATGTGTGCAAACACACACAGACCACCCACGTACACACCCCACACCAATCCAGACCACACTGCACACACTCTGCATACACACATGAACACACACCACACACCACACAGACATCACACACACACAGACGCACACACACCGTATACATACCACATACACACACATAACCCACACCATATACACACCACACACATCACACCACATATACACACACAGTCTACACACTCCACATAGACACCTCACGTACATACACACTTCACAATTCTGCACACACGCATACCAGATACACACCACTCACACCCACACACAGCACACACACATGCGTACCACACAAATGTACACACACACATACTCCACACATTCGGGGTACACCTCCCCACACATGCACCCCTCCACGCACGCACGCACGCACATGCGCACGCACACACACCCCTAAGGTTAACAGCCAGGAGAGTTACTTTGTTGCTTACAAATTTCTCCTTCTGGTTGTCACAGCAGTCAGGCCATTCTGTTCACAAGTATCCAGGCCCTGCACCTCCAGGGAGCTGCCCCCACAGCACAAAGTGTTCGTTTAGCTCTGTTTTGGGAGAATCCTGGGGTTTGGGTGCAGGGCCTGGGGCATGCTTGGCAAGTGTTCTATCACTGCGGTCCCCACCCCTCACCTGCCCCTGAAGACATCTAAGGTTCAGTGGCTGGAGAGAGAAGAGTCTTGTCTTTTGTCACCTGACTAAAAGCCTGGACTTCTTCTCCAACCCCTTCTCTGGAGGAGTGTCCCAGCCTGGAGAAGGTGGTTGGGGAGTGTCACCGCCATGAGGAGGCAGTAGGTGACTTGACCTCCATAAACAGACATTTTCAAAATCTTTATCTTTTATTTGCTCCACGAAAAGCCCCTTTGTCTCTTCAAAGGGAAAAACTATTTGTCCTCACAGACGCCTTCCCCCATTTTCCTTTCTCTACAAATTTCGGCATATAAATTCCAAATTCTAACCACCCTCCAGGACATTCCTTGAAGGTGTAAATACTGTGCAATTACCCCTCTTGCTCATCCATATATTAAAAAAATCAGTGTAATTCACATACCCTGAGGGACTCAAGTGAGAGATTAGCCTGCATCTTCTCTCCGGTGTCAAAACCCTCCGTTTTCCCTGCATAAGACAAACCAAGCTGTTTTTTTTTTTTTTTGTTGTTGTTGTTGTTTTTTCTTTTCCTTTTTCTTTCAAAGCTCTGGGTGCTGTACCCAGAGCGTCTTGTGTGCTTATCAAACATAAATGTGATTTTTCTGTTGTAGAAAGAGATTCCCGGAGACTCAGAGACTTTCACAAAGAAATACATCGCAAATACACATTTACACAAACTTCAGTAGAGATGCTTGTGGTGCCGAAGCCGCTTCTGAGTTTTACCAGGCTATGTGTTTACGCTGAGGCTGTTCTGGCTTGCCGCTGGAAGAGTGGTGGATTCCAACAGGCTGCTGCTGTCTTTATTTCAGGATGTGTGTGAAGCACTTGGAATCTGTGGGAAGGCATGGCACCTTTACAGTGTTTTGTGTTACGGCCTGTCCCAGCACAGGTTAGAATTATTGGGACGAGGGAACCACAGCTGAGAAAATGCCTCCATTGGCTTGTGGGGCATTTTCTTAACCAGTGGTTCATGTGGGGAGGCCCTTGCCCTTCACTGTGGGCTGTGCCATCCCTGGGCAAGGCCAGGAGTGTGTGAGAAATGTCTGCTGCTCACTGTTAAATTTAATTTGTGTGCTCCCTGGAAAGGGTGAAGCAATAAGGCAGAAAACCCAGTAACTATCAGGAGTTAAAAGTGTTGACACAACTTTTTTTTTTTTTTAAGTAGTGGGAATTTTCTGTATGTTGTTTGTAGTTACATGGGTATATGCATTTGTCAAAACTCAGAGATTATACAATGAAAGAATGAATCTAAATAATTGTGATTATATATTTATTGAAAATAAAATTTTAATACAATATTCTGATCAATGTTTCTCCTCCCCCAACTCCTCTGAGATCCTCCTCACCTTCACTTCCATTCTTTCTCTCTTTTTAGAAAGAAAACAGGTAAACCCAAAGAAAACCAGAATGGGGGGACCCAGAGGGGGGAAAAACACAAGAAACATAGACATAAACCTCACAAACAATACAAAATCAGAAACTTTATGTGTAATATACAAACAAAAGGCCAATAAGACAAAAAAATGCCCAAACAAAGTAATATGAGATAAAAATACTTTTGAGCTCATTTTGTGTGGCCATCTGGTCTGCCCTTAAGTGTGGCTAATATACTCAGTGAGACTCTGCTAGAGAAAATAATTTTTTTTTTCTTTGCAAGCAAGTGTCAGTTGCAGATAGTTTCCTGGTTAGGGATGTGAGCCATGCCTATTTCCCCCTCTCCGTGCTGGGATCCCGTCTGGCTTGAACCTGTGCACGCTGCCATAGTCTTTGTGAGTTCATATGTCCTGTTGTGTCTAGATCATACTTTCTTTGGTGTCATTCATCCCCTCTGGCTCATACACTCTTTCTTCCCTCTACTTCTGCATAGCTCCCTGAGGCCTGGGGACAGGGTAGGGAGTGGGTAGAGCTGTTTGACAAAGAGATTTCACTTATAAGACATTGAACCCTCTTGTTCTCTGCACATTGCCCCGCTGTGGGCCTCTGTGTCAGTTCCCATGACCAAGCTGTGGAGAGTAAGCAGGTAAGCAGCATTCCCACGTCACATGGCCTCTGCTCCAGTGCCTGCCTCCGGGTTCCTGCCTTGTGTTCCTGCCTTGGCTTGGCTCAGTGATGGAGAATTTAAGACTCTCCTCCACCCCACCCCGCTGCTTTTGGTCATTGTGTTTATCGCAGCCAGAGAAACTTGTAACTAAGACGCTGCTCTCGGAAAAGTCTCCTGTGATCCAAATAATTAAGAAAGATGTTTCTGGTGCTTCCCGAAATGTGGGCCCAAGAGAAAAGAGAGAGAAGAGACGAGAATGTCGAAGCTGGTGTGATGCAGCTGAGACAGCAGAAGAGAGATGCCTTTGGCTCTAGTGCGGCCATTTTCCTTCTCTCCTCATGTACTTGAAGGTACTGTTCAGAAATTGGAGTGGAGATCATGAGGAGACACAATTGGATGAAATTCAAGGACTTTTACCTCCCTGCAAGGTGACATAGAACTGACATGTGGCTTTGTTACCCTGAGCGTACCTCGCCTGACTCCTTAGGATATATGTAAAGATCCAGTTTGTAGCAGTTTAAAGGCCATGGCCTCACACTTACACCCGCCGTTGGTAAAAATGGGTGAATAAAAGGATGCTTTCCGAATGACGCATTCTCCTAGGTGAGTGGGATGGTGGCATTTGACTCTGCTGTGTGTTTCAAAGCTGTGGCAAATGTAGGAATGAATGTGACAATAGGCTTTGGCTATGCCTGTGATGCTCTGGGCTGTGACAGTTGGAGGTAGGAGGAGCATGACAGTGTGTGGAATGAGGGCATTTGTCACTCGGGGCTGTGTGTCTCTCAGTTCCTGGCAAGCTCTTCTGCCCAGCTGCGTGCGAAGTGCAGGCAGTGGGGAGGGTGCTGGGGCACGGCAGGGAGAGGGCACCACTGCAGCCTGCCATGCCCACCAAAGTCTGGCACATGAGCTAGAGAGTGCCAAGCGTGGCTCTAGCCTGTCGTTGGGTTATGTGTTGTTCTGTCACCTCTGTAACTGTGAGTTGTTTCTTACGCAGTCCTGGCATGGGATGGTGTGACCATAGAGTGCGAGAAAGCACTTATTCTCCCTCTTCACTTAGATCTCTTTGTAGATCCATGGAGGAAAGGAAAGTCTGTAACTATTGTTTTCACATCTCCTTGCTTTCGCTGAACACATTTGTGCCGATGGACTATGTGTGAGTGGCGACAGCCGCAGCACCCCAGGTTCTGGGGTGGTGTGGGTTGCTGGAGCATTGGTGAAGACCTCTTTCGATTTCTCTTGTTTCGTGTCTAAGGGCGTCCCTAGCCTTTTCCCTACAAAACAGAGATGGACTTGAATCTCTTGCAGCTACTATAGATGTGTGTGCGTGATTTCACTTTTATCGGGCATGATAGAAATACAGAACATACAATCAATCATGTAATCAATCTCCTGTAAGTGTACAATTCTGAGATAGTGTTCACTCACACCCTGCTGCAGCCATCCTCACCATCTGCCTCTAGAAACATCGTACCCACCAAACTCTAATTCCACATTGTTCACTCTCCTCAGCGCCTGGAAGGCATGACTGACTCCATGAATTTGATGACTCTATAAACAGAATTATGGGATTCATCCCATGTTTCTCTGTGACCACCATCATATTTCACTAGCATAATGTCTTCAGGACTTCTCCTTTTGAATGTCAGACTTGCCTCCCTTTTCGGGGCTACATAATATTTCATTGTATTTGTATGCCACATTATGTTGTCCGTCTGATGACGGGCCCTCTGATAGCTTCCACCTTTTGGGAGTTGTGGACGATGCTGATGTAAATATGCGTCTACAAATATCTGAGTTCTGGCTTTCAATTCTTACTGACGTGTATAGGAAAGTGGAATTGCTGGATACTGCAGTCATCCTGGGTTTAATTTTTAAGTGAAGTCAAGCCACCCCTAGCATGAATTTTATTTCTGCTGTGCTCCACTTTCCTGATGACATTAGCCCTTGATGGCAGGTGGCTGTCAGGGTTAGAGAGTGTGTTGGAGAGGCACAGGAGACAAGCAGGTGCGGAGCAGGTATGTCACCTCTGGGCAAGCCTTGCTTTCCTTCACCTGAAAGGAAGGCTTTTTCTGAATCCTGAGATGCCCCCTCATGACTGGCTCCCTCCTAATCACCCTGTAAGGTCTCTTCAGATGTTGCCTTCTCTGGAAACTTGTTGCTCAGGCTGTGTTGCATGCTACCCTTTATGATTTCATTGCATTTCCCTTACTCTACAGGATCGCTATTATTTACCCATTTCCTATATGCAGAAAGCGATTTAATACATATCGATGTGCTTGGTCTTGGGGGTTCAGCTGCAATACAGATTCATAGTCTGTTTGCTGGGAGCTCGGTCTGGCCCAGTTTCTCAGGATGTGCTGCACAAGAGCACCTGTCGCAGAACCACACACACGTGCTGGGAACCCGCTCAGCCTGGAATCTGAATTTTAACATTCCCCTTTGGTGATTTTCATGCATACTTCTCACGGCGAAGCTCAGAGGTCCCAGGAGGGTAAGTCCTCTGTCAGTTCCACACAGCATCCTTAGTCCTGAGGACAGTTCCTGGCAGGAAGCGGGCGTATCCAAGGTCTTTGTTAACGGTGAAAACTCTGAACAGAAGTGTGGTGGGAAGGGCCCCGGGGAGGTATGACCAGCAGTGTGATGGAGATAGGAACCCTGCATGTTCTCACAAGTGGAGTGTAGGGCTTCTCCTCCCGAAGCCTTACTTCTGCACTCTCCAGAGGAAGAAAATAGACTATTCCTAATCTTGAATTGCTTTAGATTGCTGACTAGCTAGACGTCTTCAGGCTTTTCTAGTTTTTCGAGGGAAAGCTTTCCTTCTTTCTTTTTGAAAACGTTTGCACACGATGTATTCTGATCACAGTTTGTCTTTCCCAAACTACTTCCAGATCCTTCCTTCCTCCCCACTCTCCGCTCCACACCCATTCTCTCTCTTTTGAAAGGAAACAAGCAGGCAAACAAGCAAACAAACAAACAGGATTAAAAAAAAAACAAATACAAAAAAAGGACAGAAACATATCCACCTACCCCCAAACCACAAAATCAGAAGCTATAATATACAAACAAAAGACCAGTAAGACAAAAAAAAAAAGTGCAAACAATATGAGACAAAAAGTTTACAAAAATACCATTGAGCTCTTTTTTTTTTTTTTTTTTTGTTGGCCATCTACTGTTGGGCATGGGGCCTGCCCTTAAGTGTGGTTTGTATGCCTACTGAGACTCTACTTGAGAAGACTAATCTTTCCTTTGCAAGCAGGTGTCAATGCAGATAGCTTCCTGGTCAGGGATGGGAGTTCATGTCTACTTCCCCCTCACAGTGCTGGCACCTGTTCTGGCTTGAGCCTCCATGTCTTGTGTGTGCATCAGGCCTGTTGTGTCTGACACCATTTCCTTGGTGTCATCTATCCCTTCTGGCTCTTAGAATCTTTCCTCTTCCTTCTCTGCATAGCTCCCTGGTCCCCGAGGGGAGAGTTTTGATGAAGACATCCCACTTATGACTGAGTGCTCCAAAATGAGTCTTTGCACATTGTCCAATGTGGGTTTCTGTGTCAGTAGGAAAAGCTTTTCAGTAAGCCTTTATTGGGAATTATAATTCCTGAAAACATGTATTATACACCAGGCTGGAATAAAGATTTCTGGATTTTGTAATTTATGGTAACATATAAAATAAGATACATATGATATGAAAGCTTGTCTGTAAGGACTACTCTTGTATATTGTACTTTTTCTGAAGTGTTGAGAAGAGAATCCTGGATTTTGTTTGTTTTGTGGGTTTTTTTTTTTAATTTTTCTTTTGAGCATTATAAAGAGAGAAGAGAGCATCCGCTTACTATATCACTTAAGGGCTGACATCACTAGCATTAACTTCTTGAGTGATCTTGGTGGGGGGCACTAAGATGCTGTGTCTCCCTTCTCGGTGCTAAAATGCCATACCTTCCCTCCTCTTCTTTGGCCTTTTGTTTTAGAGCTCGAGCTAAATATTCAGAAGCTTGTTTGTGTTTAAGATAAAGGCAGCTTCTATTGCCTGTCCTGTGATATTGTGAGCATACTTTTGGATAAGTAAATGGGTTGACCACCAGGATAAAAATCCTCATGTTAGTGGAAGCCATATTCAGTTAAGATTTGGGGAAAGATGACTCGATAAAGATCATGAATGTCCAGTTGGTAAACTGATTTCCTCATTTAATCTGAGGAAAAGAGGGAGGGCCTTTTGATAAACAGCATGGACTAGGGCAGCACAATGTTTTCTTGTACCTGTGTTTCCTTGGCTTGTGTTTAAGACCTATCTCCTCTTATCTGAGATGCTCTCTGTCTTAGTTAGGGTTCTATTGCTGTGAAGAGACACCATGACTATGGAAACTCTTAGAAAGGAAAATATTTAATCGGGATGCCTTTCCAGCTCAGAGGTTTAGTCCATTACCGTTCCTATGAAAAACATGGCGGCACGCAGGCAGACATGGTACTGGAGACGGAGCTGAGAGTTCTACACCTTGATCTGCAGGCAGCAGAAATAAAAAAAAAACTGAGACAAACTGGCAGGACTTGAGTTTCTGAGACCAGTGACACACTTTCTCCAACAAAGCCACACCTACTCCAAAAAGGCCACGCCTCCTCATAGCGCTGCTCCTTATGGGCCAAGCATTCAAATACATGGACCAGTGGGGCCATTCCTATTCAAACCACCACACTTTTCCTTTCCTGTCTTCTAAACGCCACTGTCATTTTAGGTTTGTCTTCTTTTCCCAGTACTGAGTGCTGTTTTTTTTTTTTTTTTTTTTTTTGTTTTTGCAGTTGTTTTGTTTACAGATCCAAAAGCCATTTACTCACCTCAGGAGGGTTCTATCCTGCTTTAGGCTTTGGTTCTCATCTTGTTCTTAGCAACATAGTTTGTTGTTTAAAACTTACCAACCCTTGGTTTTGCTCTGTGTATGCCTGATTCTGGTAACAGAGCTTTTTTGGGGGGTGGGTGGGGCCTTCTTCTACATGATTGCCTTCCACCTTGTTTTCTGTCAGCTCATTTATTCTGGCCCTGGACCCCTACTTCACGTCTACTCTTCTCTACTGCCTTGTTGGCCAGGTTTTAACTCACTTGTTGCCATATCTTCCTGTGTGTGTCTCTCTGTGTGTGTGTGTGTTTGTGTGTGTGTGTGTGTACATGTGTGCATGGGAGGCCAGGCCAAATGTATTCTTTAATCACTTTCTACTTTACTTTTTGAGACAGGCTATCACTGAACCTGGCTCACTGCTTTGAGTAGGCTGGCCAGCAAATCTGAGAGATCTTCCTGTCTTGTCATTGCTGCTGAGTGCCACCATGCCTGGCTGTTTAAAAATGTATGCTGGAGAATGCACATGTCCTCATGCTTGTGCATAAGCACTTTACAGACTGATCCACCCCCCCCCCCCAGTTTCTTTATACACCTGTCAATGCCAAGAACTTCATGCCTTAGGCCGCTTTTTAACTCTGCGCTCTAACATAGGCTGCTCACTCGATGTCCTGGTCCTAAGCTACCTTTCTACTTGGGTGATATCTGGCTAGTCTTTTTGTTCTAACCCTCTATAGTGCTCACACCTTGGTGCACCTGAATCCCAAGTTGGACAGCTGAATTACTCAGTGGCGCTGTTGATCCATAAACGCTCTGTCGAACCAGTTTATCTGTTGAAAGATAAACGCTCTGGTTAACCAGTTGTTCAAACGTATCACAGTGAAATGCCACTTCAGAATGTTACTCAGTAAGGGCATTTGTTTAAACTTGGCTGCCTCTTTTTGACCTAAAATAGAATTCAGCCACTTCTATGGCAAAGGTTACCAGCAAACTCTCCCAACATTTAAGCTTTTCCTTCTAAGTAATTTTGAACTGACTTTAATAACAAAGCAGAGGGTTTAGATTTTCTTGTTCAGCCATGCTTCTTCTTATATTGATTTTAGTGAAAACACATGTACCCATTTTTTTTCTTTTACTGCTTCTCTGAGTTCATGGCATCTTAGACTTCCACAGCCAGCACTGTTAGTCAAGTGACATTGCTAAATCACTGTAGTGTGAGAGCAGATTCCTAGATCTCTACTGTTTAATTTGCTACTTCAGTGATGTTTATAAGCCTTTCTTGACTGCTATTGTAGCGACAGTTTTATAAACACCACCTTTTAAAAAACAATCTATCAGGAGCTACATACACAGGAAAGGAACTTGAAAAAATAAGAAAAACATTTATTTTTTTTAACAGTTTTTCACTTATTGTTTATATGCAGTTACAAATTATATAAAAAATGAGTTTGGATAGCAGCCAAACACTTCGCTATGTTTTATACTATTAAAGGGAGAATTGTTTGAAATTTTATTAAAAATCAAATCTGGACTACTTTGCATGAAACTTTAAGAATTGCAGCTATCTCAGTTCCTGTAGCATATAAGATATGAGAACCACATCAAAGGACACTTCATTGCTTTCTTGCCAAGTTCTCTAACCAACGTACAGCTCAAGATGAGAGAAGCCATTATTTTACTATTACTTGCAGTATTTGCGAGTTACACTTTATTAAGTTCATTATCCTTCACTTATTTTTGTTTTGCTGTTTTTCAATGCATTTTTCAATGCATTCTGAGGAGCCTTTCTGCCCGGGGTCCAACTCTGAGAAGAGCGTATATTTATAGTTCCCATACTGAAAATGGTTGAGAATTGAACATTTTCTCTCTTTAAGAAAACCCTGATAGTAGATTTCGTAGAATTTTATAGGCTGAAGATCAAAGAGTTATTACTCAAATAAGCAGTATTTGATTGTCCCTTCATGCATTCTTTTTGCAATTCCAGGCTGTCACATATGGGTATCCCTCCACCCCCAATAACCTCTGCAGAGAATGCCAGCCGTTTCCCCTCAGTGAAATTTCCCAAGGAGAAACCTTACACAGGTTTGTTCTCTGTTTGACTAAACTACTGCAGTGCTGCTGATTTCTGACCTTGAGAGTGAGCTGCAAAATAATTGATCACCTGATTGGATCAGTTTAGTGAGTCGAAAAGCCAGGAACTCCTTGCAAGCAGCTGACATAAATGTTAAGAGGGGAGAAATCTGGTTTCCTTATGATAATGACTCACCAGATTCATTGAAGGTCATTTGAAAGAGCGAGGGTCTCTTGATGGATACCATTGAACACAGGGGTATTAATTAGAAATGATTAAAATCTGACATCACTTTGGGCTCATTCTGCACAGGCACCTTTGGATACATGCTGGCAGGAACTTGGTATAATTAGACAAGGCTGGAGGAGATGGAGATGCTATTGAATAAACAAAATCTACAAAAAGGTGAGGGCCTGCGGCAGCAGAGCCAGGAAGAAGCTAGCGTATGGATGGAAACTAGTAAGACTGTTGCAAAGAGCATATGTTTTGTAAACAAAGGGATCAGGTCTCCAATCCCAGCTCACATCTAAGACAAGGGGCAGCCAGCCATTTGGAGCTGTCCTGCAGGTGCACTTCTTGGATGTTAAACGCTGTTTAGCACTGAAGTGGGGAGAGTGAGAAGCTGCAGATCTCCCAAGAGCTGGGCTGAGAACTCCTCAGTGCCTCCTTCTGCAACCCTCCGTTTACCAAGAAGCCAAAGGTCAATTCAGATTTAAGGGCGGGGGCGTATATAGAACATATAATTCTCCACAAACTCCATGCCTGAAACAGAAGATCTTAAAATATATACATTTTCTTTCATCCTGCTCTTCCCACCACAAGTCTTGGTTTTGACAAGGTTAAAGAAATAAGGAGGGAAGAGCAGATTCTATAGACGGGGGAAAATAAATTGAATTCTGCAGAAGGACTTGACGTTTTAGTTTGATCCCATAGATCTTGTCTTTAGTCTAGTGATAACCCTTTCAAACCAAGATGTTTCACTTTTTAGGGTGTTTTAATCAAAAGTTTATGCATGAGATATTAAAATACCTTGCCTTTATTTAGGTTATGTCAGAGTTTATGAAGGAAGCTTGTTTTGGAAATAAATATGAATGAGTGATTTAAAACACTGGAAAAAGAACAGGGTTAACAGTTTGCTAATGAAGGCCCATGGTATCTTTTGTCAATTTAGAAACTCATAAATGCTGTCAGAACAATCCACTAGAGCAAACATCTAGGAGTTTCCCCACTAAGTAATAATTGTGTGCTAATTGAGTAATTGAGTTAATTGCAATCTAAAGATAGATGGGCTGCATGCTGTGTTTA
Organism: Psammomys obesus; assembly: GCF_907164565.1. Lineage (NCBI taxonomy): Eukaryota > Metazoa > Chordata > Mammalia > Rodentia > Muridae > Psammomys > Psammomys obesus. Next base: position 34,196,563 of record NW_026593286.1, on the reverse strand, counting down.
ATGATTTAGACAGCGTTTGTAACTTTTATGAGCCTTTTGAATTGTTACGAAAGTCAACCAGGTCCTCCCAGAGACACTGAGATCCGACGAGGACCTCCAGGAGACACCATGATCCTAGGAATCAGCATCATAGCTCAGGATAATCATTTGAGAAATCACAACGAGATGCTTGCTTTTTCTGTAGTCGATGATACTAAATGTTTTCCTTATGTATAAACCTGGTTTTATGGTTGTTGAATCGACAGTGACAGTGAGGGGAAAGAGGCCTGGGGCTATAAGGAAAAGACAGTTGTTTTAGTTTCTTCCAACTAAAGTCAGGTTGGTCAAGACTTCATTGTGTGATGGGAAGGTATCATCCCTACAAAGGTGGCTCTAGAGGAAGGTAGTTCGTACAGGTAGGAAGAGGCTCTGCCAGGATACAGGGGCCTGCTTTTCTCTATGTGTTTCATGTCTATATCTGTGTTGACACTGGTTTCAGGCTCGCTAAGGGAACAGTTTGGTTATAATAGTTCAGAGTCCTGGGTCCTCTTATGTTTTTGTGCAGTAGCAAAGAAGAATTGACCAAGGAAAGTACCTGACATTGTTCTCACCGGCCCGTTACATTTGTGTGTTATATAGGTGTGAATGACATCTCTCCATCCCAGGTCACCTGGTGTGGCAGGAGGATGGGTTACAGTGGTTGTCCCTGGTTCCCCTAATGCTTCTCATGCTCTTCTGGAGCCAGGCAGGAAGTCTCATCTTACACCACAGCTTGAGGTTTGGAGTAAGCAGATTGTAGATGTAAGGAAAGCAGAGCTGTGATCAAAAGCCAGGCCCAGCCAAGGTCTGCTACAAAAGCGACATGCATATTTCTATCATGTAGTAAATATCCCATAAATTAACCTTGAACTTGGGGTTATTATAAAAAGGATATTGTAATTGATTTTCTGTTGAAAATCCTTTTGAGGTTCTGTCTACCTATTTTGCTCTCAGACCTCTGTTGAGTAAGAACAGATAGGAATTTGTGCTCTCGTTTCTGAAAGCATTTTTTAGTAACGTGATTTTCACACAGTTATGTAGTGGTAATATAAATTCCATTTTGTGGGTGGTAGAAATTGTATAGGATGAAATAACTTGATGCTGTTCATTAAATACAGCATTGAGCAAATATTTTTTCCTGGAAATGTCATCAGTTATGTTGTAAAAGTTATGTTGAGCAAATTCATTAAATACAACATTGAGAAAATATTTTTTCCATTGGAAATGTCATCAGTTATGTTGTAAAAGTCCTTGGAATGGCTGCATTATTGTATCAGTACCAATCAGTTATTAAGGAAAGACTTACAACTATTAGTCAGATAAAGACACTATTATCAGTATCTGTACATACTGCTGTATGTTTCTGAGCATCTTGTCATATGACAATGTTCTGCAGAATTTGGGGCACAGTTAATGTATGACTTTGAAAACCAGAATGGACATTTTAATTTGTTTGGCCTGTTGGTAAGACTCAAGTCAGAGATAAATTAGCTCCTGCCAGCTTGACAAATTCAAGGAGTTTAGAAGCTATATGTGATCTGGCATCATGAAATTTCCTTTTATTGTTGCAGATTTTGGGCTAAATAGGCGATGCTATAGTTAATCCTTCCAGCCTGACACTGCCGAGAGTGCTAAGGGAAACTACGATAGGAGTCCAGGTGACCTATAGATGGACCAGGACTTTAAACCACCTCCTGCACAGAGTATAGGCTTTATTCACTGTAAGCCTTAGCTCTGAATTCTCCGCACAAGAGTCTCAGGGCACTCTTAGTCCATAAAGTATTCTGATAGGTGAGCTACTTATTAGTCATGTGAAGGCTTTGGCATAGACTGTTTGGGCTGGGGATACAGTGAACATGAGGCTCTGTATTCAACTGGGAGAGAGAGAGAGAGAGAGAGAGAGAGAGAGAGAACAATTGAAAAAATATGTGATAACATTTGGGAAATTACATCCACAGCCCCTAATTCCTGGCAGTAACAGGAAGAAGTCATGTTTTTAACGACAGAGTTTGTCCACCATCATATCTGCTCTTAGACTCCACAAGGTAGCAGTAAGAACAGTGCCTGGGAAATACAGCTCTGTGTGATTAACAGCTCTCAATAAGACAGGCTTAGCTGAAAGCAGACTGAGGGTCTGTTAGGGTCCTCCCTAGCAGGACACTCTGATTTCAGTGTGTGACATGGAGATGACCGTTTCCTTATTCTCGTCCCTCTGTGTGATATTTAAGGTATGGTAACAAGGTGAAGGACAAAGGTAGTAAACCTCACAGTAACTCTTGGCTTTTTTTTTTTTTTTTTGTATCTCAGAATATTGTTGTTTTTTTATTTTTGACTGATAGATTTTTTTTTTGTTACTGTTAAATGTAACTTACTGTTCGTGATGCTAAATGAATACTCAGTTGTGTGAATTTGTGTTGCTAGTGGTTTGAAGAGCTCTAAGGGTGTGTTTCATGCCAGCTCTAACAGAAGCGGCCCTGCCCTCCCCTGTGGCAGCACAGCATGCCCAGTGCTTACCCTCCAAGTCAATCAAGTGCTCTTAATTGTCAGTGCACCTCCAGGAGAGCCACTCTTAGTCACCTTAGGATCAGGGATTTTAGTCAGATCTGGAGTGCGCAGCATAGAAACGCTCTAATTTCATGAAATGGCTCCCATTGTAATGTACAATCAGTGTGTGAATTGAGGTAACGAGGAGCAAACGTGCTTTTACGACGGAAAACTCTACAGCTGATTGAACTGGGGTAAGTGGCTTATTGAAGGACAGAGCACAAGAAAGAAACTGAAGGCTGTGGTCATGTGATCAAGGGCTCTGCTGAAGGTCTGAGGTCCTGTAGGGAAACTGGTAAGGAAAGGCTGAGGAGAACATCCAACAGTGGGTTCTAGATGGTGTCAGGGTCATATCTTCACACCAGGGAATTTTCACTGGATTCTGATTCTCTTTTACAACCATTAAAACAAAATAAGATTATTTATTTACTTATTTATTGTTTCAGAGACTGGAAATACACATTGCCTCTTGTTGAAAGTATGAGAGATATTGAGGAGGGTAAAGAAGATTATAAAGCACCATCCTTCTGCAGCAATCCCTTGCTTGTTTTCCAGATTATTTATTTTGCCTTTTAGTATTTCTTCCTTACCATGTATGTGCTTAAAAATTGCAGAACATAAAATTATGTAGTTTGAAGTCTGATTTTCAAAAATTTAACCTAAAATGAGCTTATTTTTACTACATCCTGAAATTATCACACATAAGCACATCGCACTCACAGTCTCTTTGTTCTCACATGTTTTATATAGAATTATGATAAAGAAATACTATAATTTGATCGTTTCCCTAATTTTATTTTTGCTGTTATGAATACTATGTGACTCCTTACTATTCACATTAGCTAATATATTCTATGTTTTTTTATTTTAAAAATAATAAACAGGTTTTTAAATGTTTGTGCAAAAAAATCCAGTTTTTTTATACAATGAATTTTATTTTCACATGTGCACTGAAAAAGGTTTTAAAATTAATCAGATAAATATTGTGTGTATGTATTTTTTACTTTTGAAATATAATAGAAATTAGTCATATAAGTGAACATCTCTCCTTCAATAGTTAACAGTAGATTACATAATAAAAGCTTTAAGCTTTCTCTTCTGATTTGAAAACCACACTATGATGCCCTGACTTGTAATGCACAGACAACATAGCGAAGGTCCTTACGAGATGTCATGTCCTTCTGCTCTTACATCTGAAAATTGTCTGTTACCTGATTTCACAAAGGACGTCTGCATGCAAACAGTGGTGCATGCCTATGGTCTCAACATTTGGGATGCCTGAAGCAGGGGGGAGTTGAGAGTTCATGGTGGCCTGGGCTACATAGTGAGACCTTGTCAAAAGAAAGATGGGAAGGAAGGAAGGAAGGAAGGAAGGAAGGAAGGAAGGAAGGAAGGAA
>NW_026593286.1:34176235-34192594 GCF_907164565.1 Psammomys obesus | reverse complement strand
GAAGGAAGGAAGGAAGGAAGGAAGGAAGGAAGGAAGGAAGGAAGGAAAGAAGGAAGGAAGGAAGGAGGGAGGGAGGGAGGGGGAAGGGGGGAAGGATGGAAGGAAGGAAGGAAAGAAAGAAAGAAAGGAAGGAAGAAAGAAGGAAAAGAAAGAAAGAAAGAAAGAAAGAAAGGAAGAAGGAAAGAAGGAAAAGAAGGAAGTCCCACTTTACCGCCTTGTTAATGGTGTGAATGAGAACTTTGGAGCCATCAAAATGGAACCATTGTTACCCACTGTGATAAACAGGGCCCAAGCTTCTCCATGTATCAAATGGCTTCAACAGCTACAATCTTGCACTACTGCTCTGGGATGACCAACAGCTTCTGAAAGCTCCTGGTACATGGATACCACCCTTTCACTGCTCTTCTGAAGGCAGAGCTTTCACACACACTGCCAGGGGCCTTATCACCGATCAGCCCTCTTGGACTTCTGTGACTCTTTCTGTCTTTATTCAGCACGTTACCTTACTTACAGCAGACTCATGCCAGAGACTGTTCAAGAGCTGAATGGTGAGTAGGAAGGACGGCAAAGGGCATCTGTAGTTCTGTGAATCTTCCAGAGGGGATGGAGGTCAGGGCAACCTAGAATACTCAAGGTCAAGGTAAATGCCATGAGGAACTGAAAGCAGAGAGACCTGTGGCAGATGGTACTGAGGTGACTGACTCTGGCCTAAGATGGATGAGGAGAGAGACCCACTTTGCCACCATCTAAGAAATAGTGTGATAGGCAGAACGAATGGGAATCCCAAAAGCCTGAGGTGGGAATAGATATGAGCCCAGAGGGGTGGAGTGAGTAAGGGAAAATGAGGTGATGGATCTTTTCTCAGTTCTGTTGCTCTTATGGCCTTTTGCATACTTTGGCTACTGCTCTCCTGTGACATGGCCCTCATGGGCTTATGTTTGAGTAAGGGGACTAGGTCTAAAGATTCTTTTCCAACCCCTCGAGGTATTTGCTGGGAGTATGTTGGACACAGTACTTTATGTTGCTGATGGAAGCTTAGGGGCAGGAATTCTATGTTCTGACTTTAGCCTCTTAGAAAGCTCTACAAACAATTTTGACTAAAACAAAAGCCCAAATATAGATTGAAACATCAATCAAACTAAATCTCACACTTCAAAAGATGCATTTTAATGCTTTAACTATTATAGATTAAGACATGAGCAAAAATGAGCAGTGAGGCAGAAATTTTAAGATAAGATTGTTTTAGGCTTTACACCGAAAACATCTTGAGCATGTGTGTTGGCTGAAAATGTTCTCCATAAACAGTGAGAAAAGCTCCAGTTTTTATTTTTTTCATTAAAACGTTTTTTGTTATCTCCTAGTACTTTCGTATCAAGTTAATGTTGTGTGTGTTCTATTGGACAGACAGGAACGGTGCTTACATACCTGAACACTGATTTGGCAGATGATGAGCAGCATCCCTGCCTCATCCCCGAGGCTTTCCCCTTTGCTCAGCTGACAGCATCTGCATCCTGGTGTCTGAGGGCTGTCCCTCAAAGGCCGCTTTGTCTGAAGCCAGGAGGTCAGTTCTGGGGCACCAATGCACCCTATTCCCTAGCAGCCTTCACCCAGTGACTCTCTCGGGTTGGCATATGAATACATCAGCTCCCTCATCCTCTGATGAGATAATTCTGAAGCTGTGCTTTGCACTGTTTCTCGAGATTTTCCCACGAATTCAGGGTATGGCTCTGGCAGTTGACCCGTTGGATGCCCTTCCTTCCCTGTTTCCCCTTCCTGCTTTCTCTCTACTATTTCCCACATCTCCCAAGTGAACAGTTTTGTGCCTGGATCCTTGCATGGTTCCTGTTCTAGAGAATTCAAACTAAATTTGATCCACATGCAACATTGTTAATACCCTTCTGTGGACCTCTTGGACTACCCCTGAGGAGAGAGACCACAGCTTAGGAGGTCTCAAGCATTTTACTTAAGAGGCATTGTTTGTGAAATCCAAGAAGGCTTGATGGGGTCAATAGCACACACTAATGGATTAGAAGGGGTATCTAGCCTGACCCCAGATGCATTAGCAAACATGACCTTGGGTGGAAGCCCCTTATCTGTGCCTGGAGGGTGATGCTGAATTCAACATGCTGATCTTTGTTGCGCTATGTTGATAGGTCTGTGGATTTGCCGCAGAGCTAGCTGTTTAGGGAGGAGCATTTCTGCAATGACTTCTCTGACTCCTGAATTTCCTTTATGGCCCGACCACTTTTGTCGGTGCTCTCATCTTATTCTTTATTTCTAAATCTTCCACAACACTGCACAAATAGATGGTGGAGACTTGTTGATTAATGGGCCATGGTGTGCTGAAGACTGGGCTGTCAGGAACGATATCAAATTCTGTTACGTCAGTTACTTTTGCCATCAGAGGTTCACTTACGCACCAAACAGCCCCTGGTGTCTGTGGCTATTACATTAGAGAGCACTGTCAAAGATTACTTTTTCTCTTCCAGGAGTTCTTGACAACATTAGCTTCTAATGATTTTGTTTTGAAGATTAGTGATAAAAATTTATAAAATAAACATGCTTTCAAGCTTTGCTTTAGTGAAGTTTTGTTTTACACATAATCTTGTGGATAGATGCTCACACGCTTACGGAATCTACCAGCTTTAACTGGTAGAATCAGGCTAGGTGCTGTTGGTACCTCTCTATTTTGAAACTTGCTTCTCTGGCTGTGGTTGGGGTCCCCAAGGCAGTTAGATCTGACGTTTGGGGTGATTGCACAGGAATATTCATGAAGAAATTGAAAATTGCTGTATATCAGCGTCTCAGCTACTTTTCTGTTGCTGTGAGAAAATACTCTAACAGAAGCAACATGAGGGAGAAAGAGTTTATCTTGGCTTACAGTTTCAGAAGACAGAGTCTGTCATGGCAGGGAAAAGGAGGGTGGTGGGAATGTAAAGCTGGCCACACTTCGTGGACTGCCAGGAAGCAGAGCAGAGAGCAGGAAGTGGGTCTGGGAACTAAAACCTTGAGGCCTGCCCGACGTGATCCACTTTCCCAAGCAAGGCTCTGCTTTCAGAAGGCTTCTTAACCTTCCCAAACAGTGCCACCATCTGGAGACCAAGAGCTCAAACACATGAGCCAGTAGGGGAGAAATATAAATATAAATATGAATATAAATATATATATAAATATATATAAACACACACATATTTCCCTGCCGCCATGAATTTTTTTAAATATTTTATTATTATTATTAATTACACTTTATTCCTTTTGTACCCCCCCATAAGCCCCTCCCTCCTCCCCTCCCGATCCCACCCTTCCTCCTCTTTCTGCACGCATACCCCTCCCCAAGTCCACTGATAGGGGAGGTTCTCCTCTCCTTCTTTCTGATCTTAGACTATCAGTTCTCATCAGGAGTGGCTGCATTGTCCTCTTCTGTGGCCTGGTAAGGCTGCTCCCCGTCAGGGGGAGGTGATCAAAGAGCAGGCCAATCAGATTATGTCAGAGACCGTCCTCCAGTGGCGCAATTGGTTAGCGCGTGGTACTTATATGCCATGGCTTTCTTTAACATTTCTTATATTTTCCTAGAAGAGAAAATTGACTTGAAACATGATTATTCTCCCTCTCTGCAGGAAAACTCTCCCACATTCTGCTTTTTAAAATAAATTTAATTGTATATTTTGGAGATCTTTCCATGTTAATATCCCCAGAGCAGTCTCATTATTTTTAATGTTTATCTAAACCTCTTTCACATCTTTTTCTATTCCATGAACATCTTTTTTTAAATTTATTTTTTATTTATTACAATTTATTCACTTGTATCCCAGCTGTATACCCCTCCTTCCCTCTTCTCCTCCGATGCCCCTCCCCAAGTTCATGATAGGGGAGGTCCTCCTCCCCTTCCCTCTGACCCTAGCCTATCAGGTCTCATCAGAACTGGCTGCATTGTCTTCCTCTGTGGCCTGGCAAGGCTGCTTCCCCCTCAGGGGGAGGTGATCAAAGAGCCCACCACTGAGTTCATGTCAGAGACAGCCCCTGTTCCCCTTACTCAGGAACCCACTTGGAGACTGAGCTGTTTATATTCAAACCACAACAACCATGAATTGTTCTCAGTTTGTAGTCCTATTTATTTATTGTTTTTATTTTTCTTTTATTGAATATATATATAATGTAATGTATCCTTATTACAATTTCCACTCCCTCTACCCCTCCCAGTGACCCCCTCCCCTGCATTTGGATTCATCCTTTTCTGTCTTCCACTTAAAAGCAAACAGGCTTCTAAGGGAATAATAAATAAAATAAATAATAAAATAAAATAAAATATAATTAGATAAAACAAAAAAACTAATCAGAACGGGACAAAACAAACAAACAGAAGGAAAAGAGCCCAAGAAGATGCATAAAATCCAAGTAGATGCAGAGACACACTGATTCACAAACTCAGGAATTCCATAAAAACACTGAATTAGAAGCCATAGTATATATGCAAAGGACAGGTAGGGTAAAAAGAGAGAAGGAAAAATACATGAATAAAATAAAAATATAAAAAGTAACCTTAAAAAAGGAAAAAGTCCTGAGGCAACATTTTGAGATGAGGAACCTCTAAAGATGCCTTTTTAGTTTTCTGTTGGCCATCTAAGCGGGGCATGAAGCCCAACCTTGAGAGCAGTTTGTTTCCTCAGTGAGACTCCCTTGGAGGAAACTAGATTTTCATTTGCAAGCGGTTATCAAGAGGGTCTGGGTTAGGGATGGGGGCTTGTATTCACTTGTCCTATTAGCCCTAGGGTCCCATCTGATGCCGACCTGTGCAGCCCTATGCATGCTGCCCCAGTCTCCGTGAGTTCCTGTATCATCCATTATGTTCTTTTAGAGGACTTTGTTTTCTTGGTGTCCTCCATCCCCCTGGCTCTTCTTATACTCTCTCACCTTCTCTTCTGCAAGATTCCCTGAGCCCTGAGGAGAAGGATCTGGTGGAGATAGCCCTGTTCATAGCTGGGTGTGTCAAGGTCACCCACTCTTTGTATATCGTGTGGCTGAGGCTCTCCGTATTTGTTACCGTTTACAGCAGGAAGAAGCTTCTCTGACGATGGCTGAACGAAGGCACTGATCTATGTGTATAGCAGAATGTCACTTGAAGTTTTGTTTTTCTTTTTTCTTTTTTCCAACAGTATTTGGTTTTACCCTAGGTACCTGAACTATCTAGTCTCAGGTTGTTGGTCAGCTGAGCTGTGTCAAGTGTGGATTTCATCCTGTGGCGTGAGCCTTGATATTGGTTGGTTACTTTCACAAGCTTTGTGCTTTGTGCAACCATTGTACCAGCATACTTTCCAGGCAGAGCACCATTGTAGAGCAAAAGGTTTGTGGCTGGGTTCATATATTCTTTTATGTCCAAGTGAAATGTTCTGAAAATATCTGTTAGGTCTATTTGTTTTATAACACCAGGTAGCTCCAACCTTTCTCTGTTTAGATGACCTGTGTATTGGTGAGAGTTGGGTACTGAAATTTCCCAGTCTCGGTGTGTGAGGGTCAATACATGAATTAATTGTAGTCGTGTTTCTTTTACAAACTTGGATGCTTTCGTGTTTGGTGCATTGTTGTTGATTATTAATATTTATTATTGATTTATTCTTTTAGTTAAACAGCGGTTATTAGCTGTATACCCAAATCACCACACAAGAAATTAGAACTTATTTAATTAACCTAGACCACAATGCTGGGCAATAGTTACTCCATCCTAAACCTCCAAGCCCGCATAGTTTCCTCCCATTCAGATTTCCCACATTATACTTGCTTTAATTATATCTTAGGTCCAGTTCATCTCTCTTCATGGTTCCAAGTCCTCTCCTTTCAGATCTCTCCTCTCTGACTCCTTTCCAGTCGCTTCTTTCTTCTCCTCTCCAGACCAGGATGTCCCACCCTATTCTCCCCATTGCTCAGCATTGGCTGGTTGTTTTTTCTGAAATTACAGAGAACAAATGGTGGCATGTTTACACAAACTTGAGACAGATGATATTTAGAATAAGCATCACAATGCAATGTCCAGATTGAAAAAATATTGAAACTAGCATTTGAATGAACAAGGGTAAATTGCATACATTCCACAAGAACATTATACCAACAGTGCATAGATGGAAGAACTGCAATCTTCTCTGTGGCATTTTCCTTTTGAGTATGTAAGGTCCTTCTCTATCTCTTCTGATTAGTTTTGGTTGGAAATCTATTTTGTGAGATATTAAAATGCCTACACCAGCTTGGTTCTTAGGTCCATTTGCTTAGAATATCTTTTTTCATCCTTTTACCCTGAGGTGATGCCTAACCTGGATGTTAAGGTGAGTTCATTGGATGCAGCAGAAGAGTGGATCCTGTTTTCACATCCATTCTGTTAGTCTGTGCCTTTTTATTGGGGAATTGAGACCATTGATGTTGAGAGATATCAAGAGCAGTGTTTGTTGATTCCTGTTATTTTGTTGTTGTGGTGTTGGTGTTGGTGTTGGTTGTGTGTGTGTGTGTGTGTGTGTGTGTGTGTGTGTGTGTGTATTCCCCCTCTTTTAATTTGCTGGTCGGGGATTATTTATTTATTCCCTGTGTTTTCTTGGGTGTAGTTACCTTGTTAAGTTGGAGGTTTCCTTCTAGCACCCCCTGCAGGACTAAATTTTTAGTTAGCTATTGCTTAAGTTCATTTTTTTATCATAGATTGTCTTTTTTTTTTTTTTCCTTCGTTTATGATATTTGGAAGTTTTGCTGGGTAGAATAGTCTGGGCTGGTATTTGTGGTCTCTTAGAGTATGCAGCACATCTGTCCAGGCCATCCTGGCTTTTAGAGTTTCCATTGGGAAGTCAGGTTTGGTTCTAATAGGTCTGCTTTTATATGCTACTTTGTCTTTTCTCCTTGCAGCTTTTAATATTTTTAATTTATTGTGTATGCTTAGTGCTTTGATTATTTCATGCCAAGAGAAATTTATTTGTTTAGGTTAGTGAAATTTTCTTCTATGATTTTATTGAAAATGTTTTCTGTGCCTTTGACCTGGGTTTCTTCTCCTTCATCTATTCTCTGATTCTTAGATTTGGTCTTTTCACAGTATCTGAGATTTTCTGGATGTTTTGTGGTTTTGATTTTTTTTTTTTTTTAGATTTAATATTTTGTTTGACTGATCTGTCCATTTCTCCTATCATGTCTTCAATACATGGATTCTCTCTTCCATCTCTTGTATCCTATTAGTTTGGCTTGCCTCTGAGGTTCCTGTTAGAGTTCCTAAATTTTTCATTTCAATATTTCTTTCAGTTTGGGTTTTCCTCTTTCATTCTATTTCCACCTTCAGGTCTTGAACTATTTTACTCATTTCCTTTCAGTGTTTGTCTTTTTATAGGTTTCTTTAAGTGATTTCATTTCCTCTTTAACGAACTCTATCGTATTCACAAAGGCTATTATAAGCCTGTTTCTTGTGCTCCAGTTGTGTTGCAATTCTCAGTGTCTGCTGTGGTAGGGTTGCTGGGCTCTGGGGGAGACAGATTGTCCTGGCTGTTATTGACTGTGATTTTACACTGGCCTCCAGGCATCTTGGGAATGGGAAAGTTGTAATTCTAGGTACTGATATGTAGTCTTGTCTTTGTTGGGTGGGTGTGTTGTTCCTTGGTTACTGTTCTCTTTGTTCTTAGGACCACGCGGTGGCTGTGTGTTGCCTAGAAGGGAGCTCTTCTGGAATCCTAATAAGTGTGGGCACTGGGGGTTCTAGGACAAATGTGTTTCTGAGTATTGGGATCTGAGACTTAGGAACGAGGATGGGTGTGGGGGTACTGAGAGGGATCACAGGAGGGAGGATAGCAGGGTGTGCCACCAGGATCTGCTTAGTTCCCTGGGAATGGTTGTAGTGAGTGAGGAAAGGCCACAATAGGTTGTCTGCCACAGAGCAGGGGATGAGACTGGGGGTTTGGATTTGGAGGGGAGCGAATATCTACAGTCTGCTTCCCTGGCTGGAGTGGTCTGACTATTCCTAGGGAATGCTTGCTAGAGTTAGGAGCTGGGATAAAGCAAGATCTGGGGGGAGGGTGGGTTGGAGGAGAAGGTCTAAGTGATCTGTCACAGTTTGAGCAGGGAGGAAGGAGAGACAATAGCAGGTGTGCTACAGAGCTGAGGTTCTGAGGATGAGACTGGGGGATGGATTTGGAGGAGCAGAGGAAGATTTAGGGTGAAAGATCTGAAGTTACTTGCCTACCTGTTTCATGGCCAGAGTTATTTATTATTATTTTTGAGACAGGTTCTCATATGTAGCCCAGGCCAGCCTAAAACTTGCCATCCTCTTGCCTTAGTCTCCCAAGTATTGGGGTTATAAGTAGGTAACACCATGTTCTGCCTCAGAGTCCTAACTTTTTTAACTCCTCTTAATCATCTTGGTAACAACTGTGTGAATATACCATGTACCTCATACATGATAGTATTCTATGTTTATAGGTAAACTACAAAGTAATAACTGAAAACAAGAGGCAAGAATTCCTTTCATGGAAGCGTACTTATTTTATTAGCACTGCACTATTTATCAAAGTACGTGTAATCTTAGTTATGGTAACTCTTCCTGGAAGTTCTATGAACTTTTTCTGTCTAGCCAAAATGGAACAGCTGACATTTGTTTGCACATATTGCTTGGAGCTAAATAAGGGGCCATATAGTATTTCTATTTAAATTAATTATTTAGGCATTTACTGGCAAGTGAGCTGTTCACTAATGGGAGATTACTATAGCATCCTCTTTTGAAATCAGCTGTTGCTTATCTGGCACCCACAGCCAGGTAGATCCTAGCCATGAAGCAGGTAGGAAGTAGAACTGGCCATGAGATAGTGTGAGCAATTTTGCTGTGTCTAAACATACTGTGTGTTTATTGCCTGGAGAGTACCTGGAATACTCTCATGTAAGCTCCTTTTTATTTTATGTATAAGTTTGGTTCAGGTCTATGATATTTTAGTTTAGCGGGAGGAGGAAAATAGATGATCAGAGAGAAACAAGAAGAAAGCACACTTAGTAAGGTTGGTTTTAGATGCATTTTTAATTAAAAATGTATAGCTATGTTACAAGGCCTCAGGCTGATCATTTATTTAGAGTCTGTTATGCATCAAACAATGTCGTGTCCACCTTACCTATGTTCTTTACTTCCTCCTGCCTAGCTTTGAGGCAGATGTTATTACTGCCATTTGAAAATAAGAAAAAAGAAAAACCTCTGAGACTCAGAAGTAAACTGATTTGCTGAAGGCCAAGCAGTTAAGAGACTGAGCTGGAATCCAACCCATCGTGTGCTGGGTTTTATGCCAACTTGACACAAGCTAGAGTCATTGGAGAGGACAGAGTCTCAATTGAGGACATGCCTCCAAAAGATTGGACTGGAGGCAAGCCTGAAGGGCATTTTCTTAATTAATAATTGATAAGGGGGGGGGTTTAGCTCATTGTGGGTGGAGTTACCTCTGGCTGGAGGTCCTAGGTTCTATAAGAAAGCAGGCTGAGCAAGCCATGGTGAGCAAGCCAGTAAGCAGCAGCCTTCCATGGCCTCTGCATCAGCTCCTGCCTCCAGGTTCCTGCCCTGTTTGAATACCTGTCTTGCTTCCTTTCATGAACAGTGATGATTAAGTTGTGAACCCTTTCCTCCTCACGTTGCTTTTGGTCATGGTGTTTCATCACAGAAATAGTAACTATGCTAATAGTAACTAGGTTGCTAGATTCATTTGATTTTAAAAGTCTCCATTGTTTATGCTCCATTGAGTTGCTTCCATATGGACCCTTTCAGGCTAGAGTGGGGCCGCCCAGTGAGTTGTAGGATGCATGCTTAGCATGTGTGGACCCTGGGCTCCATCACAGCATTGAAAAAAAAAAGAACAAAACCTCATATGGACAATTTCATAATATATTGTTGCAATCCTTAAGAGCAATCTATTCCTTAGAGGAACTTCATAATAACCTTCTCCAGAGACCCCTGGAATTTACATCTGGTTTTTTGGCCTCTGAATGGAATGCAGTAATCTTGATTGTTTAGGTTTGTATTTATATAAATAGCCTTCTTGCTTGTGTGTAGTCAGTTTATAATCCTGTTTCTGGCCTCATGCCTGTCCACGTTTGACTTGCAGTCACACACTTGTTCTCGAAATGTTTGCAATGAGGGATCCTGTGGAGGAAGGAGCCGTCAGAATGCATCGAGATCAGAACCCTTTTCAAGATCACTGTGGCAACTGCCACCAGCCTGACAGTCATTAAACAGACAGACAGTTATGTAAAAGCCATTTCTTTGCTGAGCCATCACTGACACAGGGACCCTAAAATTGGGGACGGATATGATTGATAGAAGCTTTGGTGTTATCTCAGCATTTGGTTTTAATCCCCAGACATCTTTTAATACTACTGATTTTCATCTCTACTGCATTTTTACTGTTAGCAGAAGATCCTGCATAACCTCGAGCCCTGCATAATTCAGGGTCAACATGAAAGAATACCACAGAGTTATTTTCTGGCTTCTTATCTGATTCAATAAAAAGACTGTAAGCATACCTTTGTTTCTTTCATAGGTGTCTTATCAGAAATCAGAAATGGTAGAAGCCAAATGTTGTCAAACATGAAAGAATACAATTTCAGTGGGGCATCAAAGCACAGTGGAGTTCTTGTTCCGTTTCTCTCTGGTAGTAACTGGATTTAGGCTTTCTACTGAACTCTGGCTAAAATGAGTTAAAAATAAAACTGATTAGAATTGGTTATTCCAGGAGTCAAGTCAGTAGAGCATATAGATGTTGGAGTACTCTTTCTAAGGAGATGGCTCCTATTTTCAGGGTTCTGGTTGCGATTCAGCTTCTGGTCTGTTCTCTTAGCATCACCAATGTACTTTTAGGGTGTGGTACAGAGACACTCCAGACCACACAGACTCCCCACTCCTGTCTAGACTTGCCTTGTAGTGAGTAGTAGTGACCTTTTTTACAATTTTAACGTAAAGTGTAAACTAATGGTGCATCAGAGTCATCCATCCTTCCCCTGCACTTAGAGCCCTGTCCCAGCACCACTGACTCAGACCCCTTCGACGTGGGCCTCAGAGATGTGCACTCAGGAGAGTTCGTGAAATTATGAGGACCTCTGCATAGGCTTCGCAGGGATGCCAGCACTTCACAAAGACATGGCTGCTCTAAGCTGGGAGCGTCAGCCACATTTGTGAGGGGAGATGGAAGAGAGAAAAACCAACCTTAAGCAGTGGAAAGCTTAAGACGTCCTTATCCTGTTGCTCAAGACACCACATAAGCTGCCTTGGTTTGTTAATGTTGCTTGAAGGTGCAGTTTTCCCCTGAGCTCTAATGGGGCGTCTGAAGTGGAGATGTGAGTGTCTTCTGAGAGCAGATTTAGGCTTTGACTTTTAAAACTTACTTTATTTGGGGTTCCTTATGTCTCTTTCTCCCTTCTCTACCCCAGCCCATTTCAACATCCAAATACCAGGTTGGAGAGAAAGAAGGTTAATAGGGACAGGGATGTGGACCTTTTAAGAAGTAGTTCCTTGGGCCAGTTCCACTCTTTGTAATTAGTATATCAGCAGTCCAGTCAAACAGCAAACCAGCAGTCCCGTAATAGCAAAAGCAGCAGCCAGGCCCAGCAACAGCCGCAGCAGGATTCAGCAGAAGCAGCATGAAGAGTTCTCTGGGGCTTTTCTCTCTAGGAGTGAAGTGAAGCAATGCAAAGTGTTGACATGCAACACAATCTGCCATGAGTGCCTGTTTATACCTTCTTCCTTCCCTCCCTCCCTCTTTCTTTCTTTCCTTCCTTCCTTCCTTCCTTCCTTCCTTCCTTCCTTCCTTCCTTCCCTTACATCTATGTGGTTTCCTGTTGATAAGGATCACTTGCCTTCTCACGAGGCTGCTATCAGTTATGGACAAAGCATTCCTGCATTCCACACTTGGGACCACAACAAAAACATATCCACACAACACAACCAAAACTTCCACTACAAGCAGAGTTCTTCAACAGTGTGGGGCTGAGACAGGGGAAGAGGGAGCTGCTCCTACCCGCTACCCTTCTTATTTGAATCTTTTTGAATCAATCTCTGTTACTGGAGATTCACCTGGCTGAAAGTGCTTTGAGGATTTGGCCAAGGAAGACATTTTGTGTTTGGCCTGGTGTTGGGGCGGGGGAGGGGAGTTTTTTCTCCTGGGCCTAACACTAATTACACACACAGAACTGATACTTAAGCTCAAATAGGAACAAGGAAACACATTAAAGTTTCCACCCTAACTTAGATGCTTATAGAGGTAGCTGATAGGCTAAGGGATCTTCAGAAAGGCAGATTCATCAATGTGATCCCAAAGAGGTCCTAGATTGAGTCTGTACATCTTCTGGTTTTATGTTTCCCACAGACATTTTCCTAGAGTGAGGGTCCTCCAGAGGAGGAACTGCATGGCTCAGCTGATGTCAGAGGGCACAGCAGGGGTCTTTGGGTCTTGAGTAGTGAGTGCCACTTTTCATCTGGGCACTGGGGACTATGCAGGTTCTTAGAATGCAAACCAGAGCTGTTGAACATGGCATGTTATTATGCCAGTGCTGTTGTGGCAAACTGGCATGCATTTTACGACAGAAATCTGTTCTTTTATGGTGGTTCTGGAGGTCAGGAATCTACAATCAAGGTGTCAGGAGGGATGGGTCACTCTGGAGTGTCTGAGAAGAATTTGTTCCATACCTTTCTTCTACTACTTTGGTAGCTGTTGGAAATCTTTTTGTTTTGTTTTGAGACAGAGTCTTGCTATATAGCTTTGGTTTGCCTGGAGCTTGCTCTGTAGACCAGGCTGGCCTCAAACTTACAGATATCCACCTGCCTCTGCCTCCTGAGTGTGTTAAAATTAAAGGCGTGTGCCACCACTCTAGGCTGGAATGGATTTATAGACACTTGCTAAAAAAAGCATCATTAGGATGTCCTATAACAGGAGTTCCCATTTAATGAGCACTGTGCTGAATGTTCATGATCTTGTGGGAGTTAAGACTTCTCTTGAGAAAGAATGGTTTCATTGAAAAGTTAAGAAATTGCCAGTGTCGCATAAGAAGTGTGGAAATGCAAATCCAGGCCGCTCTGATTCTCTAGGACTACAGTTACAGATGTGTGAGCCATCATGTGGGTGCTGGAAGAGCTGCTGAGTCAGCTCTCTAAACAGGTCTCTCTAACTGCCCAACTAGAATACTAAGACATGTACTCATCCTCCAAGTCCTTGATCATCTCAGGTATATGTCACCTCACTAGGAAGCTTCTCAGAGGTCCAGCTCACACCTAAAATAGTGTAGAATAAGGCAGAATCTGTCTTCAGTAACTCAGGTGTCTACTTAGAGTCACCTACAGAATGGCCTCCATGAATCTCTTAGTGTCCATTGGTCTACCTGTTAGCCCCAAACTTTTGAAACACTATTAGGCCCGCAACTGTCCTATCTTCCAAGGAGCCCTGTTACTTCTACCACCCAGATAGGTATTTGAAACTCTCTTAGTCAAACAATCCTTTTGACCTTTCCAAACAGCTTTCCCAGGCCATATCTTCAGCAGATGAGAGACCACCCTCACAATCTCAATTATGGTGCGTTTCCTCAGCTGTGCTGGGCTTTATTGCTGAAGAAGTTAAAGAGTGGATTAAAAATATGTCATGAACAACTCTTTAATTGATAAATTAATATTTACTTGGAGAAAGATGTCAGTTGACTTGTAATTGTTTGTTACTTGTTTTCCCCCTCTTGGTCTAGTTCAACAGCATTGGGTTGAGTTCGTCGGGTCCTGCAGTGACCTTCATGTAGGTGTAGGTAGCTAGTCTCCTTCTTCATGCATGTAGAAGTCCTTTGAATTTGGCACAGTGCAATCAGCACTGGTAGTCACCTAACTTATTTTTTTCTTGCATACTAAGCCTAAAAGGCATGTGGGGTCTTGAATCTCTGCTTCCCTGTTTCCTCTCCTGTTCATTCGCATACTTCTCTCTTATTTTTAGGCCACCAAACTATTAATAGATTTCAATGGTAGCCTTGAGTTTTATTTGCCATCCTTTCCTGGGTGATGTTGCACCTTCATGGCTAAGGGCTCTGCAGTAAGTCCAGTCGGTATCCCCCCTCTCTCATCAGCTACATTGTAACCCTGAGCAACTCAACTCCCTTAAACTTCCATTTTCCCATATAAAAATTGAAGATGATGAAGATGAAAATACCTACCTTGTTGAATGATGGTGCACATCAATTAAGTACTCTTTGTAAAGGGTTTCCCCATAGATTCTCAGGTAGCTACTTTTGTGATTGCTGTTATAATAGCTATTATTTTATTATTGCTACTATTTTTGTTCAACTGCCTTTTCTATCCTGTTTTGTTTAAAATGTATCTAAGATAGACTTGTGTAAAAGGCTTCTCAGTGGCGGCTCCAGTGTCCCAGTCAGGTAACACATGGTACCTGGCTACATCACAGTGACTGGATGTAATTATTTGGTTAATCACTAAGTCTTAACAGGTGTTAGCAGCATTCCAAACTTGATCTTTCCACTTACATGATCTTAGTTAATCACCATGGTATGGTGAAGTCTGTTAAGAGAGGTCTAAGATATCCTGTATACCATCTTGCAGTTGTTCCAGGTTTCCAGATGACTTATTTTTATTATAGATTATTCAACATGCTGTTCACATTTATTTAACAAAATTCCTTTCTGCAAAATTATTAAAAAAACTTTCTTATTAATATATGCATTACAGACATATGTTCCTTTCAGGGACTAAAGAAGCAAAAAAGGCCTAGCATCTTTTAAGCTGGGAGCCCATAAACAGAGTGTTCTTTTTCTCTCTATTAGCTGTGACTTAGCCAGAAGAAAGGTCTGTGCTCTGGCCACTTTAAGAGCAGCCAGCTGAGGAGTAGTCCCAGACAGTATCATCAAGCTATGCCAGGGAGGAACTTCCCTCCTGGGAGAGGCTCTTTTGGGTTGAGTGTTCACAGCCATGTTATAATTGGCTTCTGCAAAGTAGAATGTGGATTCTGCTGTCCACACCCATCTGGCTGTGAGTTTTACACACATGTATATGATGGAATCCTTACTTGTGGCTATCCTTGGGACTTGTGAGTCATAACTCAGACACCCATATTGTATACAATGTCATGCAGCCAGGACTGGGGGTGGGGACATCATTGCTTCTGTGTCTGCCCATTATATCAATCTACAAGCAAGAAAATCTAAACAAACCAAACCAAAAACCCAAACCCAAAACCCATACCAAAGCAAGATGTTGACACTGTGTTCTAGTCTTTGACAGATTCTCGGGACGTCAAAACCAGACCTTTAATTGTGATGCCAAACACTCTGCACAAGGTTTTAGATTAAAAATATCAAAGCAAGGGTGGGAGCTGGAGAGATACCCCAACCATCAAGGTGGATTTGGTTCCCAACAGCTGCATATTGGATCACAACCATCCGTAACTCCAGTTCCAAGAGAGTCAACCCCCTTTTCTGCCTCCTCAGCAGACGTGCACAGGCTGTGCAGAAGTACATGCAGACAAAACACGCACACACATACAATAAACAATCTAAGAAACATAGTAAAGAACAAAAGCAAACAAGCAAACAACAAGGAAAAAAAAAAAACCCCAAATCTTTGACGTGTTTTAGTTAGGCATCACTATTAATTTACCGATTTATTTCTTGATTTTCCGGTTTTATTTGTTTTATCTTCACATTCTGCTACTGATGATAGCCTTTTCTTCTACTTTTTTTTTTTTTTTTGTATTTGTTAACATTAGCATGAATCACATCTTATCAGTAGTAACTAGAATACTTCTTTCTACGCTAGCTTGTGAAATGCTGTATGTAAACTTCTCAATGCACAGCACGCGCTCTGGACACACGATACCTGTCAAAGTAATGACCAAGTCAGATCTCACTGGCTTGTGGTGACAGTTTCCAGATTGATAGGCAGGCAAAAGTCCTTCCTTGTTTTTAAAATTTCAGCACTCTAATTTTTGTTTATTTGAGATAAACTCTATTTTCTTTTGTCATTTTCAAAGGTAGCAATAAATGAACATATCATTTATTGATGGCTTATCTAAGAACTTCTACTTTGAAAAACTAGATTAATTTTGACTATTTCGATTTGAAGACATTAAATTATTTTTGTTGAAGGAGAAAAGTAACTTTAAAATTATGAAAGGATGATAGATCAGTTAGTAAATTACTTGTGGTGCAAGTATGTTGACCTGAGTTTAACCACCAGTACCCATGTAGAAAAGCTGGGCATGCTGCTGCATGGTCCTGGTCCCAAGACCAGGGTCAGGAAGACTACTTGGTGAACTTCAGGTCGGCGAAAGACCCTGTCCAAAGGGGAGAGAGGCCTGGGAATGAAAGCCAACCTTGGCCTTGGGCCTCCACATT